>NW_026732238.1:32500-447500 GCF_028476545.2 Physella acuta
GCCTATATGTCCCTGCCTATATGTCTCTTACCATAATTTGTAACTGACCCTGATCCAGGGACCATGATCTAGAGATCTTAATTTTCTTTATTTTTTAAAAACAAAAACTAGGTATTAATTTTACAATAATTCTGATGGTAAGCATACACTTGTTCAGTTTTATCGGGACCCATTTGTTGAACAAGGCCGGTCAGTGTCATATTTCCATTCTTTTGATGTGGGGATAATGTTTACCATTCTTATACAATATAACAATTATTAATTAAAATAACTATTCTATTTCTTATATATTTATATTAAATTAATTTCATCATTAATATGTCATCAGCCCTAATGTCAACAAATAGGCCTATATATACATAAACCAAAGTCTATGATCCAATGACTTAGATCCATGCCTGAATGGATTTTGGAAAACGACTATGATTTAACATCGATGTCCGAATATTCATGCCCTAATGATTATGACCAAATGACCATTATCTAGAGACCATGATCTAATGGACATCCTCTAGTTGACCATATCTCACTGAACAGTGGCCCTAACTCTGTGAAAATTATTTAATATAAATACCTCACTGACCATTCTCCAGTGACCAATACTCAATAGCCATGGCTAAATGACAATGATCTAAATCAATAACAGACAATATAATTCAATCTATCATTTATTATTTCATGGTTTAAAAAATTAGTTTTTATCATTACAAAGGCATATTTGTCTTGTATTCTGTATATATTCTGTATATAATATATAGCTACTATAGGATTAGCATATTTTATTTTATGCGCAAATATTTTACTGATTTGGTTCTCGCCGTCCTCTTCCAGATTCCTATTGAGCGACTGTTTTACAACGGAACTTCATTACAAGCACCACTGCAAGCATGGATAGCGTGACCACAACACATACACCAATTCCAATGCCAATCCATTCAACCAGTCCAAACGAATTCATCTTTTCTGAAAGAAAAAAACTTCAATGAATGTTTAAACATAAAAATTCAGATATGAATAGACGAAAAAATCTTTCCATTTTACATGTTTATTCTTATACAGCTTCCCGTAACGTTAATTATTATAAGGCTTTTTTACAGTTTAAGAAGTGTTCTAGTGACTACACATTCTTGTGTCGGAAAACATTAATTTTCAGTTATGTCTCTAAGTCTGTCTATTTGTGAAAAAAAATAACTTTACCGCTTCAGTTAGATTAACGAAATTTCAAATATGTCTTTTATCAATCAGTTAGTAGTGTGAGATTTATAATATAACTTTTGTACTCGTTGGTTTCTATCATAATTTTTAAACAATTATCTAGAAACCGAAATTACTACTTTACTCATTTTCCATGTGAACACGAAAACTTGAGTAGGCCTACTTCTTACGTTCTCGTATATACGAAGTATAGAAAAAGTCTTGTAATCGTGCAAAAAAAAAAAATCGTGATTTTGCAAATCACGACGTTTTAGGGCTTCCTGAATCGAGAAACATAGTTTTGCAATCTTGTCCGTATGTCTGTGTATATGTGTCTGTGTGTGTGTGTAAACACGATAACTTGAGTACCGTTACAGCTAGGTTGATGACATTTCATATATAAGTATTATATCAAAATCGTTGATCCGTATCAACTTTTGAACGATTTCCGATAACCGGAAGTGGTACTTTTTCTACTTTGAATTTTTCAAAAACCTATAACTTGAGTACTATTGCAGATAGATAAATGAAATTTAACATGTAAGCAAAAAATCTAATTCTCTAATTTCTGTCACATTTTTAGTAATTTCCGTCCACCGGAAGTAGTAATTTATGCTATGTTTGATTTCACAACAAAAACGAATGTGAATTTATTAAGTACTAATCGAATCCCACACTATTATGCACATTTTATTTGGCGTTCACTTGGTGTGCAATTATTGTTTTTACGAGATGCTATTCTATTATAAAAAGTTTATGTAATTAAAAATGGATTAAAAATATTGTCTAGGTCCCGAGTTGCCATCCTCCGTAGTGTTATATTAAAATATTCGAGAAAGTTTAGGGTAGATCACTCCCGGTTTATTTATACACAATTTTAAGTGAACTTTTATATTCGGAAGTGGTGATTTACTTTTTTCCGGTATCTAAAACACCGATAACTTAAGTCTTGATTTAGTTAGAAGGACGCTATTTTACATTTAACTCTAATATCATATTCGCAGGTTTGTGTCGACTTCGTGTTTTTAGGTAAAATAAAATTGTATTTTATTATACATTCCTAAGAAAATGGGAAGATTAGTACAGTTGAAGTCATGTAGACAATATATCGCATAATATTTCTATCATCTTTTGAGCTGTTTACGGGATATATATATATATATATATATATATATATATATATATATATATATATATATATATATATATGAAAGAATAACTGTCTGTGGGATTGTTTGTATTTGATGCATTACTTCACCTTTGATCCGATTGCTATGGTTCTTAGAAATGTTCCCAGTCTTAGACACATGTCCCTCTGTGGTAAGGCTAATTGTAGCCGTCGCCGCAATGGATGTCATAGATGTTGTTGGGTCAGTTTTAGATGTTGTGGTTGGATCTGTAAATCAGTTTTCAAATTTCTAGAAACAGAAAAGGTGTGGTTTTAATTCTTGTTCTTACCTACTTAATTTTTCACACCAGATGTCATTTTCTACATACAAAGGTGTGTTCATTCAAAACAAGCTTGCTGATTGATAGGTTATCAGGTTTTTTTATCGTGCCGCTTAAAAAAATTACCCAATATGTCCATGGAAATGTTACCAGTCTTAGACACATTTCCCTCTCTGGTAAAGCTAATTGTTGCCGTCGTTGCCGCTGATGTCACAGATGTTGTTGGTTCTGTTTTAGATGTTGTGGTTGGATCTGCAAAAAAAGGAAATAGGAAAATCGTTTATGAGTGATTAATGTGCACTCAGGTTTTCATGCGGTAATGTAGGAAACCTGTGTCCCGATTTGTATGATCCAAGCGCAGGCATTGTTTACATTTAAATAACTCACTTTTAGAAAACAAGGTCACGAGTCTAAGAATATAGGATTGGTAACGCATAGATAAAACCCTTCTTATATATTTCATCAGACTTTTCTTCTATTCCCGCGTCAACGCGTGGGGACGTATACGCTAGTTCTACATACATTTTGAGTTCAAGTGCTTATCAGACATATGTGACTATGGACATTATTGTAATAAACATGTTTCTGTTACATAAAACCAAGCGAATATACTTTTTATTAGTGTATTATCTGTGTATTTTCAATGTTTTCATAAAAACAAATGATTTATGTATTTATGTTTCTCATCCAAGTCCTAATCAAAGAGTTTGTTGTGAATTTTTCAAGAGTGATAACTCAAATTAAATGTTTAAAATTTCGCTGCAAAGTAAAGGGCGATCACCGTCGAACAAGATGGTAAAAGGTCAACAAATTTTGTTGTGATAAAATAATTATTTTAAAGTGTCAAATGTTGAGCTGGTATTTTCCATGACAGGAGTGAGTGAGGCACCAGTGTCATCTTACAAACGATTACTCAGTGGACATTTTTTTACAATATACACACGCGTATTTGAATTGTTTTTTATGCTGTCGCCAGGCTGTCGTAATCTGTTACCATGGCAACCGAAAGAATGGGATAGATGGGAAGTTGCGTCGTCAGTTTGTTGTCGTGATGACGTCGAGAGGGGTGGTTACAGACGTGTATCCGCGTGCTAAAGTTGTGTGTGTGTGGGAGTGGTTGTGTGTGTGTGATGAGTTTGGAATTTTGAGGGGAAGAAATTGGTTGTGTGAGTGTGTGTGAGAGTGTGTGGATGATATATATATATATATATATATATATATATATATATATATATATATATATATATATATATATATATATATATATATATACATATATAAATATAAATAAGCCTTTATATATATATATATATATATATATATATATATATATATATATATATATATATATAGATATATAAAAGCCTATATATACATATATATATATATATATATATATATATATATATATATATATATAATATATATATATATATAATATATATATAATATATGTATGTGTGTTACATGAAATCTTCTAAGGTTGTTAAATCATTCGAACTTTAACCTTTAACATCGAAGTAAACCCAACTTCGTCATCTAAAATCATCTTCTTTTCAATCAAACGTATGTTTACAATCTATTCAACAACGTGGTAATCTCGTTTGTTAAAAGGTTATCAAAAGCATCTCAGGTTAGCTCCGTTTTTATATTTTACTACACAATATAATTTAAAAATAAAACACCTTAGACTTATTTTTTGAAGTTTTCGTCAAATACGTTAACATTGTTAAATTTGTCGGCGAGTCAAAGTAAAGAAAATCAAATCAATTTTATTTAGTATTAAGTGTTATGATGTATGTTAGACAAATTGATGCGCGTGAATGCTGGTGTGAAGCGATAATATTGAACGAGTGAAAGTGTGAAGCGGTACGCAAGAAAGCGAAGTTTTAGTGTGAGTTCGTTGTTGCTGGGGAAGAAGCTTGAATTAGTCTTGTTCTTGTTATGTTAGGATTAGGTTGTCCAGTCTTAGTATCGTTTGTTCTAGTCGTCCGATGTCTATTTCTTATAGTGCAATAAATAGAACTAGTAAACAATGTCATTCTGTCAAATCATTTGTATGCGTTGGTTTCGTCGTGTCTCAAGATGCACTGTTGCATGGCTAGACATAATGAAATGGTAGTGGTATCGGAATATAATATTGGATCAAGTAGTTCTACCCTCTCACTGCATAACTGTGGTACATATTAGAACCCAGTTATAACATTAAGCTATCCAACACCATTCTACCTATTATAAAAAAATAACAACTTTTCCCAAACTTATTCGTTTACAAATTTGTTAACGTTTCTCCTCCCCACACTACAAAAAAAAGACGATGGATATTTCAATTTGACACGAAAACAAAAATACATAATCTTTAGAACAGGCCACAACAGACTAAAACAGCACATGCATAAAAAAAATTGTGTGTGGCGAAATATGCCCTTGAGGCAAAGTCCCGGAGAATACTGAGCACGTCCTTCAAGAATGTTCATTACATAGCCAGGTGCGATCCAAACACTGGCCCCTACTCACCCCACTCAAGGAAAAACTATATGGGGCACCCGCTGATCTGGAGACCACAGTCCAGTTCATACACGAAGTTAGGCTTGTTAAAATCCTCCATCATTTACTTAATTAAGAACGAAGAAGAAGTTTCTCCTCGACCACCCAGAGATGCCAAGAGTTATTACCGACTTTTACATTAGCATTAGATATTTAAAATATTATTGCTTTTACTGCCAGTCTTGCTTAATATTATTATTTTTTTATTTATCTTTTGCATCGCTTGTATTATTAATAAACAGTAACATAAGTGCTAAATGATAAGAAAAGTATGTAGACTTACTATGACGAGCTCTTTTTTTTTCAGTTTACTTAACGTGTAAGGTCATTTAGACATTTGTGATAATCACAAATCCAAAATGACTTTTAATTTTGTTTTGGTTAAATCTTACACCACATTCAATGTTCATATTCTCAACGATTGTTTCCGGTGAAAAACAACGAGTGATACTAAATTTACCAACGTACATATCTGGATTAATCTGGTCAACCTATCAGGTTTTAATATTATAACAATATATGTTTGAATAAAAACTGTAAAAGAAAAATTCCGGATTAAATGATCCGCAGATGCTCATATTGGGTAATGTTTTGTCTGTTGTCTGCTAATAATTAGATGTTTTGACCCTACAGTCTAGATATTTTTTGTATGTAATAACGTAATGTTCGAACCAAACAAAACTCTAAAAAATTAATGATTGAACAAACTAACTTTTTAAAAAATCAATAAATACTTATCATGAACTTCCATGCATATGAAAGAATAATTTTGTTGACATTCGTCATCATTTAAGGAAATTCTATCAATTTGAAGGCAGTGTTCATTTCCACCTCTGTTGTTGGGTTCGCCTTGGCTCCACATTGATGTTAGATCAGCTTTTGTACCGTCTGTCCACACCCATTCACCTTCTTTTAGTTGGTCACTAGCTCCAAGCCAGACTTAAGGAAAAGCAATCTACATAATTATATCGTACACGTTGATAATTTTAAAAATGTTTAGAGGGTGGGAGCGGAGGAGAGGGGGTAGTGGGGCACCTAGAACGCCGACACTTAGTTTGAGCCAAATGAAGTAAAAAATTAAAAAGCTTATTTAAGCAGAATGTCATGGCGTAGATAGATCTAGATAGAATTAGACTAGACTAGTGGAGGTTACTAAGGACGGTGCTAACTTGACGGTAGACGGTTTGGTGAGAGAGTATTGTGCGCGTGTTCAATACAATATTTGTGGCGTGAGTTTGACGTGAGCATGACGCCACAATGTACCGATGACGTAGGACGCAGCAATGAAGTTAGTTATAGTAGAAGACTGGCGTATTTTAATATTGTGTAATAGATCTATAAGTGTGTGATAATAAAGTTAATGCTATTTCATACTCGAAGTTGTTGATATAGTTGATTATTGTCGTCGGAAAATAAGAGTGTTCCCGTCCTTCTCTCGTGTGTATAGAAGCAGTATTAATAATAGAAGTATTCAGGATATAGATTATATATATATATACACTTCCATCACAAGGACGTTACGAAAATAAACGACTACAGGGCTTTACATACTGATTTAAATGATTTCTGCCTGGATTGTTTAAGAAGATAAATAGTGTATGATAGCATAGTGTACGAATTCTCCAGCGTGTGTTGTTAGGAAATTAATGAACTACTTCTTTGTAATTACAAGTTACCTTTCACATAACTAACTTCAAGGTGAACGATCAGAGATTTTTACTTGCTTGTAATAAACCTTGTCTGCATTCATTAAAAGTATAGAAAAACATAATTCATATTGAAAATATATACGCTAAACTGAATCCGAAAGTTTTAAGTGCTTGCGTTGGAGAAAGATGTCTGAAAAAAACACTGATTGTCCCAAGTTAGGTACATACAGGGAAACCGTCTGTACTGGTCACTTTGTCCAGATGATTTTCTCACGGCACCCCGTCAAAAGAGCATACGACAAAAGAGCGTCGACATAAGAGCGCAGACAAAAGAGCGCCGACATAAGAGCGCACCAATTTGCCGACATAATAACGCAAACTAAAGATCGAAAAACAATATTTAATAAATAGGAACAAGAAAATTAACTCAGATTAGACGTTATCGTTTGAAGTTAACTCTTTATTGTTTCATTAAAAAAACTAATTGTTCAGTTTCTTTAACTAAAAACTGATATAATCAACATGAATCAACATTGAACCAATAGCATAGGTTGAAGCAATCGCCTGCAATCTCGACTGAGTTGTTTGTACAGGGTAGATTTTCAGAGACACGATTATGGACATTCCAAATAGCAAGAGCGAAGCGTTGGTTACCTAGACGGTTTCTCCTTCGCTTCCCTATGTAACTATCCTCCCAATAATCTACCACTGGCATAATTTCTGCAGGACTAGCTGCTACTAAATTCTCGAATGCAGTACAGACATAATTTACAGGAACAAAACTTAAGGCAAGCATTCGACATTCCTCGTTGTCGTGATACAGTTGCGATAAGCCTAAATCTTGCACTTTTCGCCGGAGACATTCATTTGGCCTAGGTGAAATAGACAACCAACATGACGTGCATTGGGAAACACGTGCTGAATTGCATTCTGTGTGGCTTTCTCAAAATCAGACATGATGCTCGCTGGATTCACGGTTGGTAGAAGTTCCACAATTTTCTCAAAAACTCTGAAAGAGGTTGCTTCGGTCTTATCCTGGATGAGGCAATAAACCAACGGCACTGCCTTGTTATCTATTAAAGCATGAATTTTAAATACCTGATAGAAGAATACTGGTGCAACTCTGAAAGTTCCATCAACAAACCAATGTTCATATTGCTGTAGACGATTGATATTATACATTGTTCCGAACATCATCATTCTGTAAACGTCAGTCGGTCCGGAATCCCACAAGACGAAATTTGCCCTCTTGTTGCCGTTTGAAGAGGTTCAGGAATTGTTATCTCTGCAACGTTCTGCGGATTTGGATATGACAGCTGCTTGCGTTTTCTCTGTCTTTCTATTGCGCGTTGTGAAGCGACGTATGCCGGCAAATGAGGTGCTACTTCCATCGAAATTCCTTTTCTGGCTTGTATAATCTGCCTTGGTTTTTCCACCCCTTCTACTGCCCGTTTTTGTATAGCCGAAACGACTTTCGCTGCTTCGTTTTTAGCCGGATCAGGAGCGTGATTGTGTTCCGATGATGACAAAACAACATCGTTCAGCATTTTTATCCGTCCTCGGCAGCCATATTTCTTGCAGCATTTCCACGGCATGTCGTACTTCCATCAGCATTTACTCTGTCCTTTCGGTATCTGTAGCCTTCGACCAATATAATAACCTTCCCTTTCTGTGATTCGATCTTCTCCCTGTTACTTGGGTTAGAAATATTTTCAAACTGCATTTATACCATATTAACCACAATATATAAAAAAACATATGTCGTTTTATCGTACCGCAGATTGTTTATTGCCTTATTAGTTTAGCTTACAACATGTGTTTTTATAATTGACTGCGCTCTTTTGTCGGCGCTCTTTTGTCGGCGCTCTCATGTCGGCGCTCTTTTGTCTGCCCTCTTTTGTCTGCGCTCTTTTGACGGGTCACCCTTTTTACTATTATTTTACAAGCTTTTATTTAACTCACTTACTCTGTCGTCAGTCGCCAGACTGTCGTCAGTCTGTCTAGATCGAAACGGCCGAGCGAAATTGCAGGCACTTCTAACTGACAGATACGGTTCATAATTCGTACGTGGGTCAAGACATGAAGACCAATGCATCATGACATTCAATTTGACTTAATTGGTCGCCTGATAAATTTTTATCAATTAATTAAAATTTAGACCAAATTAGTAGGCAGTCTTATCCAACTACTCCATACACGCGTCATCACGTTCAATAGCGAGTCATCAAATTCAATAGGTACGCAATGGTTTTTAGTCATGTAACTCTATTTTAAATAAAAACATGTAAAGTACTAAAAAAAATTCATCAAAAATGTTTTAATAACTAGCTTTTATATAATAACGCACTAAAAAGAGGAAAATAAGTTATACATTACTATTTAAATAACTATAAAGAAAAGCGTGGGTCTCTTCCTAAATATGAGTAAAGGTATCCAATACATACTTAAGTGAACCACGCTTCTATTTATAGTTATTTAAATAATAGTGTATACATTATTTTCTCCTTTTTAATGCATTACTACATAAAAGCTTGTTATTAAAAAACTTTTTGTATAAGAACTACCAATATTCGTTTAAAAAGTAAAAAAAAAAAAACAAATTTCATCCCACATTCCTTGTTATAGGTTATTTTGTAATCATTCGTTAGTGCAGTACCACAGAATGTCACGTCAGTATGTTTATAACTGTTGATTTTATGGTGTCCATAGTGTCGGCGGAAGCCACCGTTACGCTACAGCAGGGGCGTCGGTTGCAGTCCCTTGTTCGTTTTATTCATCGACTGTAGTAGCCAACGTAAGAAAGGAAATGCTATCAAACAAATGTAGTCGCGAAAGTGCTTATGGAAATCCCAGGTGCTCAGGGTGATCTAACAATGTAGACGGACGAGGACATCAGGTACAGTTTGACCGTTGAGTTAAAGTACCCCTGACCGCCTGTGGAGGGAACCTTTGTTTGTTCAACATTTTTATCGGGGGTCTGTAAGTCGAGTTACTTTCTGCTGGCTGCGTTCGTTACGTCAAGGCTGTTTTCTCTAGACTATTTGGTCGAATAAGTCGTATGGGTACACTAAACGTCAGTATAATAGATTGACGACAGAAGCCTGTGGTTGTATATAACACATTTATTTGGTCTAACTGCATCACGATCGTAACACACAGAGAGGACTGAAGGAAGTACACAAGGGACATCACTCAAGATAACAATATTATAAATATAACTAATACAGAAGAGTGAGTTCCCTTGACCTCACAATTATTTCAATCTATTACATCCCTTTACCCTTAGAACACAATAACACATCTCTCAATAGAACAATTGATAGTATCCTAAAATCACCAATTATATTGTAACATGAACACTATGGTAGATTACATCCTTACAAACAATGCACAATATGCTACAACATAATCAAAATACAAAACAATAATGTCAAAGTCCTTTTGACCTTTAGAATCATAGGTCTAACTTATTTGGGACTTTGATTGTCCTGCTTGACCTTCTCAGTGGCTTCTGATTTGGTGACTCAAGATTCTGACCATCTGGATTCTCTATCTCAGGAGGTCTAGGATTTAAATCATTAACTCCAGAATTTACATTTTCTGACTCCAGACAACTTGGTTCACTCATATCAACAGAACTTGGTTGTGGAACAAACTGAGTTGGTGTGAACTGATCAGACTTGGTGGGATTTATAGATTCACACTTATTATCTGCACAAGTTATTTT
This sequence comes from Physella acuta, assembly GCF_028476545.2. Taxonomy (NCBI): domain Eukaryota; kingdom Metazoa; phylum Mollusca; class Gastropoda; family Physidae; genus Physella; species Physella acuta. Next base: position 43,067 of record NW_026732238.1, read on the forward strand.
TAACTTTATAAGACACAGGTCCTGTACATTGAACAATTTGACCTGGTATCCATTTTTCCTTTCTCCCATAATTTCTTAGATACACATTCTTATTAACACCAAATTCTCTTTCAATGAATGTCTTGTCATGATTTAATGGAACTATTTTTGAATTGGCATCTGGAAGTATTATGCTGTTATTCAGATCCTTAATTGACATAGATTTCTTTGATTGATCAATTTTCTCAGGTAATCTGATAGTGCTTTCCTGGTAACCAAAAATACTGTTTAAAGTAATATCCTGGACAATATCACTTTGCAACTGTGATCCAGTATTTGAAGTGGGTGTATTAAATGGCAAAAATCTTTTTTTTTCTTTTGATGTTACCCTTTTAGTTTCTGTAAGTGCTAATGATGTTAGCAAAGTTGTTTGATGATCACATTCCTTCTTACTAATGTATTCTCTTTAAAACATTTGAAATTGCCATATCACCATAATCATTTATTAAGTTACAAATACTTTGTTTAGGCAACTCTGACTGATAATGGACTGCATCTTCTCCATCTTTTATATTATCTTCACAAAGGTTTTTATTTCTTATTTTATATGGCTTTAAGTCATCATTCACAGACTCTTCAGGCCAACCATTCTTACAGTACTCATATACTTTTATTAAGCACTCATCTTTTTGTGTTTCTCTCTTAATATCATTCACATTTATATTGGAGTTATCCATGATAGTGAAGAGAACAAATACATCTTCTGGTACATAGCTCAGGCTTTGGTTTTTTAAAGGTAATCTACTAAGACTATCTGCACTATTATCAGATCCAGGTTTGTATTTCAATTCATAATTGTATGCAGTTAGTGTGATAGCCCATCTTTGAATTCTTGGTGAGGCATGCTCAGGTAGGGTTTTGTTTTCTCCAAATAAACCTAGCAATGGTTTATGATCTGTAAAGATGGTGAACTTCCTACCAAACAGAAACTTATGAAATTTCTTAACACCAAAAATGATGCCTAAGCCTTGCCTATCTAACTGAGAATAATTTTTCTCAGCCTGATTCAAAGATCTACTGGCAAAAGCAATGGGTCTGTCACCCTTCTTATCCATGTGGGACAAGACTGCTCCTACACCATCTGGTGAAGCATCACATGTTAATATAAGTCTTTTCCCTGGGTCATAGTGAGTTAGTAAGGTGTCAGCAGACAAAGCCTCTTTTGCTGTATTAAAAGCAGCTTCTTGTTGTTTACCCCAGTGCCAAGTTGCATTTTTCTGTAGCAGCTTGTACAGTGGTGATAGTTTACCAGACAGATTTCCTATGAACTTTGCATAGTAATTTATCAAGCCCAAAAAAGCTCTTAGTTGTTGGGTATTTTCAGGTTTGGGTGCTTCTTTAATGGCTTTTGTTTTCTCAGGTTGAGGTCTGATACCTTGCTTGCTTAATATATAACCAAGAAAACTAATTTCTGTCAACATGAATTGACATTTATCTTTGTTTATCTTTAAACCTTTTTCACCAACAATTTTCAATACTTTATCAAGTGTTTTAAGATGTTCAGTGTCATTCTTACCAGTTATGTACACATTGTCAAAGTACACACAAACATTTGGAATGTCCTTAAAAATACTGTCCATGACAGCTTGGAAAATTCCAGGGCTAGATGATATGCCAAAACATAGTCTTTCATATTGGTAGAGTCCTTTATGTGTGTTTATTGTCGTATAGACTTTTGAATCTGGATGCAGTTCTAGTTGAGTGTAAGCATGACTAAAGTCTAATTCAGTGAATTTGTCTCCTCCTGCCAAATTCAAAGAAATTTCCTCAATGTTAGGTATAGGGTACCTATTTAGCTCTATTTGCTTATTCAGTGTAGTTTTGTAGTCTCCACAAATTCTTATAGAACCATCCTTCTTTAACACTGGCTCAATGGGTGTCGCCCAATCGGAATAGTCTACCTTCTTTATGATGCCATTAGATTCCAATCTACTTAGCTCATTTTCAATTTTATTCCTCATTGCATAAGGTGGAACTCTAGCTTTGCAGTATCTTGGATTTGTATCTTTAATGCTTAACTTCACTGTTCTATCATTTAGTAAACCTGAGTTACCAAAAACACATTTATTTTCAGATATAACTTTATCTAGTGAAGTAAGACTAGATTCTTTTACATTCTTCAATGAACAAATACTCTCCCAATTTAACTTAAGATCACTTAACCAGTTCCTACCTAGTAATGGCGGTCCATTTCCTTCAACCACAAGAAGAGGAAGTTTAACACTTTGACCATTATAACTTACATGAACCATACACTCTCCTATTACCGGAACATTGTCACCAGTGTATGTTGTTAGACACTTGTGACACGGCTGTAGAGACACTGATCCTCCTGTGACAGCGTCAAAATCTTTCTTTGTGATGACTGTTAGTGATGCTCCAGTGTCAAGTTGGAAGCTGATGCTCTTACCGTTGATATTAACTTGTACATTGATGGGAGCATGACTTATTGATTTCACAGAGAACAGGTTGAAATCCGGCTGCGAATCAGTTTGAGCATTTTCACAGGTAGAGTGGTTCATTGGTTGGGTTAGGTAGTCTTGGTGAGAGTTAACATAGTGCTGCCTTTGGTTGCGGTACTGTCTTGACTGGCTAGATTTAGCAACAGGCGAAGACTTTGCGAAGCAGGCCTTGGCAATGTGACCTTGCTTACCGCACTTATAACAAGTTGCTAACTTGAACTTGCACCGATGAGATGCATGGGGACCCTTGCATCGATGACATTTTTGATAATTATTACTAGATTTAGATCTAGGATTTGAACGAGCAGGCTGTTTAGCATAAGTTGGAATGCTCTGATGGGGTTGATGTTTATTGACTAACCTGCTGTTTACTGCATGGATCCCTGAAGGCGTAAGAGATTTCGCCGCATCTGATGACTGCTGGTATGAAGTTGCAAGTTGTATTGCTTTTTCCAATTTTAGATCTGACTCGAGCAGCAACTTTCTTTGAATATCAGGGCTGTTAACACCTGTCACAAACTTTTCACATAGTCTGTCAGACAGCGTTTCTCCAAATTCACAGAATCTACTTAAATGACGTAAAGCAGCAACATATTCTGATATTGACTCGTTTGGCTGACGAGTCCTACTGTCAAATCTAGCTCTACATAAAAACTTTGATGGGGTAGGCGCATGGTGGTCTGTTAGCAATTTGCTCAGCTCGTTAAAGCTCTTGGTAGTTAGACTAGCTGGTGCGCATAAGTCTTTTAGTAGCCTAAATTGTTGAGGCCCTATGACTGTTAACAAAACAGCTCTCTTTTTGGCTTCTATCGTCACGTCGTTAGCTTCTAGGTAAAAGCTTAACCTCTCTAGGTAATCTTGAATGATTTCATCATTCGCATCAAATTCTTTTATTTGGCCATACAGCGCCATAATTCTAGAAATAATTAGCTAATAAGCTCTAGCAAACCTCTTTTTTGCGTAAGTAGGTGCTCTTTCTAGTAGATGTTTATCCTTCGTCGCCAGTTATAATAGATTGACGACAGAAGCCTGTGGTTGTATATAACACATTTATTTGGTCTAACTGCATCACGATCGTAACACACAGAGAGGACTGAAGGAAGTACACAAGGGACATCACTCAAGATAACAATATTATAAATATAACTAATACAGAAGAGTGAGTTCCCTTGACCTCACAATTATTTCAATCTATTACAGTCAGGTATCCAACTGATTAAGGCACATGTTTTTTTTTTAAATTATTGCATACCTCGTCCATCTTCTGTATCAACTGTATCACTTTGTCTCAGAGAATTGAGAACGCGCAACTCATATGGTGAAGAAACTTTGGCCAGGCTCCTGAGTCCATTGAAATTTGAACAGTATTTCTTCAAAAAATAGTTCAAGTCGTATAAATTTAATTAATATTATGAGCTCCAATTATTTATCGCTAGTTACTTTTGTATATCAAGCAATTAAAATGATAATTATGTAATTTTTATTTAATATCGTCAAATATGTTCACTATAGCGTCACATACCCTAAAGATTTTAATTTACGTACCTGCGCTTGAGTCCAATTCATTTTTATTGTGAATATCTCGTAACAGTTCTTTTCAAACTCCAAAGCCATATTGCTTATGCACTTTTCTGGAATTTTAGAATAAACACAATAAAAAGATTTCCACTGTTATGCCATATCAACAAAACTGTATCACAAGAAAATTTTGTAAAAAGGAAACCTGTTAGCTAAGACATTAGGCCTACCTTGAGTAATGACAACTTGTGCGATAAAAGCCAACAAGATACATGTGAAAATCTTCATTGGGTTGATCCTCAACATAATGACTTGAATAAAACCTTATCAAATAAAGATTTTTATAATTAAATATTAATAAAAAAAAAATTAATAAATAATTTAAAAAAAAAAAATTGATAAATATATAAATAAAAAAATAATTGATAAATATATAAATAAATAAATAAATAAAAATAAATAAATAAAAAAAAAATTAATAAAAAAAAAAAAAAAAAAATATATATCGATGGTCTCGGTCGCAAACCGTCTAACTCAAAAAAATTTGATTTTGTTTTTTTTACATAAATCAAAAGCCAATATGATTCCCCATAATGCCTGAAAATATTAGAGCAATCTGTAGAATGATTATTGAGATATAATCATTTGAACAAACCGCCTATTATTTCTAGCGCTAAAAATCTCGGCGCAAAACGAATATCGCTATATTTGTCAGTACACTTTTGATCGGGAACGCAGTCGCACGCCGTAATCACACAATTTTACAGCACAGCAGTCACAGCACTTATAGGTAAGGATATTTGATTAATTATGTTCAACTATTCTATTAAATTTTATCATTTTAAAGAATAATAAACACATAGTATTTGTTTAATATAGCCTATTTCCAGATTTTCAATAACCAAACTGATTTGTTTACATTTTTTTAGGCTAACACAATGCTTTGAAACTAGATCTTCATTCTTGAATCTAAATATCAATCAAAACAATATAATTCGAATTATATTTCCACAAGAATGTGCAATAAATTTAATAATTGTTAATTCACAATATATTGTTAGATTGAGGGTTTAGATACGTGTTAAGAAATGTTTATATGGTAGGTTACAAAATGTTTGGCGTACATGTTTTTAGTAGATGCTTTTATGATTAATTTTTCAACAGACATGCCTATCTCAACACACCAGCCTCTCTCAACATACCAGCCTCTCTCAACATACCAGCCTCTCTCAGCATACCAGCCTCTCACAACAGAGCAGTCTTACCACATAACAGATCAGCCTCTCTCAACAGACCAGCCTCTCTCAACAGACCAGCCTCTCTCAACAGACCATCCTCTCTCAACAGACCATCCTCTCTCAACAGACCAGCCTCTCTCAACAGACCAGCCTCTCTCAACAGACCATCTTCTTTCAACAGACCAGCTTCTCTCAACAGACCAGACTTACCACATAACAGACCAGCCTCTCTCAACAGACCAGCCTCTCTTAACAGATCAGCCTCTCTTAACAGACCAGCCTCTCTCAACATACCAGCCTCACTCAACACACCAGCCGCTCTCAACATACCAGCCTCTCTCAACAGACCAGCCTCTCTCAACAGACCAGCATCTCTCAACAGACCATCCTCTCTCAACAGACCAGCCTCTCTCAGCAGACCAGCCTCTCTCAACAGACCATCCTCTTTCAACAGACCAGCCTCTCTCAACAGACCAGCTTCTCTCAACAGACCAGACTTACCACATAACGGACCAGCCTCTCTCAACAGACCAGCCTCTCTCAACAGACCAGCCTCTCAACATATCAGCCTCTCTCAACAGACCAGCCCCTCTCAACAGATCAGCCTCTCTTAACAGATCAGCCTTTCTTAACAGACCAGCCTCTCTCAACATACCAGCCTCACTCGACAGACCAGCCTCTCTCAACAGACCATCCTCTCTCAACAGACCAGCCTCTCTCAACAGACAAGCCTCTTTTAACAGATCAGCCTCTCTCAACAGACCAGCCTCTCGACATACCAGCCTCTCTCAACAGATTAGCCTCTCTCAAAAGACTAGCCTCTCTCAACATATCAGTCTCTCTCAACAGACCAGCCTCTCTCAACAGACCAGCCTCTCTCAACAGACCAGCCTCTCTCAACAGATCAGCCTCTCTCAACAGACCAGTCTCTCTTAACAGATCAGCCTCTCTCAACAGACCAGCCTCTCTCAACAGATCAGCCTCTCTCAACAGACCAGTCTCTATCAACAGACCAGCCTCTCTTGACATATCAGCCTCTTTCAACAGTCAAGCCTCTCTCAACACACCAGCCTCTCAACATATCAGTCTCTCTCAACAGACCAGCCTCTCTCAACATATCAGTCTCTCTCAACAGACCAGTCTTACCATACAAGACACCAGCATCTGTCAACTGACAAATCGTAAAGGCACCAGCATCTCTCAACAGACCAGCCTTTCAAAACATACCAGTCGTAACATTAAGGCACCAGTAGCTCACAAGAGACCAATCTCTCTCAGCAGACCAGTCGTAATATACAAAAGACCAATCTCTCTCAACTGACCAATCTTACCCTCCAAGATACCAGCCTCTCTCAACAGACCATTCTAACCATACAAGAGATCAGCCTCTCTCTAAAGATTAGTCTTATCCTACAATAGACAAGCCTCTCTCAACACACCAATCCTACCATACAATACACCAGCCTTTCTCAACAGATCAGTCGTAACATACAATAGACCAGCCTCACATAACAGACATTAGACACCAACCTCTCTCAAAAAGACCAGCCTTACCATACAAGAGACCAACCGATCTCAAAAGACCAGTCAGACCTATCAAAAATTCAAAGCGATAGATATTCGTGCACTGCAGTACAAGCCTGATGCTACTGTCTACTTCAAAGTGAATTAGCAGATAGCTGGCAATTGCTAAGCTAGGGTCGTAAGATTATGATCTCATCTGTAGCCCCTGACAAGTTGTACAAGAGCAGAAAAAAAGATAAAAGCTGTCATATTTGAGCACTCAAAAGCAAGTCATAAACACACCTGATTTCCCTGATTTTAAAAATATGTTGCCATTTTAATGTTTCTTTATGTGATGTTTATTCAAAGAATAAATTTTAAAAATAAACACATTTTTGCGTGTTACATTTTTGTAAAATAAGTAAACATTAAGTCAGTATTAATGTGATTAGTGTGTTATGTCCCATTCATAATATATCTGACAATACGGCAGAGGCGTAGCGACCCTTCCTGGAGCCCGAGATTTCGATTTGCACCCCCCCCCCCCTCATTTCGATTTGCACCCCCCCCCCCCCTCAATATTTCCATTTGCACCCCCCCCCCCCATCAAACTTTCGATTTACACCACCCTCAACCTTTCAATTTATCTTTCCAACCCATTTTGGCGCCCCCTAAGGTCGGCGCCCGGGGACATATGTCCCCGCCCCACCCTCGCTACGCTACTGCAATACGGTTTCTGTTTTTACTATTATCATTCTACAAACCCAGCACCCACCAGATTTAGTAAAATAAACTGTGAGAATAGAAAGATTTAATAAATAAAGCATAACCTTCAACAGTTAACAAGTCTAGTGCTAAATACAGACAGAATGAATACACTCGAAAGCGATAAAGCCATACTAAAACATCTCTATTAAAAATTAAACTGACCCCATAATGTAGAATAAACTCAAATAATTAAAATAAGAGCCCAAAACTATAATCTAAACATTATGAAGTGTTAATTATAACTTAAAAACATAAACATAACTAAATCACGTTCATTGGACAAAACGAACGAACGCGGCTGAGACCGAAATTCTCGGCTCAAAACAGCTAAGTCTGCGCGCGCACAGATAGACGGTTTGCACCGAGAATTTTAGACCGAGCAAACCGTCTATCTTTTTAAACCTGCTATAATTTTGTAAATATCAACAAAACCCATTTTAAAACGCTACAGTATAGTCGGTAGAGAGTTTCTTCGGAGATATCTTTTTAAAAAAATTGTATTAGAACGATCGAGAAGGAAATAATCAGTTTTTTGTCTCTCCTGTAAAATTTACATTTTCGGAGTTAGACGGTTTGCGACCGAGACCATCGATATATATATATATATATATATATATATATATATATATATATATATATATATATATATATATATATATATAAAGCAAAGTGGTCAAGTGCCCGATAGGGCACTTCCCGGCGCCGCAGGCGCGTCAAATTCGGCACGATGGTACCTTGGGGCGATAGAAGACGAGGGCCGTCGACGGTTTGCCAAAACTGTCCTCGACTGACCGGCGCCTTATATGGGCTATATTACGAAAAAAAATTCCTCCGACGACCCCCCTTGAAATTTTGTGAGCTGGTAGGAGAACGCCTTGAGGTGTCACAAAAAACTCGTTATGTCCGGAAAAAAATCGGGAAATGGGTCAATACTGACAAATCGTATTTCCCTATATAATCTATGTAGTTTTTGGGAAAAACAGAGGGTAATTTCAAACGGATTTTAGGGCAGTTACCCTCTTTACATCTGGCTAATTTTTGGCATGCTTATAGGTAAATGTCTTGGCCGTATGGCAGAATAACGGTTTCACTCAAAGCCCTTGACGACGGCTAAAAAGTGACCGCGAATGAAATTCTCTTCATATGAGCTCTATTACGAAAAAAAAAATTCTTCGACGACCCCCCCCCTTGATATTTTGTGAGGTGGTAGGAGAACGCATTGGGGCGTCACCAAAAAAACTCGTTATGTCCGGGAAAAATTGGGGAATGGAACAAAACTGACAAATCGTATTTCCCTATATAATCCTTGTATTTTATGGGAAAACCAGAGAGTAATTTCAAAACGGATTTTAGGGCACTTACCCTCTTTACATCTGGCTAATTTTTTGTATACACCTCTATAGATGACTACGCCGTATTTAAAATCTGTTGGTCAGACTTAAAGCTAAAAAAAAAAACCGCGAGTAAAATACTCATTATACGAGATTTTGTCATTTGGTCTATGAACAGGGAAGTAACTTTTTAATGTAATAATTTTTAAATATTTTGTATAGTCCTACTCTTTTTAAGAACAAAACAAAAATCATAAATATTTTGTTTAAAATTAAGTTTTGCATTGTACTGAAATTGTAAAAATTAATTGCGAAAGTAATTTATTATTATATTTGATTGATACTCTTATGAAATTACTCCACTGTATAAATTTAGGCCCTAAGCATTTAACATAGCAGCCAATCACCAATTAATTAAATGACTACTTCCTCCATTGTTTTGAAAACCTAAGCAAAACCTAAGCGAAGCTAGGTAGTATGCCTAGTATATATATATATATATATATATATATATATATATATATATATATATATATATATATATATATATATATATATATATATATATATATATATATATATATATATATATATATATATATAGATACATATATATATATATATATATATATATATACATATATATATATATATATATATATATATATATATATATATATATTTCTATGAATACATATATATATATATATATATATATATATATATATATATATATATATATATATATATATATATATATATATATATATATATATATATATATATATACATATATATATATTCATATATATATATATTCATAGAAATATAGAAATATATGCAAATAAACATATACTCTAAATATATTATTCTCTTCATGGGGAATACGATGCAAGCCGACTATCTAACCCTGGTTTCACGGGGGGAATAGTGTCGATTTTACAAATTATGAATTACTGAATGGTAGAAAATAAAGCATCTGGCCTCTCTGAAAAACCTATCTGAAAAAGGACCATGAAATTTGTGTTTAGTAATCAGCATATAACCGGCATTGCCCACCCTAACTACAAACAACCAAAACCAAAACACACACTCACACAAGAACGCAGATAAAATCACAAAAAAACACAAACAAAACGCAAACAAAAAAGCAAACGAAAACACACAAACAGAAACCCAACGACAAACGCAAACCTAACCAACCCGAACATAGAGAAAACACAAACGCAAACATACACGCAAAGTGCTCACAGTCTAACCCCGGGCGCCAAATTGCACCATGCTGGGGCGCCGCAGTTTAATAAACCACTATAGTACCCACATTTATGCAAAGTCTTTTGCATTCACTTAAACGGACGTAAGCGTCATAGCGAACACGTAGTAAAGTTTGACACTGCAAAATGTACCGTTAAAAAATGGATTCGATATTTTTACACATTTGAAAATTAAAAATATTATTCTATATAAAATATTAAAATAAAAATACAAAATTTCATTTCCAACCTGTTTGGCGAAGTGCTGTTAAGTTTTATAAAAGATATTCTTACAAGTAATTAAATTAGTATACGGTAGGTTCTTCAGACGTAGCAAGCTTTTTAAAAAGTTTTTGGCGAACACGTCTACTTTTCTGAGAAGCCTGATCAGGATACGAATAACACTCACGTAACACTCGCGTACTAGGTAGCTTCAAGAGGATCCAGAAAAAACATCTCTTGTATGCAAGTAACTTATCTTCTAAATGATGTGTATTTTTTTAAAAATTGATGTAAGCCGACACTTTTATATCCGCATATGGGGAGTTTATTAAATGTAATATAATAGTGTGAAAGGCGTTTTTACATCCTGAGAAAATATTGTTATCTTGCGTAAAATTGAATTAAATTTTTTTTCTTGTCACTTAACACTAGCAATTTTTGTCTGTCTGTGTGTGTAGTGTGTATGTATGTGTTAGTGTGTGTGTGTGTGTTTGCATTAACATTAAACAAAATAATCTAAAAAGTAATAATTTAATACTTAACCAAAGCCTTACCATATATATATATATATATATATATATATATATATATATATATATATATATATATATATATATATATATATATATATATATATATATATATATATATATATATATATATATATATATATATATATATATATATATACATCAGATTTCTATAAGAGACTGGCTTGAATGAACAATTTTCGAAGAAGCACTTGATAGCTGTCATTTTTTAAGGAAGAATAAGTTGGATGGCGTTTCTTTTAACCTTTTTTTTAAAAATTAAATTACCACATTTTAGTCATTCATGATATTGTGAGTGTGAATTCTTTTTTTTTGTTGTTGTTGCTAAGCTACCGTTTCATATCCTTAATCTGTTGAATAGTATTGTGACTTATATTCTAGTAAAACTCGCTCATCTCTCTGTAGTTCATCTACTATACAGCGTCCAGGTAGTGTGTTAGTGGGACAGCAATTTTGGCTCTTCGGCTCCGTTGGCGCTGTGGTGTCGTGAACATTTCACGGCAAGGCGCCGGGCTCTCCCTGGCCTCTGATGCGCTAATGGACACTTGCCTTAATACGCCAACATAATTAAGTCTATAGGTTGCAGGAAGGTGAACCATTTCGGCGCCCGGGACGAGCAATCAGCTTATAAGTATATAATCTATATATATCATTCTCTTATTTGAGACGCTAGAAAACAAGCTGTAATCGCGTTTCCTACCACCACCACCCCTACATGGTTTGGTGAGCTGTGGTTCACGCTAAATGTTTACAATCGTAAAGCCGGGTTTAGTGACGGCTATTAGGGGCAGATAATTCAGTTTGAAACGATTTTAAACTTAGGGGAGGTAACTAGGCGGATGCTGCTTTCACGGGGGTAGGGGGGGGGTAGGGTAGGGTTTGGGGGAAAGGAGGGTGGGGGGTAATATCTTCCTTAACGACCTACTGATAGTGTTTTAAAGCAAATATTTTCAGTGGCAGCGTTGGTACTGTCGAATTCACAAATTATGAATTACTGAAAAGTAGAAAATAAAACAACTAAATAGCGGTGTATGATATGCCGCGGATTGGCTCGTATTGAATAATACACCAGAGCAAAAACTTGCTTCCACCCATCCATTCAGGAATTGTATTTGCTTTTTTTTTCCACAGTCTCTTATAACAAATCTAATTTTGGTGTCAGATACTTCATGTCGAAAACAATTATTTGATTCCGTAAAGTCAAGTAGCAGTCTATTTTCTTGAATTCTACTGCGTACAATTCAAGAATGCATCTCAGAGTAAGATTTGAATAATTTATAATTTTCTCACCTCATTTGTACGTGTACGTGTACGTGTACGTGTACGTGTACGTGTACGTGTACGTGTACGTGTACGTGTACGTGTACGTGTACGTGTACGTGTACGTGTACGTGTACGTGTACGTGTACGTGTACGTGTACGTGTACGTGTACGTGTACGCGGATGCGGATACGGAAGCGGATGCGAATGCGGATGCGTATAGTCTTTATATATATATATATATATATATATATATATATATATATATATATATATATATATATATATATATATATATAGTCTTTATAATGCGGTCGCGTGAGTTACGTGGAAACACAATGAATAAACAGCATTCTTTCACACGTACCACTTTTAATAATTTATCTTTGTTTTTATCGTCAAACAATCGAGTTTATAGATCAGTAGTTGGGTATGCAGGAAGTAGGTTTCGCAATTCCCAATAGACTCCCAACATTGACTTTTTGTTATATATCTACATCTATTGTCGCTGTATGTCTTCTTTTTCAAACATGGGGATATAATATAAACAACTATTTTACACACACACATACAGAGAGAGAGAGAGAGAGAGAGAGAGAGAGAGAGAGAGAGAGGGCAAGAGAGAGGGAAACACAAAACATACATATATATATATATAATACATTTATACACACACGCAATCTTACATCCACGTGCAGTGAACCACATACACATACACATGCACATTCGCAAGTTGTAACCAGACTGGAATTAGGTCGCCATTTAGAAAGTATGGTTGTCTTCCACTTTTAATGCGCAGCATCATTTTGGCGTATGAACATTTATACTTTTAGGTCTAAAAGTATTATAGAATTACATTTCTATGCATTGAAATGCGAGTTAAATTTAGAAAACAACTCAATTTCTTAATGAAGTCAAACAAATAGATTCGATAGTTTTACTCAATAAGACATGAAAAATGTTTTTGTTTAATATATAAAACTAAATTTCTTACCTGATTAGTGATGTGTCTTTCTATTTTATAAATAATATTATGTCTAGGACTTGAAATAGAATGTGGCTAGTTCATAAGAGGCAGCGAGCTTATTAGATGTTTTTTAACGAACACGTCTACTATTCCGAGAAGGCAAGGTGATAAGGATACAAATTCAACACGTACGTCTCACAAATAAGGTCAGCTTCAAGAGGATGCAGAAACACATATCTCTCGCCAGCAAACCACTAAGCTTCTAAATCATGGGTTCCAAAATTGGGAGTCAGGTGGGTCGCGAAGGGCTGTCTGTGGGGTCGCCAACTAGTAGACAAACCCTTGCAATGAAAAAATAATCGTAAAGAAGAATATCTGAAATTCGACTTTACTAACATCACTAGAAATGGAATAGAGAAGAAAGAATGGGTACTGTGCAAAGTTGTTCTCAGTCATGAGTCTATGAAACTTTCAAAACTAAAACGTCATTTTGAGACGAGCCATTCGGAACACACCAAAAAAAGATATTGAGTTCCTTTCGTCGGCATGAAGCTAGTTGTAAATCATTCACATTAAAGGTTCCCAGAATATAGTTCGCTGTTGTCAAACAAAGTGTGAATCATTCATCAATGGTTGAAACACCTTCACTAAACAGCATCTAAGTATTATCGGACATTTTTTTTTTGCAATTTATTCGTCTTTTAGAAAGTGCGGTGGCATTTCTTTGTTTTTCTTAATTAAAATATACAGAAAAGAGAATGAAAAATGAATATCTATGTATACACACTGACACATACAAACTCAAATATGCAAGCATAAACACACACACACACACATTCACATTCATTTTCATAATTGCCAAGGGACTTGTGTGTCGTTTTTTGTGTGCGCAATATTCTTATTTGCGCACTTTTATGTGTGCGCATATTTTTGTTAGCTCAATTTGTTTTGTGCTCAAATTTATGTTTGCGCATTTTTCTCTTTGCGCATGTTTTAGTGTGCAGGAATTTCTGTTTGCGCATTTTTCCGTTTGCACATCTTTCTGGGAACCAAGAAAAATATTATGTCAAAAGGGGAACAAACACAAACTAGTTTTACTTGATAGTTCAGTTGTGGTTATCTCGCTTTTCAACTTTTACTTGTATTGTACACATTAGAATTAATTTTTATTGACATTCACATTTATAAAATTAAATATGAATGAAATGTTTTTTTTTATATTAAAATGGTTTTTAAAACATTTATGCAAGAAATATTAAAATCTTAAATAGAAAACATTTACAAATTTATATGTTTTTTGTAAGGAAAAAAGTCAAAACTTTTCTTAGATCGGTAAAGGAAATTAAATTTTTAAGTATTTCTTTTCAATTTTTCAATTTAGCTATCTTTGATTTTAGAACTTACAGAATAAAATAAAATAAAATACAAACAAACATTTATTTGTTTCAAATATTATGTTTAATCAGGCATGAATACATTTTTAAATTTCAATATCGATTTTAATATTAATATTTAGTAACATATAAATGCTATCACAAATTATGAACCTTATAATTTATTAACTTAAATGTCTATTGATATTATTATATTGGGAAATATATTATCTTTTATAAGGAGTTCATTTAAAGGTGCACTTTCTAGATCTAAAGGACGAGTCAATCTTGATCACAATCATCCACTTCACTTACTATTGAGATTTCTCTAAAATTTTGTAAAAAGTATTTAATCGAAATTTTGATGTTTAAAATATTACTAATCGCAAGAATCTATTGGATATTTTGTCATTATAATTGCTCTACCAAACATTCATAAGCAATAGAAAATTACCAAAGAAAACATAATTCGTTTTGAATTAGACATTAAAAAAATATGTCTTGAAGTAGTGACACCTATGGTTTAAAAAAGAAATCCCTTGGTCCCGGAATCAATGAGAGTAGGGAATAAACTATAAATTTTACCTCTAACATGCATTACACTATTTTCTTTGTTTTTGCACTAACAAATACTAGATATAAATATTACAGACACCTAAATACAAATGTTAATTTCATTCAGCTCCATCAGGTCTTCACGCCCTGTCCTGTCTCCTGTTTTCAATAACAGCGTTTTTATCTGGAAGATAGATTTTTGCCTTTCTTATACAATTTAATAAATAAAATAGAAAATAAATATAAATCAGTAGGTCACCATGAAATAATGCCGATAAATTTCCCTGACTAAAATTCTACGACCTAATGAATTTCAACCAGTATTCGTCTCAGTGGTTATGACCAAATGACCATGACTCAACATGTCTCAATATACATACTCTTATGACCATAGCGCGGTAGCAAATATTTTACTGTTTTGTTTCTCGCTGTCCTCTTCCAGATTCAGAGTGAGACGCTTTTTTACAACGGAACTTCATTACAAGCACCACTGCAAGCACGAAAAACGTGACCACAACACATGTACCGATCCCAATGCCAATCCATTCAGCCAGTCCAAACGAATTCATCTTTTCTGAAAAACAAAAACAATGTTGAACAAAAAAAACAAATTGCAGATATGAATAGTATGAAAACTGCTTCAATTATACATGTGAATTTTTATTCAGCTTTCCTTAACTTTTATTATTATAAGGCTTTTTTGCATTACCGTACAAGCATGTGTAAACTGTTTAACAGTTAGAAATTGTTCTGAATGACTACAGCTTCCTGGTTCGGAAAATTTTAATTTGCAATTTTTTCTCAAAGTTTTCTGTGAAAAAGATAACTGTACCGTTTCAGATTGATTTCATATATAAGTATTTTATTTAAGTTTTAATTAATACGCTTCTGTCGATTTGAGTACCGTTTAAGTTAGCTGTGCGAGCTTTAATAAATAGGTGTTGTACGCCCATGTTTTATCCAGGGGCGGAACTACAGTGTCGCCAGACCCCTAAATGCAGGGAGGCCCACGCCATTCAGGGGTCCAAAGCCGACCATACATTTTTTATAGTTATTTTGTAAAAAGAATACTGTAGCTGCATTATCTACATTATTGGATTATCTTTATTGTATAGACACCATCCCACGCTCTTATTTTTGCGGGGTGGACATTTTATTCAAGGTCCGCCACTGGTTTTGCCACAACGTTTTAAACAATTTCTAATAACCGGAATTAGTACTTTACTTAATTTACGTGTGAAAAAAACCCGATATATTAAGTATTTAAAATGTATTAAAAATCGTGTATATATCCCGAGTTGCCTTTCCCTGTTGTTTTATACAAGAATATTCGAGAAAGTTTAGGATAGATTACTCCCGGTTTATTTTATACACAATATCATGTATTAGTATGATATTCTATACTTAGATTTAAGTGAATTTTGAGATTCGAAAGTGGTATTTTAATTTTTTTTCCGGTATCTACAACACTTATAACTTAAGTTTCGATTCAGATGGATGGAGAGGCGTTGCGAGGGGGTACGGACCGCACGGGGTGACAACATTAAGGGGGTGACACCAAGACAATTAAAAGCACGATAAAAGAAATACGGTTAGTTTAATGAATGATTATTTAGAGTTAAAAAGTATTTTTAAAATAGTGATGATTCCGTCAAGGGGGGGGGGGGGGAGTGGGTGACTAACTTTAGAGAAAATAAGGCTACATTCAGCTGTATTAATAACAAATGATATATACACATCGGTACTATTAACTAAGAATATTTTATACAATTACCGGGGGGGGGGGGAGTGAAACTTACTGCGAAGTTTACAGATTTACAGAGACAAAATTGTTTAGTTGAACACTTTTAATAACTGATAGGTCAATTCACGACCGTGGTGGGGGTAAAGCCATACTTATAATTTACTATTAGCTTTTTCCACTCGTATCAATGGGAGGATTAAAATTATGTGTTAAAAAATTCAAGCCATCTAACAAAATTGTAGGGATGTGACACAAGTTACAACTATATATTTAGGACTATGAAGACATATATATATATATATATATATATATATATATATATATATATATATATATATATATATATATATATATATATATATATATATATATATATATATATATATATATATATTTTGTTTCCTATGGTGGGGGGGATGACACCATAAGGTGTCACAGCGGGTGACACCCGAACTA
This sequence comes from Physella acuta, assembly GCF_028476545.2. NCBI lineage: Eukaryota > Metazoa > Mollusca > Gastropoda > Physidae > Physella > Physella acuta. The sequence continues at coordinate 60,307 of NW_026732238.1, forward strand.
TTAACGCCACTGGTTAAATTGACGCTATTTTATATATAACTTTAAGATCATATTAACATGTTTGTGTCAACTTTGTGTTCTAAGGTAAAAGAAAATTGTATTTTGTTCTACTTTCTTGAGAAAATGAGAAGATTAGTACAAATGTAGTTAGGCAGACAATATTTCGCATATTATTTCTATCATCTGTTGAGCTGTTTCCGGGAGCGGATTTTTGAAAAGCTTTCAGAATGTGATGATTTTTATCGTCTCTCTCTCTCTCTCTCTCTCTCTCTCTCTCTCTCTCTCTCTCTCTCTCTCTCTCTATATATATATATATATATATATATATATATATATATATATATATATATATTTATTTATATATATATGAAAGAATGTCTGTGGGATTGTTTGTATTTGATGCATTTCTTCACCTTTAATCCGATTGCTATGGTCATTAGAAATGTTCCCAGTCTTAGACACATTTCCCTCTATGGTAAAGCTAAGTATTGCCGTCGTTGACATGGATGTCACAGATGTTGTTGGGTCAGTTTTAGATGTTGTGGTTATTTGGTTATTTCTGCAAATCAGTTTATAGAAAAAAAATATTTATTCTGATAAGTAAATCAAAATACTTCAAAATAAAACATTATATTACGAATCCAATGGCAAAGTTCCTAGTATGAAATATAAATATCAAAAGCAATCATTTCATTCCTCGTATGGTCATCACAAATGAAAGCAAAAATATTATGGAATTTTTATTAAATCACACAAAAAACGTTTTAAGAAAAGATAGTTCACACATTTAAACTAACTATAAAATGTAACTTTTTAGCATCATGCTCTCGTAATGCGCAATATTAAATAGACGGAGTAATGATACAGAAGGTTAAATGCTGGATTCAAAACAACTTATTGAGTGATAATACATTCGATGTTCTATAAAAGATAAAAATAAAAGCAAGCTTAAAATTTATGATATTTTAAATTCGATATTTTAACCGCTCAGTTGTATTTGACTAACGTAAAAAACAATTTCCCTGCTCTTAAACTTATCTACAAAGTTTATTTACATTAAGAAGCACAACATTTTAATTACAAAAGAAAATTTTAAAATATCTTGACTTTTAACCTTTGATGAGGTCAAACGTTCACTCAATAAAACAAAATTAGGAAATATGAATCTTGCGGAAAAGATATATAATTACACAGACTTATAATGCGTAAAATCTGTACAATGTAAACGGAAACGAATTTTTCGTCACGATTTGCAAGAGCCTTTACGTCGGCTGTACGTGGATACGCAGGCAATTAAAACAACTGCCGGTTTCAATTCAAGCTACCCCACCTCTTACTAGTAAGTACCATTAGAATATTACAGTCCTTGGGAGCTTTAGAACGATTGCTATATAGAACGAAAAGTGAGTGAGTGAGTGAGTGAGTGAGTGAGTGAGTGAGTGAGTGAGTGAGTGAGTGAGTGAGTGAGTGAGTGAGTGAGTGAGTGAGTGAGTGAGTGAGTGAGTGAGTGAGTGAGTGAGTGAGTGAGTGAGTGAGTGAGTGAGTGAGTGAGTGAGTGAGTGAGTGAGTGAGTGAGTGAGTGAGTGAGTGAGTGAGTGAGTGAGTGAGTGAGTGAGTGAGTGAGTGAGTGAGTGAGTGAGTGAGTGAGTGAGTGAGTGAGTGAGTGAGTGAGTGAGTGAGTGAGTGAGTGAGTGAGTGAGTGAGTGAGTGAGTGAGTGAGTGAGTGAGTGAGTGAGTGAGTGAGTGAGTGAGTGAGTGAGTGAGTGGGTGAGTGGGTGAGTGAGTGGGTGGGTGAGTGGGTGGGTGGGTGGGTGGGTGAGTGGGTGAGTGAGTGAGTGAGTGAGTGAGTGAGTGAGTGAGTGAGTGAGTGAGTGAGTGAGTGAGTGAGTGAGTGAGTGAGTGAGTGAGTGAGTGAGTGAGTGAGTGAGTGAGTGAGTGAGTGAGTGAGTGAGTGAGTGAGTGAGTGAGTGAGTGAGTGAGTGAGTGAGTGAGTGAGTGAGTGAGTGAGTGAGTGAGTGAGTGAGTGAGTGAGTGAGTGAGTGAGTGAGTGAGTGAGTGAGTGAGTGAGTGAGTGAGTGAGTGAGTGAGTGAGTGAGTGAGTGAGTGAGTGAGTGAGTGAGTAATATATATATATATATATATATATATATATATATATATATATATATATATATATATATATATATATATATATATATATATATATATATATATAATATGACTTATTCTGTAGACAAACAGGTTTTATATTAGTATCATGCTAAGCTAAAATATTAGGTACAAATATTTATGATTTTTTATAATTTTAAACTAGAGTTAATCTAAACGAAAATGAAAATGTGTCTTTATAATAAGACCATGATTACATTAAAAATGCCAAATATTGCTGTACTATTAAAACGGTATTATTTTTTAAGTAAATTAATAATGAATGTAAGGGTTTTTAGTTTGTGATCTTTAACATGATAGCTATCTATTCCAGTGCCTCTATTTGCATAGTCTTCATAAATTATGAGTTCAAGTGATTATCAGACATATGTGATTATGGGCATATTGAAATAAAACATGTTTTTATTACAGAGAGCAAATCATTTATACTTTTTAGCCTAACTTCATCTACATACGTTATAATTGTATTATTAGTATTTTATCCATGTTTTGATTATTAAAAAAATTATGATTTATGTTTTTTTTTTTGTTTTTCTTCCTAGTCTGAATCGAAGATTTGGTTTTGAATTTTTCAAGGGTGATAACTAAAATTAAATGTTTAAAATTTCGCTGCATGGAAAAACGTTAACATTTTGTTTTGATAAAATAATTATTTTAAAGCGTCGAATGTCGAGCCCCTATTTTCCATGGCAGGAGAGAGTGAGGCACCAGTGCCATCTTACGAACGAGTTCTCCTGGACTTTTTTTTTTACTTTACACGTGCGCGTGTTTGTTGTTATTTTTTATGCTGCCACCAGGCTGTCGTAATCTGATACCTACACACGTTACCATGGTAACGAGATGGATGGGATCTATGGGAAGGTGAGTGGTCAGGTTGTTGTCGTGTTGACGTCGCGTGGAATGGTTACACACGTATATCCGCATGCAACAGTTGTGTGTGTGAGAGTGTGTGGTTGTGTGTGTGTTTGTATGTAGTTGGTTCGGAAGTAAAAGGGGAAGATATTGGTTGTGTGAGTGTGTGAGAGTGTGTGGAGGCTAGAGTGTTTGAGGAAGTAGTAGAGGTTGTGTGTGTAGGTGTATGTGTGTGCAGGATGAACGTTTTGTATGTGAAGTTGGGCTAGTATAATGTGTGGAGCTGTAGCCTTGCGTGGTTGTGTGTGTGTGGTTATGTGCAGGATGAAAGTGTATATATGTGAACTCGGGTTAATATAATGTTTGGGGCTGTGGTATTGCGTGGTTTTGTGTGTGTGGTTGTGTGTGTTTGAGAAAAAGAGAGCTCGTGTGAGTGGGTGGGGCAATAAGTTTGACTTTGTGTGGGAGTGATAAGTGTGGTTGATTATGTGGAGGATGAATGTGTATGTATGTGAATGTGTGTAGCACTGGTGTGTGTAGTGTGAGGGGGCTGTGGCCCTGTGTGATTGTGTTCGCCAACGTTCGCCCATCACGTGTATATGCACATCGATTTATACATGTGAACCTGCTTCATGTCAACAAGATAATAAAGACTCCATGCCAAGCTTATTAAAAATTGATTTTATGAAATTTTAATATAATACTATTGTATAGATGCATGTTAAAACATAACCATTTTTTTCTCGCAAAAACCTGCTCAAACTTTCATGACGATCGGATAACAGGTGTAGTAATGCATAAAAGACACAAAACACACACACACACATACATTGCTTTATATATATATATATATATATATATATATATATATATATATATATATATATATATATATATATATATATATATATATATATATATAAAATAAACCCACCTTCGTCATCTAAATTCCTATTTTTTCAATCAAACTTATGTTTACAATCTAGTCACCAAAGTGTTAATCATGCGTATTAAAAGGTGATCAAAAACACCTCAGGTTAGCTCCATTTAAACAAGCTTTTATTATTATAAGCTTTTTTTTAAACTCACTTCCTGTGTCTTTCGTCAGTCTGTCTGTCTGTCTAGATCGAAACGGCCGAGCAAAATTGCAGGCACTTCTACCTGAAAGATACTGTTCGTATTTGGTACGTGGGTCAAGACATGAAGACAATGCATCGTGACATTGAAGTTGACTTAATTGGATGCCCAGTTTTTTTTTTTATGAATTAATTAAAAATTTTGACCGAATTAGTATCAAACTACTCCACACGCATCATAAAGTTAAATAGCGCGTCATCACGTTCAATGGGTGCGCAATGGTTTTTAGTCATGTAACTCTATTGTAAAGAAAAACATGTAAAGTACTAAAAAAAAATCACATGAAAACGTTTTAATAACAAGCTTTTTTCGGTACCCGTTACACGTGAATTATAGGCTTATATATTTTTAATGATATAATCATATTTGAAAATAATAAGTTCTAAAATATTGATCAAAATGCAACACTATACGTTGAAACAGAGGCATAGCGAGGGGGGGGGGGGGCGGGGGTGCGGACCGCACCGGGTGATACCATTTAGGGGGGTGACACCAAGGCAAAAAATTGCAAAATATGTAGAGAAAAATTTGAAGGGGGTGCAAATCAAAAGTTTGATGGGGGGGGGGGGTGCAATTCGAAAGTTTGAGGGGGGGGGGGTGCAAGTCAAAAATTTGAAAGTTTGTCCCCGAGAAGGGTCACTACGCCTCTGGGGGGGTGACACCATAAAGTGCCGCACCGGATGACACCCGACCTCGCTACGCCACTGCGTTGAAATATTAGTGACAAAGCATGGAAATAACTAAATAGCTGAAAATCCGGCACATTTAAATAAACAAAGACTACCAATATCCTAATATTTTATAATTAGTTATTGGTCAAAACGCAATGTGATTTACTACGCGGTTAACGATATTAGTGACCATATACTACCAATAGGTATTCGAAAAATTAAAACCAAATTAAATACATTATTTGTCAACAGAAAACCATATTAAATGCACTCACTGATTAAAAGACTTAAATGATTACATTAAAAACCTGGCTATTCAATGGTCATTATGTTGTTTGTTAAGTAATTTGTATTAGTTTGAAGGATGAAATTGTATATTTTTTATATCGTAAGTCTTGATAAGTAGATCTAAACATCTAGATCTAAATCAAATTTGAATGAACTAGTTACTTTTTTAAATTCTAAAATCGGAAGATTCACATCAAAAAAAAACATATTGAAAAACAAAAATCAAGATTGACTAATAATGTATGAAGAAACTTAACTTCCGCAAACAGGCCTATTCTTTCAAATACATTTTATCCAAAATTAGCCGATTCCATAGCTAAACAAAGATTTCTATAAAATAATTAAGGCCTGAAATAGTTTAATAAAGAAATTTATTATTGGAATAGATTCTAGAGTAGGTAAAGTCTAAATCTAGAACCTAGATCTAGAATCTTTCAACAAAAGTCCGTATCAAGTTCTCCATATATCGCTGAAGATTCTGATGTGATATCCTGCGGAAATATTTTGCGGACAGACAGAGAGAGAAGTGCGCACATGGTTTTTTATATATTAGGATTACACTATCCAACCCCATTCTACCTATTGTAATAAAATGATAACAACTTTTCACAAACTGTTGTTCTTTAACAAAACTGTTCGACGTTTCTCCTCCACCGCCGAGCGATGCCAAAAGTTAATAACGACTTCTACATTAGCATAAGATATTTGAAATATTATTTTTTTACCGCCAGTCTTTCTTAAGAGTATTTATTTTTTACTTGTCGTTTGCTTCGTTTGTATTATCAATAAACAGTAACTTAAGTGTTAAATTATTAGAAAAAGTATGTAGGCTTACTACGACGAGCTCTTTTTTTTCAGTTTACGTAACGTGTAAGGCCATTTACACATGCGTGATAATCAAAAATCAAAAATGACTTTTTATTTTGTTTTTAAATCTTACACCACATTCAATATTCATGTTCTCAACGATTGTTTCAGGTAAAAACAAGCGAGTGATACTAAATTTACCAACTTACATGTCTGTATTAGTCTGGCCAACCTATCAGGTTTTAATTATATAACAATATAATATGTTTGAATAAAAACAGTAAAAGAAAACTTCCGGAATAAATGATCCGCAGGTGCTAATATTGAGTAATATTTTGTCGTCGTCTGCTTATAATTAGATGTTTTGACCCTACTGCCTAGATATTTTCTGTATGTAATAATGTAGTTTTCGAACCAAAAAACTCTAAACAAATTTACTGATTGAACAAACGAACTTTAAAACAGTTATCAATAAATACATACCATGAAATTCCATGCAAATGAAAGAATAATTTTGTTGACAATCGTCATCATTTAAGTAATTTCTATAAAGTTGAAGGCAGTGTTCCTTTCCACCCAAGTTGTTGGGTTCGCCTTTATTCCACATAGATGTAAGATTAGCCTTTGTACCATCTGTCCACACCCAATCACCTTCTTTTAGTTGATCACTAGCTCCAAGCCACACTTATGGAAGAAAACAATCTACATAATTATATCATACACGTTGATAATTTAAATAAAAAAACGTTTAGAGGATGGGAGCGGAGGAGGGGCCACCACGAACACCGACTCTTAGTTAGAGCCAAATGAATTTCGACATGTCGGGGAAGGACGACACTGGTAAATGTATATATTTTCTCTATAAATTACATTATGCCTTTTTTGGGAGGGGGAGAATAGACGTTCTACCGTGGGGTAGGTGGGGGGTTAAGGGGCTTTGCCCCTACCAGAAGAGAAACTGCACGCAAAATACTTGTAACATTAGACACATAATTTAGGCCGTAATGTCAGTATTTTTTATTATGGAGTCTCGATGACGTCATTTATTTGAGAGGGGGGGGGGTCGGCATAGACGATCTACCGGGTGTGGGGCTTCGCCCCTACCCGATAAGATGCATGAAAGAAACTCTTCACTCAAAACACTGCATAGATTAGACACATTAATTAGGCCGTAATGTATGTGTTTTTGTTATAGAGCATTGATGACGTCACTTCTTTTGAGCGGGGGGGGGGGGGGGCGGGTTGCCGTTCTTTAGGGGGGGGGGGCGGTGTGCTGGGGCTTCGCCCCTAACCAAATAATTGCATGAAAGAAACTCTGCAAGCAAACCACTTTTAAGATTAGACAAAATTGGCTTTTTTAAATTCAATGTTTACTCGAGAATCAATGGCGCCATATTAGTGTGTGCACTCTCCGGCTTGATACTATTTTCTACTATATGCTAAATGTGACGTCATATTTCGTTTCCGTTTTATTATGAAAGCTTTTATTTTGCTTGTGTTTTCTCTATAGCGTTCTTGTCAGATACGTAGATAGATACACAGATAGATAGATAGACAGACAGCGAAACTATTAGTATAGATAAAAAATACACCAAGAGTCAGTGACCGGTAAAAACCGCTCTTAATGGTGGGAGGGGGGGGGGACGTTTTTTCGATAGTATAAAAATTAAATCAAAAGGATTTCCAACGGATTGATCAGAAGATAAATATCGTATGATAGCATAGTGTACGAATTGTCCAGCCTGTGTTGTTAGGAAATTAATCGACTACTTCTTTGTAATTACAAGTTAAGTTTCACATAAGTAACTTTAAGGTGAGCGATCAGAGACTTTTACTTGTTTGTAATAAATCTTTTCTGTATTCATTTCGGGGGTCTGTTAGTCGAGTTACTTTCTGCCGTTAGCCGTCTACGTTCGTTACGTCAAGGCTGTTTTCTCTTGACTATTTGGTCGAAGAAGTCGTCTGGGAACCCTAAACGTCCATTAACCGACTGATTTTTGCACATGATTTTTTTAAAATTATTGCATACCTCGTTGATCTTTTGCATAACTCTGTCTCATAGAATTGAGAAAGTGCAACACAGAGGGTGAAGAAACTTTGGCCAGGCTCCTGGATCCATTGAAGTTTGAACAGAATTTCTTCAAATAATAATTCAAGTCGCATAAATATGATTAAAATTATAAGCTCCAATTATTCATCGCTAGTTAACTTCGTATATTAAATAATAAAATAACTAATATGTAATATGTAATTTATATTTAAAATCGTCAATCTGTTCACTATAACTTCACATACACTAAACATTTTAAATTACTTACCTGCGCTTGAGTATAGTTCATTTTTGCTGTGAATATCTCGTAGCAGTAGTTTTCAAACTCTTTAGCCGTTTTGCTTATGCACGTTGCTGGTGTTTTAGAATATAACACAACAAAAATGATTTCTACTGTTATGCCATATCAACAAAACTGTATCACAAAAAATATAAAAAGGAAACCTGTTAGCTAAGACATTTAGGCCTACCTTGTGTAATGACAACTTGTACGATAAAAGCCAACAAGATACATGTGAAAATCTTCATTGTGTTGATCCTCAACATAATGACTTAAATAACACCTGATCAAATAAAGATTTTTAAATTTTCATGTATATATATATATATATATATATATATATATATATATATATATATATATATATATATATATATATATATATATATATATATATATATATATATATATATATATATATATCAGAGGCGTAGCGACCCGGGGACAAGCTTTTCGATTTGCACCCCCCCCCCCCCTCAAGATTTCGATTTTTCACCCCTCCCCCCCCTCAAACTTTCGGATTTGCACCCTCCTCAACCTTTCAATTTATTTTTCCAACCCATTTTGACGCCCCCTAAGGTCGGCGCCCGGGGACATATGTCCCCCCCCCGCCCCCCCCCCCCCTCGCTACGCTACTGATATATATATATATATATATATATATATATATATATATATATATATATATATATATATATATATATATATATATATATATATATATATATATATATATATATATATATATATATACATAAACCCGTTTACTTAGATTTTACTTTATGTAAAGAGACAACATGTGCCACAAAAACCATCAAGTTACATATGAAAACGTTTATATTTGTATAATATATAATTACATAATAAACACATAATACATAATATACATTATATATATATATATATATATATATATATATATATATATATATTTGTTGTACACAAAGTATTATAGGATTATGATTCTAAATATTAAAATGAGAGTTAAGTTTAGAAAACAGCTTATTAACGAAGTCCAAAAATAGATACGATAGTTTTACTCGTTTGGCATTAAAAATATAATTATATATAATATATTAAAATTAAAATACAAAATATGATTTCCTACCTGTATGGTGACGTGCTGTTCAGTTTTATAAAAGATATTCTGTCTAGGACTCAAAATAGGATACGGTAGGTTCTTTAGACGCAGCAAGCTTTTTAAAAAGTTTTTGGTGAATACGTCTACTTTTCTGAGAAGCCTGATAAGGATACGAATAATTCACATTTGCCACAGAGTAGAGCACGCTTATATACTAGGTAGCTTCAAGAGGATCCAGAAACGCATATCACTAGCATGCAAGCCGCTTATCTTATAAATTATTTGTATTTTTTTAAAAACTCATGTAAGCCGTCACTTTTACATGCGCGTATGAGGTATTTATTAAATGTAATATAATCGTGTAAAAGTCGTTTTTACATCCCTGAGGAAGTATTGTTATCTTGCAAAAAAGTGAATTCATTTTCCTCTTCTTCAATTTTTGTCGTTTAGCACTTTCATGTGTCAGCAAATTATTCTAGCAATTTTGTCTGTCTGTGTGTGTATGTATGTGTTAGTGTGTGTGTTTGTTTGTGTGTGTGTGTGTGTGTGTGTGAATTGACAGTAAACAAAAATGAAATAAAACTGTGATAATTTATACTTATCCAAAGCCTTACCATATATATATATATATATATATATATATATATATATATATATATATATATATATATATATATATATATATATATATATATATATATATATATATATATGTTGGGGCGCGTTTATTTTTTTATAAAAATATACAGACGTTGGAATGAATTATAACTCTCTATGTATACACATGGGTAAGTGCAAACTCAAACATGAACGCATAAATGAACACACACTCACACACAAACACACACACACACACACTGCCGTAATCCTCATTGGTTAGCAATTTGTGTAATTTACCGTTTGCGCATTTTCCCTGTGTTATTGATAACATTTCTAATTTTTTAGATGTTAGTGATGAAACAGAAAAACAGAGCTGAAAAAGAAATTAAATTGATGAACTTTTTCTTCATTTCCTGGATTAGATCCCTTTGAATATCAAAATAACCAGAGACATTTTTTTTAAATTATAAATAAGAAATTGTTTCATTTAGTAACTCATCCGAGGCTACATCGCTTGTCATTTTTTTATATGAATATTGATATAAAAATAAATGTATTGATATGAATATGTATGAATATTCACATGTTATTAATACGAATACGGGGGGGGGGGGGGGTGCGACGGGGCCTAGGCCCCGTGCATCCACTCCAGGGGTGCATCCAGGAGGTTGTTTGTTTGTTGGGGTTTTTTTTTTGTAATTTAAAACAGAATGTTGCTGACTGATTTATTAATTTGCCAATCTCACCTATCAAATACTCAATCGTCTATTATTCGTTTTGACAGTATGTGGTCAGGTATTGCAAAAATTACTTAGAAAAAGCGGGCATCATTAAAGGGTAGTCGTTTGGTAGTCATTGATATTTCTTTAATAAATGTAGGGCATGTTTAAGAGTAGCTGTACCCAATAATTCCTTTGCACTATATTCGTTATGCTAATTTTGAAATACATCCGTAAAGTAATTATATCCACATTTTTTCATAATCTGTAGGGGCATCTTTAAAGTTATTATTAGTATATCCATTATATTATATTTTAAAGGCATCCAGTAATATGCCCACTTTGCTTTAAAATACATTTAAAGGCATCCATTCAGTAAGTATGCCCATTGTCATTTTATATATTGTAACGGCATATTATTTATATATAAGTAATTATGCTTCTAATCATATATTACATTCGAAATGCACCCATACAGTAATTATAGGATCATTTGTCCGTGAGATGATTTGTCCTTAAGATCATTTGTCCGATTGATCATTTGTTCTTGAGATTATTTGTCCGTGAAATCATTTGTCCGTGAGATCATTTGTCCACGAGATCATTTGTCCGTGAGATATTTTGTGTGGGATATTTTGAGTGAGATAATTTTTGTGCTGAGATTATTTATCATGGAACCATATATATTTACATACGCATACACACACACATATATATATATATATATATATATATATATATATATATATATATATAATAAGACATGTAACACATTGCTTCGCTAAGGTGAAAATACATTCAAACATTACTCTGTAGAAATCAAAAGAATAATGCACCGTGCAGACTGAATGTAGACTGACAAAACAAAACAATTTATCACACAAAACAAAACACAGCTCAAAATATACACACAGCACAAAGAAAAACAAGAAATGCGAGGCAATCTGTTTTGTAATCTTGTTAAAAAAAACAATTTAACATAATGGAATATTAATTACAGTAGCGGAAATAGTCACCATCTTAATAACCATATGTATGGGTCTACTTTTTTAAATGTTATTGTCAAATTCAACAAGATAAATAATTACTTTATTTTTTAATGTAGTAGCTTTTTACTAATCGTTTTTCCGAAAATATTGTCTACAATCAGAATTAAATATATTTCATTATAAATGTTAAAACATCACAGCATAAAGAAAGTTTGTTTAAGCGGAGTTGGTATAGAAAAGAGCTTTTAAGTCACATGGAAAACAAAGTTCAATACGTTGAGCTTTCTGAAAAATAGTCGATAGTATATTTTAATTTAACTAAATTATTGGTCTTGCATTTCAAATCTTTACATTTTTGAATTAGCTTCTGCTTTTTTTGTGTTCTATAAAGATTATTATTTTTAATAAAGATAAGGTATGGGTTAGATCACTGTATTGCGAGAATAATATTCACATAGTTTTACCCTTTTCAAAAGCTACAATTCTGATTGTAAAAAAAATAAAATGTTGCTATTTATTAATTGAAGTTTTTTTCCTATTCAGCATTTGGAGGCAGTTTTAAATGTTAATTAAACTTAAGTAGCCTACATCTGCACAATCTGATCACCTTGTCCGATACTAAAGTTCTTTAATTTGTATGAGAATGTGTTTCTTTGTATGTACATTTATTCATCTCCCCCCCCCCCGCCATATAGTTGCATAGAGTTTTTATACACAATCCATATTTAAAAATATGTGGATCTGTATAAGATGCCTTTGGAAAATGTTCTAGATCAGCTGGCTGGCAAAGAACCTGCAGATAAGCATAATCCTACTCTAAGAGTCCTACTTTAGGTAATAATTACCCTACGTTTCTGTACTGATCTTAAAACCCAAAGTTAAGGGGTCTCTCGTTTAAAAAATATATAGCTGAATTAAGCCTGACAACTTAAGCAAAATGCTGTGAATTACGATCGATCAATGGGTTGTTCACGGTCTATGTTCAGCAAGAATAACACAAACCGAAGATGTACAGGCGCTAAAGTTAACAGACATTGTGACAAAAAAAAGCGCCTAGCGCTGAGAATGTCTTAGTAATGTTTTGAATAAAGACTAAAATAAGAAGAATTAGTATCCTGTTAAATATAGAGTGATGTCTATGACCAAGTGTTAACATATAAGGGAGTGGATATCCTAATATATAAATCCCCACGTTCGCACATCTCTCTCTCTCTCTCTCTCTCTCTCTCTCTCTCTCTGTCTGTCCGCAAAATATTTTCGCCGGACATCACGTCAGAATCGGCAGCGATATATGAAGAACTTTTTACGGACTTTTGTTGAAAATAATATGTTAGATGTTTTAAATGTATAACCACAATTTTAGTTAAAGAAGAAAAATAAAAATTAAAGGCGTATTCGAATGTAGAGAAACAGTATTATTTATGCAACCGGAAAAGCATTAATATATGTGAAAAAGAACGCATAAAACTGTGACGTCACTATTGCTTATACATTAACTAATGACGTCATCTGCCGTGTTTAGAATGAAAAGAAATGAACTATTTCATTCAAATTTGATTTAGATCTACGTACACTATGAAATGTATACAATACAATTTTTCCGGCCTAAACTCATAAAATTTATTTTATTTATTTGGATTCTAGATCTAGAGATTCTAGATCTAGACTAAATCTAAATCTAAATCTACGCAATAACTAGATCTAGACGTAGACGCTAAGATCTAGATTTAGACTCTAACTTCTCTAAAATCAATTCCAAAAATAAATTTCTATATTAGGACTCAACTATTTCAAGACTTATTTATTTTATACAAAATCTTTGTTTGGAACTGGCTAATTTGGGATAAAAAATTAATTTGAAAGAATAGGCATATTCGCGTAAGTTAAGATTTTAAAATACGTGTTTCATTCTCCGTATTTTATAAGGTGCCTAAATAGCAGAGATGTTAGTGTACATTAAACCACGCAGGTGGTGCGGGTTCGAGACACAGCAAGTCAACTTGGTTAATGTACTCTTTATTATTATGCTCGGGCTAAACTTAAAAAAAAAATTCTTTTAGGAATCTAGATCTAGATCTAGATTGTCGGGTGTCCGATAGGGCACTTCCCGGCGCCGCAGGCGCTTCAAATTTGGCATGATCTTGCCTTGGTGCGACAGAACACGGGGGCCGGTTGGCCGAAAAGTCTACGATGTGGGGGTCAAAACTGACCTCGACTGACCGGTACCTTATATGAGCTATAAATCGAAAAAAAAATGTCCACGGAAGAACCTCTTCATAAGCTATTGAGGTCGTAGACCGAACTTCGGGCGAATTAATTAAGCATTCAAATTCTCAATGTTTTCGAAAGCCTAAGCGAAGCTGGGCAACATGCCTAGTAGGTATAGAAACGCCCACAGTGATGATGGTATGAAAAGGTGAACCTCTCACAGCAATCTCCCACACTAGATATAATTATTACAACCACCCTGTTTGTCCAAAAATTCTGCATACACATGTTTGGTTTCATCTAGCTCCACCAGTTGGGCTCGCCCTGCCTCGGTCCGTGCTATATTTTCATAAACAGTGTTTTCATCTGGAAGAGAAATTATTCGCATACAATACAATAATATAACAATAAATATTTGTAGAGTCACGCTGACATAATGCCGATAAATGTCTATGACTAAAAGTCTATCACGCAATGAATTTCAACCATTATTCATGAGACAATTGTTATGACCTAATGGCAATGACTAAATATGTCTCAATATTCATGACCCAGAGACCATAACACATTTATAATGACTCATGCCTCTCTGCATATATGTCACTGCCTATATGCCTAGTGGTAGAAAGCTAGACTGCTAACCCGTGTGTCTTGAGTTCGAATCCGGTTTCAAGTTAGTAGACCGTCCCTGAGTCCCCACAGCTCTGATGGGTACATAACTCATGTTATTGAAAGTAAAGGCGGTGGGGCATAGTGCTGACCATACTATCCCTTCATATTCCGAGGTCACAGAAATAGGTGAACTCTACTTCACTTGCCCATAAACCGTCAAGTTTGGAAGGGGAACTTTACTTTTATATGTCACTAATCATAATATGTCACTGACCCTGATCCAGTGACCATGATCTAGAGATCGTAATTTTCATTTTTTTTTTTTTATAAAACATGCTCTATGTATTAATATTACAGTCGCCCTTATGGTACGCATAAACTTAATCAGTTTCATCCAGATCCACGTGTTGGACAGGACGTGCCTCTGTCAGTGTCATGTTTCCATTAAATTCTTTTGTTGTGGGAGATAATTTTTACCATTGTTGTACAATATAACAATGAGTAACTAAAATAACTATTACCATGAGCCAAAGTCTATGATCCAATGACTTAGATCCAGTGTACATGTCTGAATGGATTTGTGCAAATGACTATGTCTAAACATCCATATCCGAATATGCGTGCCCTAATGAATATGGTTCCGTGAGCATGATCTAGTGCCCATGGTCCAGTGGCTATAACCCTATATGAATTACTTAATATAAAAGCCTCACTGACCATAATCCAGTGACCATTAATCAATAGACATGGCTAAATACCATGATCTAGGTCCATGGCCGAAAATCAAATTCAATGTTTCATTAGATTTATTTCGTGGTTTAAGCTTATTTTTTATCAATACATAGGAATTTGTTCTTCTGTTCTGAATATCTAATATGGAACTACTATGGGATTAGAACATTTTATGTGCAAATATTTTACTTATATGCTTCCCACTGTCATTCACCAGATACCTACTGAGTGACTGTGTTTTACTACATTTTATAGCAATCACCATTGCAAGCACGAAAAACGCGACCACAACAAAGATACCAATCCCAATGCCAATCCATTCAGATAGTCCAAGTGAATTCATCTTTTCTGAAAGACAAAAACTTCAATGAATCTATATGGACATAAACATTTTGGACATAATACGTATGAAAATGGCTTCCATTTTTGGTATATGCTCATTACAAAATCCTGATTTTCGTCATAATGGATTTTTTGCTCTTTTGGATACTTCGTGCATTTTTTTAAGAAAATTATAACTTTAATGAGAATTTTTACCATATTTCTGTTATGTAAGAATGTACGAGAACGTTTTAAGGAGATCATTCAAATTTTATACCACTAGCGTTTCGGTAAAATTGAGATGATTTACTGGCATTTAAAATCACCTGTGTGCATTTTTAAAATTGTAGTGAGCAATAGTGAATAGTTTACAGCGTTAGATGTATATTTTAATAGGGGCAACACCAACAGTGATAGTCGAATTTTCAGATGTCAATGTCAAAGTAATGTCAAAGTAATGTCAAGGTAATGAATGTAAAAACAACAATTAGCTATTTGACAGCTTGTTTTTAAATATTTCTAAAAAAATATGAACGCTTAGGATTTGGGTATTGTTGTTGACTACTAAAATTTTCTTTTTCAAACAAGAGTATGCACATTCAAAATAAGCTTACACATTTATAGGTAACCGGTCGTATGTTATCATGCTACATAGATTTAAACAGATTTACCGGAGCTGTCACTAGAAACGTTATCCGCTTTTGACATATTTCTTTCTGTTGATGACGTCACAAATGTTGTATTTGCTTCTACAGAAAAGAACAAAGTAAAAATGTTTAGCCAAAAATGTTTTGATTATTTTTGTGTGAATAAAGTGGGAAAATTAAAAAATACAAAATTAGTAATCAATATAAATGCCTATAGAATTTTTAAAAAAATCTATTGTTTTTATGGTTGTTTTTTTTTACAAAAACTATTTAGTTATTAATGTAAATTTTAAAATATAAATTCTATAACTATTTGCACTTTTGTACTCCAGATTCAATTATTAACATTTACTAATAGTTGCAGTATTCAGTGATTGTTTGGAGACCTGAATGGTTATAAAGGCAAATACAGTCTATAGTTGTTAACAAGTAAAATGGCGTTGCTAGGGGGGGGGGCAATAATGATTGTTATTGCTTTGTTAATTTGTTAAACAAAACTGATAACCTGAAACTAATATAAGAGACAATTAGTATCGAGATTTTTCTAATGACACGACCAAAAATGTCTCAAAAAATAGCTCAAAATTCTTGTTTTTCCTTTTTTCAAATCATTTTGGCTCCCTAAGACCTAGTCATATATTGTCACCTAACTTGATTTTTTTTAAAACTTAAATTAAGCGTTAACAATCCAACCTCCTCATCTTCCTCTCTAAACATTACCTTCATTACTTTTTCGGTATACAACTCTTCCTCTTTCCCCGTGATTGCACACCCGAGCCTGCTTAATGGTGATATAACTGTCTTTATGAGGGTGTACCAATGCCAACTCCTTTTGTTAGTTACCCTCTGTCTCCGAGCCATCCAATAAAAAGACTTCACAATTTAGCTAACGATCCTGATTTTATTATTTTTTTTTGTTTTTTGTATTCCATTATTTTTCCTGTGGTTTGTTCCTTTGTTTAATCAACCAGTCAGCCAAATACCCCTAACATACTCCAAGTTTTACCTTAAAAGTTTCTAAAAATGTGCTATTGCGCATCACTTGGCATTTTGAGTAGAGGTTAAGTTAATGGATGATTAAAATACATTTATCTGAACTTCCATAGTGCTTCATGAGTTTTTATATTACTATGCAATAGTTTAAAAACGTATGAATCCTTATGTGTACACTATTAAATGCTTTTTCAACTGTTAGAAAAGTACATGTAATTTAAAGTACATTCCATGCCTGCTCTAAGCTAATCCTCAGTGTTGCAATATGATATACTATGCAAGAGTTAAATTTTCGAAACATGCCTGCTCCTGTCTAATTTCCAACTGTCCTATAGCCTATCAACCGAGTTTGATTATAATTAGTATTTGTACAGGTTTATATAGCAAAGTGATACCTCGTCAGATGAAAGCTACTGTTTTGTAACTGTTCCAACACACTTATATACATATATACAACTAGTTATTAACTGTTCAAATCAGTAACACGTTGCACTAAACGTAGTTACAACAGCCTTGGCCTACCGGTATTTTATTTGATTCTATTATTAGTAAAAAAATTATAATTGTTGCATTTTGTTTATTCGCGTCGTGGTATTTTTAAATCTTGAAGCGAGAATAACCGCCATGATTTTTTTCAATAGAAATAAAGTTTACAACAACTTTGGAAATGTATATATCTCTACCTGGCACATTTCTATTTTAAGTGAGTAAGAACGAGACTTACAGGTCCTATTTTGTTGACTTATTCGTCCAGTAATTCAAATTCAGCAAACAAAATAATAAGGAAACCGTAGCTAAAAACCGTGTTTTCTATAATATAACGCTGCTGGTAGTGTGTCATTCCATCAGTCATCGCTATAGACTTTGGAACCATTAAAGTAAACATCGAACCATGCAGTGCATTTACATTGCATCGCATTGTCTTATTATAATGATTATTATCTTATTATAATTAATAGAGTAGGGTTTCTTTATATAACGATTTAAACCTATTTTATAGTTGCCACCGTTTTTACTCTTTCGCATAACGTGAAAAAATACTGAATACACGCACATTGCAAAAACATATTAAACGGATCAATGTCAAATATAATTTTCGGTTAGATTCCTAGATAAAAGTGGATACATTTTCATAACAGTAGGGTCGAAAAAAACTAATTAATTAAAATAGTTATTAGTTTTGCCAGAAGAAATAATTTAAAAATAAATTCAATTTACGCTCAATAATTTGATTTTTAATATTATTAATTATTATATGTTTATGTTCATAATTAAAATAGATAAATGTTAAGATTATTTATAGTATTTTCTAGTTAGTCAATTATCTCTCAAAATCACAATTTTTTGTTTTGTTTTTCGGTGTTATTTAAACTGGAAATGCACCCTCTGGGCGCGGACGCCTAAGAAAGCGTGTTGTTCGGTGGAGATCCTAAGTACAGTACCAATGTGTTTTCTTAGAAACATAAACGTAAACACCGCTTGCAATACATTTACTTGCATTGCATTGTCTTGTTGGAATGTGTCTTATATGGAGTGGAATCTATTTATGGGTGACAGGACAAATGATCTCAGGACAAATGATCTCAGACAAAATATCTCAGACAAAATATCTAACGGAAAAATTATCTCAGGACAAATGATCTCAGGACAAATGATCTCAGGACAAATGATCTCAAGGACAAATTATTTCACGGACAAACGATACCAGGACAAAATATATCTGGACATATGATACAATTGACAATTGATCTCAGACAAAATATGCCCAGCAGGCATTCCCGACTGCTACATTTGCATAAGATATTACATTTTTTTTGGTTATATTTGCTTTTGTATCACTTTCTTAATCATAACTTGTATCTATTTTCTCGTGTGTAAGTGAGAAACAGACAATAATTTAAGATCTGATTTTAAGAATAAAAACCTCTAGACTTATTACAAAAAGTTTTGTTTTATTTTTTTTTACATGATAGGGTTATAAGATATGTGTGATTAATAACAAATCAAAAAGACGCATACATAATTTAGTAAATCTTACATCACAGTCAGTATCAACATTCTTAACGATCGTTTCGGGTGAAAATGCCCTGCTGAAACTGGATATAGAAATGTACTAGGCTGAATTTATCTTGCAAGCTATTCAGATCATTTTTTATTTATATAGCAATACATGTTTGAATAAAAATTGTTCGATAATTGAAAAAACTAAGATATCTTTTTAAATAAATACTTACCGTGAACTTCCATGCAAATAAAAGGGAAAGCTCTAGAACACGCTTCATCATTTAGATTTTCCCATTCAGAAATGTCAAGACAGTCTTCACTTTTATTATTATAGCTGTTCGGTTCTCCAGCACGCCACATTGATGTCAGATTGGCCTTTGTACCATCTGTCCACACCCATTCACCTTCTCGTAATCCATCAGTAGCTCCAAGCCACGCTTATGGATAAAAGAAATCTACATATCGCACAAGTTGATACTTTTAAAAACGTTTTAGAATGTTACTCTTAATTATAAGCTACGGCGTGGCCTAGCGGTAGAGCGCTAGACTGCTAACCCATAAAATGTCTCAAGTTCGAATCAAGACAGCGGAATATCCCTGAGTCCACCCAGTTCTTATGGGTAACTAACTCACGTTAGTGAAAGTAAAGACAGCTGGGCCTTTTGTTCATATCGGCATTTTGTTCATGTCGGCCTTTTGTACGGATACAAGTATTTACTATTACATAAGCCATCGAAATAATTATTTTTTTAGATTTGTCAATTTTATTTAATTGTTTATTAGACAGTTATGTCAAATTTGTTTGAGGTGACAATGTTTTATAATTTTAATTATATAATAGTAGCATCAGTTGTACTAAATATTAATAGAATCAAACAAGATCGAGTACGGACATTAAAATTGAAGATATTCGGTAACATTAGGTTACTCTGAGGTAACGTGAATAATATACTGATTTTCCCAATGCTGTTTTCAATTTTAACAAGCTTTTATTATTTTTAACTCAATGTCTCTGTCGTCAGTCGTCAGTCTGTCTAGATCGAAACCCCCGAGCGAAATTTCGTACAATTTTAACTGACAGATTTATTTCAACGTTGGCACGTGGGTCAAGATATGAAGACAAAGCAACATGACATTAAATTTGACTTAATTGGTTGCTTGAAAAAAGAATTGCGCAGCAAGGGAACGCCAAAAAAATGTATGTATAATAGTGCGGAATATTTTCAGTCTAATATATAAAGCTCAATTCTGTATGTAAAATATTTGTTTGTAAAATTAAATTTGTTTGTTGTGGATACTTCTATGGAATTAAGTGTTAGATTATTATCGTGCTCATAGTCTAAATTTATGAGTTAAAAAATTACTATTGAAAGTCTTTAAAAACAATTTTCATTTTATATACTTAGAATAAAAATTTTCAATTATGATTATTACATAAAATTTTTAAAAAAGTGTATCAACGTTTATAAAATTTCTAAAATTGTGTCTGAAATGTATTAACTACACAGTTACTTCCCTTTAAAAAAGTCATTAAATCGGGGGAAGAAAGAATTTACTTTTTATTACTTTGTTTTGGTGTTAAGAAAAAAAAATATTACATTGATTAAGTGCAATGTCGTTGGTATTTTTAATACTGCCTTTTATTTATTCTATACACTGAACATACTGTTCAATAATTATTTTTTTAAATCAATAACATTTAATAAGCCAGGTCCTACAAATCCTATATGTTTATTTCTTTCCATTTACGGATAAGCTTAGAGTATTATGATTTTGTTCACTAAATTGAAACAAGCGCGTCCGCCGGCGCCCCTGCACGGTTCGATTTGGCGCCCTGAGCTACATGTGAGCGCTATGCTGCATAATTTTGTTTTGAACAGTGCGATAGAATATGGATAAGAAAGGTTACTATAGTCTTTAAGTGAATCAAATCCGGGCGTCCTCATGCACCCAGACAGGGTGCTATTTGGCGTGAGTTCAAAAGACTATGAATAAGTTATGTACTATAGTCGTTTTCTAAGTTGAATCAGGCGGTTACGTCATGGTGCGTGCTCTGGCGCCCAGACAGGGTGCTATTTGGGGCCCCGGGCCTCCCGTGTTCGGTTTAGCGCCTACGTTCGTTAAAATGAGTGCAAAAGACTATGAATAAGTTGGGGTACTATAGTCGTTTATTAAGCTGGGACAGGCGATTCCGCCCCGGGCTAGACTGTGAGCACTTTGCGTTTATGTTCGCATTAGTGTTTTCTTTGTGTTTAGGTTGGGTTTGCGTTAGTGGTTGCCTTTTGATTTGGTTCGTTTTTGTTCTTTCTTTTTTTCGTTTTCGTTTGTGTTTTTTTCTTTGGGTTTGTGTTTGTATTTGTGTTTGTGATTGGTTTTGCGTTTGGATTTGGTTTGTTTTCGTTTGCTTTTTCGTTTGTTTTTTTCTTTGTGTTCGTATTTGTGTTTGTGGTTGTGGTAGGGTTTGTTGTTAGGTTTTTGTTTTCGTTTGTATTTGTAATTGTGTTAGCGTTATGATTGCGTTTTGTTGTTTTGGTTTTGGTTGGTTGTGGTTGGGTGGGCAGTGCCGGGTTTATGATGATTACTAAACACACAGGTAATGGTTTTTAACAGAAAGGTTTTTCACAGAAGCCAGAGCAGGGCCTGGCCGGGACGGCTAGTACTTTATAAATTTACATGCGTTTTTTTATTATTAACACGTTTTTATTAACTCAGCTTCGCGTGTGTTTGTTGTTAAAATTGACATCGAAAATTAGCCCACTTCTGATTGCTCTATAGATCTGAAATTTGGCATGCAGGCTACTTTCGCCTAACAATTTCAGATGCAATCATAAAAACTAGCAATTAGAGACCGTAATTAGCTTAATTTAATTACGCCCTAAGGACCATAAAATTGAGGACATGATTTCTAAAGATACCGACAAGACTGGAGGCCTATTGACACAGTTACTTCGGCCCCAATCGATGTGAGCGCGCTGGCCGTGATCGTATAGTGGTTAGTACTTCGCGTTGTGGCCGCGACAACCCAGGTTCGAATCCTGGTCGCTCAAGATTTTTTAGTCCATGTATTTATAAACACTTAGTCAAGTCATACTTAATCAAGTCATTAGATAAAGTAGAAAATAAACTATATAAAAAACTTTTTTAAAAACCACGTTTTTCATGTGTAGCAACGGACTAAAAAGGAGAAAATAACTATTTACATACATTTGATGACAAAAAACGTGGGTCGGGCAGATGGGTCGGGAAATTTGATGGTGAACGTACCCACGTTTTTTGTCATCAAATGTATGTAAATAGTTATTTTCTCCTTTTTAGTCCGTTGCTACACATGAAAAACGTGGTTTTTAAAAAAGTTTTTTATATAGTTTATTTGAGAATATGGAAATAGCGTAAATTACTACTTCCAGTCAACGGAAATTACTCAAGTTTTGAAAGAAGGCAGAGAGTTAGATCTTTTATTTACGTGTGAAATTTCATTTATCTGAAACAGTACTCAAGTTATAGATATATTCAAAATTAGTAGTTCGGTCTCCCCCCCCCCCCCCCCTAAATTTTAAAAAGACCCCCTCCGTTGAAAAAAATTGAATAAAACACGGGCTGTTCCGGGAAACCATTTGGTGCTCAGAGTGACATTATCGTATGAACGCCGGAGGACACCTGGTAGTTTGACCGTTAATTCACAGTATCCCTAAAATCCTATGCGGTGAGTCGGTTTGCTGGCTGGTTGGGCTGTTTTCGGTGTAAGCTGTCGTACTCTAAACAGCCCGGATCCCGTTCACTACGGGACGTACCCTACTATTCCATACCTCTTGTATCACTTGTTATAGGAGTCATACCAGTTCATTTTGTGAAGAGCTCATAGCAGTTGTTTTGAAACTCCTTAGCCGTTTTGCTGATACACGCTGCTGAAGTTTTAGATTAAAATACAGTAAAAATATTAAAATTGTTAATTGAACATATACTTTATTAACAAAATCTGTTTTGTGTAGCTAAGTTAAAGACACTGTCGTCAATTTGGTGCTTTTTTACTGTCTTGTATACGAAGTATAGATGAAGTATTGTAATCGTGAAAAATTCAAAATTGAGATTTTCACAAATCTTAACGTTTTACACCTCCCTAAGTCGGATAACCATAGTTTGGTATTTGTGTCCGTAGGCCTATGTCTGTGTGATTGTGTGACTGTGTGTGTGTGTGTTTGTGTGTGTGTGTGTCTGTAAAGAGGATAACTTACGTACCGTTAAAGCTAGGTTGATGAAATTTCATATATAAATATTATATCAAATTTGTAGTTCTGTTTCAACTTTTAAGCGATATCCGGTAACTGGAATTTGAACTTAATCTATTTCTGGATTTTCAAAAGCCTATAACTTGAGTATTGTTTGGATAAACGAAATTTCACATGTAAGTAAAAGATCTAATTCTCTGCCTTTTGTCAAAATTTGACAAAATTTTTGCCGTTGACCCGTGGTAGTACGTTACGCTTTTTGCGAATTCTCAAAAAACGAATAGGCCTATAAAGTACTAATATTCCGTACTATTATACACACATTGTTTGCTGTTCACTTTGTGTGCAATCATTTTTTCTATTGGATTCTTCTCTATTTTTAAAAAGTTTATGTAAAAACTGATTAAAAATAGTGTTTCTATCCCAATAGTGTTATATCAGTATATATTTTAGAAGGTTTAGGGGAGATCACTCCCTAATATAGGATAGTTACTCTTTATTTGTTCGGAAATTTTTCAAGCATTGTGGTCTGACGTGTTAGTGTGTTTTGCGGGAGAGGGGGATATGATGTTTGTCTCTGGCGGTTGTAGAAGTGATGTGCGGAGTCGATTTTTGTGTGTACATTTCTGCTGATTTAACACTTTTAAATATATCCTAATATATAAAAAGTCAATGTGCGCACTTCTCTCTCTCACTCTCTCTCTCTCTCTCTCTCTCTCACTGTCCCTCTCTCTCTGTCCGCAATATATTTTTCCGAGGCTATGCGATCAGTATCTTTAGCAATATGTGGATATATGTTAGATGTACTAAATTTATGAACTAAATTTTATTTAAAGAAGGAAAATAAAAATAGAGGCATATTTGAATAAAGAAACACATTTTTAATTATGTAACTCGAAAAGTGTTTATGGTTGTGAAAAGAAGACTCTATACTAGATAGCACATTGTAAAAAAATCACAATCACTGGCAAAGAGAATGACGTCACGGAAAACAAATAGAAAAATATCAATATGAAAGTATGTTAATAAAAAGTTAAATACTACGGAAATTACACAACACTGATGACGTCATTAATTATTGGATACATAAAATAGAATTAAAAATCGAATTCCGAAAATGATGCACAATACTTCAATAAGATTCGCTTCCCATATCTTCCAGTTTTAGAATATGAACAATCCAATTTTAGAATATGAATAAATAAACTATCTCTTTAAATAAGATCTATAGATCTACATATCAAGATGTACACTGTGAAATTTATAAAATTTTATTGGCCAAAAATAATATAATTAGATAAAAAAAAATACCATTGAATAGCCTGGTTTTTAAGCAATCATTTAGTCACTGTATCAATGTGAGCATTTAATATGGTGTTGTGTTGACTAATAATGTATGTAATTTGGTTTTAACTTTTCTAATATGAATTGGTAGCCTATGTTGTATTAAATGAGTCGGATTTTTAGCTATTTATAATATCGTTCAACGTGTGATAAAGCAGATTATGTTTTATAACAATAACTATTTTATAAAATACTTTTTTCAAACAGTATAACATTTAAATATATAGGCCTATATTTCACGTGTAACGGGTACCACTGGCTAATTTAGAAGTAAAACTTGTTGGTTTAGACATTTACCTTGTGTAAAGACAACCTGGGTGATGAAAGCCAACAAGATACATGTGTAAATCTTCATTGGGTAGATCCACAACAAGATGACCCGAATAAAAACTGATCAAAGAAAGTTTTTTTTTTACAAATTCAGTTTAGTTAAAGTAGAACTTTTAAAAAAATATAATATTTTTTTTATACTCGAAAACTATTTGTACATTAGTAATGTTAATTAATATCTAAACTGAAAAGAAAACAATAGACGAGATTATTTTACGTGTAATTGAGAACTTAACATTTAAAAAAATATGATGTCCTACCTGTTTGGTGATGTGCTGTTCAATTGTTTAAATGATTTTATGTCTAAGACTTGAAACAGGATATGACTGGTTCCTAGGAAGCAGCGTGCAGATTAGAATAATTTGGTGAGCACGTTCACTATTCTAAGAAGTCAAAGTGATAAGGACACAAAATATGCACGTATTTCACGGAGTCTTTTAACGCTCGCAAACTAGACAAGCTTCTAGAGAATACAGAAAAACTTCTCTCGCATGCAATCCTTTTATCGTCTAAAGCATGGATTCCCAAACTGGCGGTCGCGACCCCCGGGGGGTCGCAAAGGGCTTTCTTGTGGGTCCCCAACTGGTAAACTAAAACCTATCATTGAAAAAAAATTAGGAGAATATCTGAAATTAGGCTATACAAACAACACTGGAAATGAAATAGAGAATCAGAATGTAAAATAAATAAAAAATTGAAAGAGGATTCTAGGCATTATTTGAATCTTTTGTAAACGAACTTCGACTTTATTTTCCTCTGAACTGAAAGAAGAAGAATCTGCATTGACCCACTCTCTGCATCCCTTGAGGTTGCCAGCATTCCAGATGAATTAATCGATGAAATCTTGGATTTGCGGAATGAATCCGCGTCAGGTACTGTGTTACACACGATTTTGGTGTAATATGCACCATTCATACCCCAACGTGAAATTGAATGCGTTTCGAGTTTTAGTTCCTTTTGTGTCTACATTATCTTCGTGAGAATACATTTTCAAAATTTCTCCAATTTAAAACAAAGACTCAAGTAAAATGCTGAGAATGACATGAGGTTGGCGTTAGCAAAAACTCAACGGCAAATGTTGAGTCTAGATAATAGCATGCAATTTCACTCATCGTATTAAAACCGTTATAAAAAAATAATTCATATTGCAAGGCTACTAGAAAATCTTATTCTAGTGTGTATTTATTTCCTTACTAATACCGACTTTTAAATTCTATGGGGGTCGCGGGTCACTTACTCTTTATAAAAGGGGGTCGCCACTCGAAAAAGTTTGGGAACCACTGGTCTAAAGGATGTGTAATTTTTAAAACATGCGTTAAGATGACGCCACTTTAACATCCACACATGAGGAGTAGTGTGGATGTAATGTAATTGTGCAAAAGACGTTTTTACATCTTCCTGAGGAAGTAATGTCATCTTGCTAAAACAAATTCAAGTTGTTTTTTCCAAATCTCGACGTTTTACACCTTCCTGTCAGAGTTTCTTTCAGTCATCTCTTCTACCCCCTCCCCCCCCCCACACCCCCCCGAAAGAAATGTAATGTATATAGAAAATATATGTTCTATATACGGTGGTCGCCCCCCCCCCCGTCGAAAATTTTAGCTCCCCCCCCCCCCCCCCGCTATTTTTATTTTAGGTGCTGGTGTATCTCTAATAGTGCCATCAATGTAGCTTGTAAAAGGCCAAATATTTTCTAACTTCCCCAAATTTAGGACCTTGAAATATTTTATGTGTGTACCTTTGCTGAACTACATACGTTCTTTTACGCTGTTTGATGAGGCATAAAGACAGAGTGTGGTAGAATTGAAAGGCAGGCCAGAATCCAATCAACAAGAATTTACAACCCGGAAGGTAAGACTTAAAAGCTAAAAACATTTCGCATTGATTAATCACCTAGGCAGGCACTATAGATTACATCAGTAAGATTTGATTCAGAATACAAGATCTTGAAGCATAGTGGAGGGCCGGAAGTTTGAAATCGCGTTCATAAATAGCATTCAAATGCGCCTATAGGCCTATAGTTTATAATGTTTTATTAAAAATGTATTTTTTCGAATTTGTTTTTTTACTTTCTCATTTATAAAGAGTATAGATGATATATTGTAATCGTGCAAAACGTTGTTTTACATCTTCCTTAGTTTGCTGTATATGCTCTAGTTCTATGCGCATCACGCGGATATTCGCTCCATTTAGATTAGACTGTGTGTCAGGTGTGCACTTGTTGGACATGCAAGGTTGCGATTGGCAGATAAGTCAGATGACCACTGGTCAATCAGTAAAATACTTGAGGGGGGAGTTAGTGACCATGGTCTAGTGTCCTAATTTAGTGTCCATGATTTAGTGACCTTGATTTAGTGATCATGATTAATGATTCATTGTCGTTATCTAAAAATTGAATTGAATTCATCACTCAATAATTAGTGTTTTAATAAAAAGTCAACTTTACTATATAAAGTAAGGATCGCATCTATGTACATCTACTAATATTAACGTATTTAAATGCTGCATTACTGCTGTCACATTTTTCATTATGCTCGTAAACGTCGAAGGAAAGAACATACATACACCTGCATCATATCCAGAAAACTTTTGACATTCATAAATGATATAAAGGGTCGTCCATACATGACGTAACGATCGTAAGTTTGTTACGGTATTTTATGAAGGGGGTTCAGATAGTGTGACGTCACACTTTTGCGTTATTAAAAGTAATGAAAAACGAATTTCAGTAATTAATTCGCGTTTTGGATAACTGTTTTTATCAATTGTTATCGAAATTGATTTAAATTCTTTATTTTGACCGACTTCAGTCAAGAGTTTAGAAAAAAAAATGATGTTTAAAGAAAATTTTAACTGCAATTTTAAAATTATAACAATTTAAATATTATATATATATATATATATATATATATATATATATATATATATATATATATATATATATATATATATATATATATATATATATATACGATCCCTTCGTCACCCAATATCACATAGTTAGAACTACCCGTTACCAACGAGTCAGACTTCATAAACAAACATCCACTCAATTATTATGGGACGGCGTGGCCTAAGATAAAGAGCGTTTGGCTGCTAATCCTAAAGTCTCGAGTTCGAATCTGAGTCCAAATCAGTCAGTATGGGTGAGCCTTGCTAACTAATATAAGGGGAAGTAAAGGCGGCTGGGCAAAGTGCTGAACACACATTTATATTCCGAGGTAAAAAAAAACATATGACCTCTACTTCAGCTGCCCAATGGTCCAATGGTCTGCCAGCTAGGTCTGTAGTAAATGAGTGAAAGGGAATGAATGGGGCGATTGTTGTTTATACGCTGTAGCCTTTCCCGGTCGTCCCAGATCAATCCTCGTGACAGTCCGGTTTGTATCTGTTTTCTGTAAGGGCTGCTGTGTGAGAACGTGTGTGATTGTCTCAGTTTAGTCCAGTTCTCCCACAAGGCTAAGGTTAGTTCTGTACTGTTAGATAGCCACTGGATCTTAGTTTGTGTATTAGCGTATTTATTTATATTTTAAATATCCTGCATTGTGTAGATTGTGTTGATAGTATTAAACTCTTTTAGCATTAACAAGTCGTTGTTTCATTGCGTCTCGTCCTGTAACTCGTTTGTGGTTGTTTGCCTTATATATTCCGTAGAACACTGGATCATCCGTGTGTTCACAACATACTAAAGAGGATTATTTTTCTTTATCATTTATATTTAAATGCGTTTTTAGAAACGTAAAATATTCAAAATATTTACTGTTTAGCTATATTGATTTTACTAATTGTTTGTATTTACTTTTATACTTTCACATTATAGTTGTACGATACGCTATACTTTGGCTAGAATTGTTTCGACTTGTCTTTTATGGAATCTGCTTCAGCTAAAAACTAAAAAAGTTAAGCCGTGCCTAAGTTGATGTCAAGTACCAGTTCAAATCTCAGCGTAGCCAACACAAGAACTAGGAATTTGAACTCTAGTTCCGGAACTCGACTCTGCCTTCCCGTAGGCAGAAGTTAGTGCGATTAATAAATAATCGTTTCTCACAGTCGTGGTACTAGTCATAGGAACAGGCCAATGTTGATTAAAATCCGCATCACATTTATATATAATTTTTTTTCTAAAATGTGTACTATTTTTATCGTTAATAAATGATACATTTTTAAAATCTTAGAGAGAATTTATTTTTTGTGTGTTAAAATTTTACAAATATAAACAAGTTATGTGTGTCAAACTTAACATTGCTAAATAATAACCAGTAACGAAAATTGTGATTAACAAAAATGAATGTTACGAAATATGTTGAAGATAATTAGGACTTGAAATATCTATGAACTTCTCTTTGGTTAACAAAAGTTTTAAAAAAATTTGTTATTGCAACGAGAGTAGGTAATAACCGCATATTTTGACATTTAAATTACGTAATTGTCTTTATAATCATAAATGTAATGTTTTAATATAAAAAACACTCTGTTAGTCTAGAACAGGGGTCTCCAAACTACGGCCCGCGGGCCGGATGCGGCCCGCGAGGCCCTTACATCCCTTACTGAAATTTGATAGTTAATGCGGCCCTCGGTCTGAAAAGTTTGGAGACCCCTGGTCTAGAATGTCTGTATACACATTTGCTTCACTAGCGGGACACACTAGGCCTTGGTCGTTGTCGTGATCAGCTTTTTGTTCTGGAAGAGAAAGATGTTAACCATTCTTATACAATATAACAATATAACAATAAATATCCTTAGGTTGACATTATTATAATACTGGTAACTGTCTATTATCTAAAACCTGTAATCAGATTTTCTTCCAGATACTTTCCCCGTCCCACTGACACCCCCCCCCCCCCCCACACACACGTGATTGAATCATATCCACTGCCACCATTAAAATATCTAATTTAAACAGAAAATAAATACTTTATCGTGTGCGCCACCCGAAAATTCAGGGGCGTCATCCTTCTAGAAAAAGTCCCCCCCCCTTTCCCATCAAGTGTACAATGTCTAAAAGAAACACTGCTTGTGATCCAGTATCTGTGTTTTAATGGTTATGACGAAACAACCATGCATCAATATGCACGCCCTAATGACCTTGCCGCTTTGACCGTGGCCGAATGACCAAGATCCGTTTACGATAACTCATCACGTCTTACTCCACATATGTCACTGACAGTAGGTCACTTATGTCACTGACCATATGTCACTGACAATATGTCACTGACCGTATGTCACTGACCATATGTCACTGACCGTATGTCACATATGTCACTGACCGTATGTCACTGACCGTATGTCACTGACCATATGTCACTCACCGTATGTCACAAATGTCACTGACCGTATGTCACTGACCGTAGGCCCTATGTCACTGACCATATGTCACTGACCATATGTTACTGAGCTATGTCACATACCATATATCACATATGTCACTGACCGTATGTCACTGACCGTATGTC
This sequence comes from Physella acuta, assembly GCF_028476545.2. NCBI lineage: Eukaryota > Metazoa > Mollusca > Gastropoda > Physidae > Physella > Physella acuta. The sequence goes on from NW_026732238.1 coordinate 90,820, forward strand.
ACTGACCATATGTCACTCACCGTATGTCACAAATGTCACTGACCGTATGTCACTGACCTATGTCACTGACCAGATGCCACTGATCATGGTCACTGACCATATGTGGACTGATCTAGTAATCATGATCCAATGTACATGCATTAAAGACCATGAATTTCTTTACAACAAATATAGACTATATCTACTAGGTATTACCATTACAATCACTCTGATGCTCCGCAACATCTGCATAAACATGTTCAGTTTGAATGAACTCCGCTAGCTGGACACCCCCGGCCTCTGTCCGTGTCATGTTGTCATAAACAGCGTTTTGATCTGGAAGGAAATATATCATTGTTTTTAAACAAGGATTAATTCCCTTAATGCAACGCTAAAATTGAATTTACTTTAACATTTCTAGGTAACCATGGCTAAATGTCGTTAGTTAAATACCCATGATACTTTATATATGATCCAATGACGAAGAATTAGATTCTGTGTTTATGTCTCAATGGTAATGAGCGAGAGACAATGTCTTAGCATCCATGTCCGAATACTCTTGCCACAATGACTTGGTCTCAGTGGTCAAGTTACACTGACCATTATCTAGTGACCATGGCCCAGCGACCGTGATACATTGATAGTGCTTTGATATCTTTATCTCACTGATCATGATCCAGTGACAGTAAGGTTCATTAACCATGATAAAAGCCGATGAACCCTTCATTATTTCTATAGCTAGTCTTTTTAAAAATACTATTTATATGACTTAATAAGGCTGTTTTGTTGTGTTATTTATATAGCTTCTAATGATATAAGCTCTGGATGAATAATAAAAACTTTTTTTTTAAATAAGCGAAAATTTTACGTGTTTGGTTCTCGCTGTCATGGCAGTTTCCAGATTCCACTAGACTCCTAGTGAGTGATCGTGTTTTGCAACGCAACTTTACCACAAGCACAACTGCAAGCACGAAAATCGCTACCCCAACACAAATACCAGTCCCAATGCCAATCCCTTCAGCTAGTCCAAGTGAATGTATCTTTTCTGAAACACAAACACATCACTGTATGCGTATGAATATAAAAATAATTGCAGGTAAAATACTATGCAAACTTTTTACTTAAACGAAATGTTCAGTTTCAAAAAGATTATTTAAGCTGTAATTGTATAACACTAACGTAAAAACTGAATTTATATGGACAGTTCAATCTAGTGCTGTACAGCAAATCTGGAGGCGACCATGCAGTTCGTCTAAGACGTGGGTCTTATTGTTTGATTTATCCGATATAAAAAAAATATAACAATAAGGTAGAAGAAGATATAGTACTTACATCAAAACTTAAGTTATATAAAAAGTTCATTAAAATACAGTATAGCTATGTAAAGTGAATTGTGGAAAAAAATCATAAAAAACAACGTTTAATAGCAAGCTTTCATTTAATAATGAACTAAAAACTAGAAAATAAAATTACTAATATTTAGGAATAGTTGGATAAGTCTGCCTACTAATTTCAGAATATTCTAACTAACACACAAATTTAATTAGGCATCCAATTAAGTCAAATTTTATGTCAGATTGCATTGTCTTCATGACATGACCCACGTGCCAACTTTGAAACGAATCTGTCAGTCAGAAGTACCCGTAATTTCGGTCGAGCGTTTTGAGCTACAACGAGAGATAGACAGACTTACTGTCGACAGACAGACAGAGGAATTTTTTTGCATACGTCATGTGTAAAAAACTAAGAAATAAAATCAATATTTCAGTTAATAATTACTAATTAATTAGCATTTAAGAATAGGGATTTGAGATCGTTGTAGTCGTCAGGAAAATAACGTGCATCTTTACTTCAGAGAGGCGTTTTTCAAAAGTACTTATAAAAGGAGTATTGAATTCGTATTGCACAAAGTTTAATTTATCTTTAGAAAGCTCAATTGATGGTTGAAAATTTGAATCTCAAACTAAATTAAAGGTAAAGTCAAGATAATTAATGTAAAACTCAATGTCAAAATGTGATAGATTGAATGCGTAAAATGATTAAATAGTATTATGTGTGTGTGGGTAGGTTTTTTTTTTTAAATATACATTTATCTAGACTATAGATTAGGGGTTCTTAACCTCATTGGAGGTACCGAGAACCACCAGTTTCATTATGGGCTTTCACCGTACCCCTCTTAATAGTTCTATCGTCCGAAATGCAAAACCGATTTGAATCGTTTGAGTCGAGTGTGTGTCTTGACCTCCACCAAACCTCCGAGACTGACTCACCGATCCCCTGGGTCTCGATTGAACGCACGCTCTAGATTATGGTCGTTTTATCTATTAAACTGCTCTTCCTTTATTAAAAAGCTTTTTGTTTTTTGTTTTATACAAAGTAAATTCAAAACAAGTTTGAACATGGATAGGTGGCCATTCCTTAGTTATCTCAAATATCACAGATTTTAACCGTTCTACCCTACAACAACATACAAAAGTACATTTAGTTTAACGACATTGTCATGTTTTTACCCAATTTATAGTCAGATCCGTTCACTGTAGTAAAGCTAATTGTTGCCGTTGTTGCGGTGGACGTCACAGATGTTGTTGTGGTGGTTTCAGATATATTGGTAGCCGCTGCAAATCAGGACAAATTAAAAACATTTAACAGGGATATGCATTTATTAATTTTCTTGAATACATTAAAAAAAAATTAAAACTGATAATTAATTTGTATTCGATATAATATGGAAAAGTTAAAAATAAAGATTTATTTTCCGAGTTTTGAAAAACTTTCAGAACTTAATAATTTTTAATGAATTTCTCTTAACGCTTATTCTAAGAAATTTTCGCCACCAAGCGTTACTCAAAAAGCGCGCAATTGTTTTGTTTCAAACTTCTATTCTATTACCCGATCCATTTGTGTTATATGAAATATTTTGGGAGCTTACTATGACTTTTTATCACTCGCTTTTCTGTAAAAGTTAATGTGTTGGCTTTTAAAAACACATGTATACAATTATTGTTATAGTCGCAAGCAATTTTGAATGTAATTGTTGTTACACACTGACGTTTTTTAAAGTAAATCTAAAAGACTCTATCATTCATTACTGGAATAGTTTCCAGCAATAAATATATTTTCCATAAGGCCAAAAGCACCAGAGATGGAAGAAGTTTTAGATGTCAAGGAATTTAATGTACAACTTTATTTTGAAACGTGAGTTTATTTGAGTTTATACATCGATCGTCAAATAAAAGTTGAAAGCTTTGAATTAAGGTACTTTTCTTACTTATTAAATTGTTCATGCTTTATAATTATTTTTTTCCTCACAAACGTGATTTAATTTGAAAAAAAAAACAGTGGTAAAAAGATCTGTAGTCATTTTGTCGACATTTTGCTCGATAATTTAAACAGATTTACCTAATGTATTTAGAGAAACTTTCCCAATCTTTGAAACATTTCCCTCCGTGGTAAAGCTAATTGTTGCCGTCGTTGCCATGGATGACACAGATGTTGTCGAGTCAATTTTTGATGTTGTGGGTATCTCTGCAAATTAGGACAAAGCTATAACTGTTAACCGACAACGTTTTTATTTCTTTTGGGAATTTTTTATTAATAAAGTGAGAAAATACCCCGGATTTGGATAAATTCAAAAATTCAAAATAATAATCAATTTGAATACTTTTTTTAATAACTAGTAAACAAGCGATTCTTTTTCTATTGCGTTTTTAAAAACAAACGTTGTAAGGCATTTAAATTAGTATTAGAAAATCCAATTATTAACATGTTCTAGTAATATCAATTTTCTAGTTATGCGTTCTGCATAAAAAATTTGAAGGTACATTAAATAAAACTTTTTAACATTTCACATTTTTAACAAATGTGCGAATGGGACAAATTTGTCGTAATGGGATGACTGTTCGAAAGAACATTAAAAATTCAAACTGTAAAATAGCTGTGTTATTGTTTAATGCCTATTTATAATACAAAGCACATTCTTTAAACTATTTTCTACTATTTGAACTTACCAGTGGTAGTATTTAGCCGCACGAGAGGGTAATTAGTGACTTAAATTAATTGTTGTTTTAATTAGTGTGCCTTCCCTTTCAATAATAACACAAAGAAACATTATATTTTGTTTGCTTTGGTTTTCAATAAAGTTTTCTGTAAAATAAAAATAAACTAATTTTTCCTATTGAAGTACCTATTTTCTTATATATATACACGTCAGGATTTTTATCAAAGATTTTTTCTTTAGAGATGCAGGTTTTGTCATTATACTTGACTTACATATTTTTAAGGAGCGGATTCATTTATTTTCAGTATATTGTAACATTTATTATAACCATTTGTAAAATTGCATTAACCTTTAAAATAAGCTCTAAGCACTTTGAAAATGAAAAGACTCACTTGTAACATTACAATTGGCTTCATCAGATTTGTCTTCACAGTCAAACTCCCCGTCACAGAAGAAATCACTTGTAATACAATGGTTAATGTCGCAGAGCTTGTGATTAGGTGGACAATCACGCTTTGTACCTACAACCAAGAATGTATTGTTTCAATTTACTTAAGCATCGCAAAGCGTGTGATTACACGGACAATCAAGTTGTGTACCTAAAGCACATAATGTAGTGTTTCAAGTAACATCAGCAATTAATTTCTAGAACGTGTTAAAAGTTAAAAACAACTTTTATAAACTTACAGTTGACCTCATCACTTCCATCTTGACAGTCCATTTCACCATCACACAGCCAAGAGAGGTGGATACACTGTGCCTCGTGTGCAGGTAAAGAACAGTGGAACTCAATTTGACGACATTCTGTGTGGGTGCCGGAGCAATGGCTCTCATCCGATCCATCTTTACAGTCCTTGTCTCTATCACACCAAAAATGTTCGAGGATGCATTCTCCATCATTGCATTTCTTTTCAGCCTTTTTATCACAATTTATTTTAGCTTAAAGACAAAGACACCGACTACTGCATAGACTTCATAAATCGTTACATTTATTTACAGCTGGGTAACAGTTTTTCTGTATCAAAAATGTGTATTCGTGTGATTAATTGTTTCGAAAAGTATACTAGGTTTTACTAGTTTCTGTTTTAAAAAAAAAACATTCGCTTAAGGTTAAGCCTGGGTGTTATGTTAGGTAAACTTTATTGCCAAAGCGGTTTTTTTAGAATTCACTTATGGTTGTGGGTTCTTTTTAAGTATGACACGGAACTAGCTTATATAAATTTGATAACATTTTTAACATAACAAAACGGCTTTTGTACTATGAAATATATATAGATCGCTGAATACAAATTTTCGATACTGGAGCACACCAACTTTCAATCACACAGTTATCTCATGTAAAGTCGACTTACACTCATCTCATTTGACGCACTCGACGCGTTGATCACACATTTTATGTACCTTCTCTCACAGTCTTATCCTACAGTCAGTGAGCAAAATAAAAAAAAATCTCACATAAAATTATAACACATTTAAGGAAAAATGCTTTTATCCTATTCAAAAATCACCACAAAAAATTCACACAAAAAGCATTAAAAATTAATTTAATTAGGTGTAACCTTACAAAAGCTATTTTTAAAAATAAAAGCCAGGGCGCTAAAAGATAAAATTTAAACATGTCTTCTTTTATGCTGTCGAAATTAAACCTATCAATAAAATACACATGAAGGGAAATTATTTTCAGTAAGTGAGCGCCCAAGCTTTTATTTGTACTCACACCGAAATTTAGCTTTATTATGGATACATCAAATTAATTTGATTATATTTACTTTTTTAGTGCATTTTTTGTTTGAGATTTTTTTTTAATATGATAAAAGCTTTTTCCTTAAATATTATTTTTATGTGAGATTTATTTTGCACTATTTAGTCATTCGTTGGTAATTAAAATAATACGTAGAATAGCTTGCGATCATTAAAGTTGAGGTACATGTCTTTTATTTGTTCGTACTCGACCAAATAAGGAAATCGCAAACTGAATAAAGTTTATCCTCGACGGCCCTCTAATAAAGCGATCGCTAGTGTTTTTGTTTTGTTCTGTTTTTATCTTGTCTCCCCTTTCACTCTTAATTTGTATTTTTAAATTAAGTTGTAATGATTAATTGTCTATCTAATTAGATTAATAATTTTATATTCTAGAATTGTCATCAAAAATATACTACTGTGCCAAATTTCAGCTCAATCGGACAATAGGAAATGGGTTTAATTATTACTCTAAAATTGGCGGAGACACATACATACTGAGCCAGCAAAGTAAAAGCCTTTAACATAGCAAGAAAAACATTATGATGAATCGCTCACGTAGTCGTTTCTATGGGCCAGGCATTCGGCCATCACACAAAGCTCACTCCAAACATAATACTCTAAAAGTACTGTCTGTTAAAAAATTATCATTATTAAATTTAAAAAATCTATGAGTAGACCAAAAAAATAGACTTACGACAGTCAAGCTCATCAGAATCGTCACCACAATCATCAGTACCGTCACACCTCCAACTGCCGGTAAGACATCTGGTGTTGTTGCATTGGAACTCATCCGATGCACACATCAGTATAGGCCTCTTTAAATTACCAAAGTCCAATGCTAAATTGGAAGGATTTATGTGTTGGTTATTGAATTAATGAACCATATTTTATTAAGCATGTAAATATCTAAGTGTAACCTGTTTAAGTTGTTAGTTTCTCATTTATGATTTTCCGAAAAAATAAAAAATGAAATTATTAAGTATTGAGTATTGTAAAATAAAAGACTTACGACAGAATTGCTCATCAGAATCATCACCACAATCATCCGTACCGTCACATCTAAAACTGAGGGGAATACATCTGGTGTTGTTGCATTGGAACTCAACCGATGCACACATCAGTATAGGCCTCTTTAAATTACCAAAGTCCAATGCTAAATTGGAAGGATTTATGTGGTGGTTATTGAATTAATGAACGCTGTTTGATTAAGCATGTAAATATCTAAGTTTCTCATTTATGATTTTCCGAAAAAAAAAAAAAAATGATATTATTAAATATTAAGTATTGTAAAATAAAAGACTTACGACAGAATTGCTCATCAGAATCGTCACCACAATCATCAGTACCGTCACATCTCCAACGGACGGAAGTGCATCTGTTGTTGTTGCATTGAAACATATTCACGCCACACGTCAATCCTAAGTTGGAAAGATTTTTGTGGAGGTTATTGAATAAATGAACAGTATTTTAAGCAGATACATGTAAAATTCCAAGCACAACCTGTTTAATTTTTTTAGATTCTCATTTGGGGTGTTTACGCAAACAACCAAAAACAGTATTAATTATAGAATCTCTAGCATTCTACCATCACACAAAGTTCACTCCAAACATAATACTTTAAAAGTACTGTCTGTTACAATTATATTTTTTTTTAAATATCAATATTAAATCAAATAATCTTTGAGTAGACCAAAAAAAAAACTTACGACAGTCAAGCTCATCAGAACCGTCACGACAATCATCCGCACCGTCGCATCTAAAACTGAGGGGAATACATCTGGTGTTGTTGCATTGGAACTCATCCAATTTACACGTCTGTATAGGCCTCTTTAAATTACCAAACTCTAATGCTAAATTGGAAGGAATTAATGTGGTGGTTATTGAATTAATGAACCATATTTTATTAAGCATGTAAATATCTAAGTGTAACCTGTTTAAGTTGTTGAATTCGAGTCCTGGTCCAAATCAGTGAGCCATGTGACCAAATCACCCACCATAGACACTGTTATGAGTTGAGTTTGCTACGTGCGAATGAATATTGGTGTGAAAAAGATAATGAATGCATGGAATAATGACGCAAATAAAGAAAAGTGACGTTTTTGGGTAGAAACGGGTTGCTGTGGATATTGGTGTGAGTCAGTGCTTGTCTTGATCGTCTTTGTATAAAGAAGTGTGACTTGTGCGGCTAGATAGGCAGAATTATGTTGTCTTAGGATTGTAAGAATCTGATACCATCACCTGAAAGCTAGAGACATTGTGAATGTTCATTAACAAAGTGTAATAATACCTGTGAATATACACGAAGCTAAATACACGCTTCTGGTCAAGTGATTGTACATGTTGTGATTGTACCCTCACACATTTAACAGACATCACTCCCCATTTACCTCACCCCACCTCAACACACACATATTCCACACAACACAGTCTGAGTAGACCAAACCCCACACTACCACACTTAATAGAAGTAGATGTTGTAAAAAAAAGAGGCACCTGGTCTATATATATTTACCTAGTGTACAGACTACTTGCAGGACGAACGCCAACAAGATACATACATGTACCTTCATTGTGTTAATCCACAACGTAATGATTCGAATATAACCTGATAAAATAATGAGGTTTTTTTTGTTAAGTTGGGCTTAAGTAGATCTTTTTTAAATATATATATATATATATATATATATATATATATATATATATATATATATATATATATATATATATAAACAAACAAACTATCTGCACACTTAATAATGTTATATAAAAATTTAAATTTAAAATATCTACCGATTTCATCTCAAATCTATCTGAGAAATATCAATAAATAATGCAGTATATATATATATATATATATATATATATATATATATATATATATATATATATATATATATATATATATTATACACTCGTAAATTATATATTTTAGTACTTCCAATATTGAAACGTGCATTGCATAGTGCATTATATGCGTTCATATTTTTATTTTGGTTTTAAAGTATTTTACTTTAATGATCTTGAATACAAAAATCCGGGTGAAATTGATAAAAAAGATCAAAGAATTGTAGACAAAGATTCAATTTTCCATTAGAATATGGAATCGGCTATGGGTCGGCGTGGTTGAGTCGGTAAATCTCTTGCTTGCTGAATCGAAAAGTAACTCCAAAATCAAATAACTGCTGTCTTGTATTTTGTATTGGTTGTACCAGAGACTTAGCGAGGGGTGGGGGGGGGGGGCGCACCGGGTGACACCATTTAGAGGGGTGACACCAAGGCAAAAATAGCAACATATATACAAAAAAAAAGATAATTCCACTTAGTTTATTGATAAATTATAGTGAGTTAAATAGTCTTTTAAGAGCAAATTTGACAAATCCCGACAAGTGTGGAGAGGGGGGATGACACTATGACGTAAACCTGCTAATGGTAGAGAAAACATGCTACATCCAGCTGTATTTATAACAGACTATAGATAAAAAAATCTTCCTTATATCTGAGCACAGTTTAAACCAATCGCCTTGGGGGTGGGGTGAATGGGGGGGGGGGAGTTACATCAACTCAAGTTTGTAAAATATGCCTGAGGAAAACTGTTTGGTTCAGAATCGTTGTAACTTATGTGTTAAAATTTAAATACTTCTAGGGAAAAAAATATATTTGAATACATATGCACGTGCGTATACACATACTTACAAGTGTATATGGAATATATATTTATATATACATATACATCAATATATATATACATATATATTTTTTTTCTTACGGTGGTTGGGGGGAGGGGAGGGTGACAACATTAGGTGCCGCACCGGGTGACTCCCGACCTGGTTTGTACAACAGCTATAAAAGCAAATCCAAAAACAAAAGCAGGCTGAAATCGGAGTCAACGGCTTATACAGCACATAACAAATTGACACGTAATACTTAACTGTGTCAAAGAGAATCCCTTCCAACATAAATACAAAGAACGAAGAAGAATATGTTAGGTCTCTACCTGTTGGGTGATGTAGTGACATGAACACGTACCTGGCTTGTCACATTTCAACGACCCTGCGAGTTGTTGTGGCGATCTATGTTTCTCGCTCACAGCCACTCATTTAAAAAAAGGAAACAGGATTTAACGTGAGCTGCGATTCTGTTTTTTTATTTTCGTATCAAAGGTCATAACGTCAAGTGGATAAGTGGATTGACTGACTTTCTACTCCGGGGGAGGGGGGGGGGGGAAGGGGCACTTGAAATTTTCGGGGGGGGGGGGGTGGGGGGGGCGGTATACTCTTACCGCCCCCCCCCCCCCCCTCTTAAAATAACATGAAATTATATCGTCCAACCCACTTAAGTGTTCCAAAAAAAAACTAAACAAAAAACCCAGCTCTAAGTGGTAAAGTTAGTGGAAATGACTGAAATAACTATTACACTTAATGTATTGTGTTAAACATAAGTACGGGATAATAAATGGTTAGAAAGCAGACACAATGTAGTTTACAACGGTTTTGTCTGCGATGTTTTAGCCGGTATAAAAGAAAGGCAGTGTTACCGCGCTTAATAACCATCACCGGATTTGTTTTGGCATTTTAAGGGTAGGCCTAACTTATAAAACGCACCAAATATGTGGTAAATAAACGACGTAACGATAATATTTTCACAATTTTTTAACCCACAACCCCTATAAAAACATAATGTCAGCAAAAAAATCAGGCAACCCCCTCCCCCAAATGACGTCAAACTTCAACCGCTCCCCGTATCTTAAAATTTCAACATCCATTAATACAGTAAATGTTAGTCACTCCAAATCAATATCCCGATTCATTTATCAATTTGCACCTCAATTCTATAAAAATGTGTTTAATTATACAGAATAACATGACAGATTTAGTTCGAGAATTTTTTTTTTTAAATATTAAACTCTGATGTTACAGTTTTATTATTATTTTCCGTTTCCATCGTTACATATCTACACAAAAATCCGATCGCCCCCTCCCCCCACCCCCAACCCCCCTTCGCTTTTCCAACCATTGCCCCAGCGACATTTAAAAATCGAATCCTCCAATGGACGCTTAGTAAACTTTATTTTACAAAGAAAACATCCAAGAAACCTGAATCATATATACGATAATTAGAACAGTCTACACCACTACTGGTGTTCAAATGTGGCTTAATTGTCGTTTTTTAAGAGAGCCAGTATCAATATTAGTTGACCTTTTTTCCGACAAGACCTGTGGGTACTTCCAAACGTGGCAGACAATTGAAATATGGCATTACTCAAATATTCTTATTAGATGAACACGAAAAACAATAGGCCAGATTCTACGTCCAAGCAGTGGAAGCGAAAATCGACTAAGAGTGACTACATTTAAACAAGTTATTAAAAAGTCTAGTGACAATTTAAGCGCAATTTCCTTATGTTATTCATAACAATTTTAAATCGAGATCAATCATATATTCAGCAATTAAATAATGCAACACAGGTAGTTTTAATAATTCAAAACAAAATAGAAAAAATATTTATTAACGAGATTTAAAAATATTGTTCTAAATTATGGCAGGAATAACCTATATCAACGGTAGGCCTACACGATGCTCAGTTTAAACAAGTAGACGTTACCTCTCACTAGCGACTGCCTCAGCCGGTGTGCTTGGTTTGGAACTTCACCGCTTCGCTTCTTCTAGTGGTGAGACGCGAAGGGATGAGGGTGATAGAAATTTTTGTATATTCTTAGTAATCTTAGCCAATACAAATTAGAAGAAATTAATTTTTTGTGACCGAACGAAAGGATATTTTTGAAAACTTTCTTCAGCAATATTGTTCTAAATTATGGCAGAAATCGATAGGTAAATGTTTCAAGTCGCTAAGTGGTCTGGTTGCCGAGATATGGGCCAATAACTGCATTTTTTCGAGTTTTTTTGGCTTTTTTGGCTTATGTTCATCCTCGGAACTTGCTTAACATATTTGCTTTTGGAACTAGTCCTCGATATTGCTTCTTTGAGGGGGAGATACGACTTAAAGCTGCTGATACGTTGCGGACACACATCCATCCATCCATCCATCCATCCAGAAATGACGAGTTAATAATCGCAATCCCCCAGTATGGAAATTGCGCTAAAAAATGTACAAACTTCAACAATTTTCTATATAAGGCCTCAAAGAATAAAAACAATCATAAAAAACGTTTTAATAACAAGCTTTTATGTAATAATGCACTAAAAAGTAGAAAATAAATTATACACTACTATTTAAATTAAACAATGAACTCCTTACGAAAGAAAAAAAATATTTCTCTAAAAAAATTTTATAAACCAGTATTTTATTCTGTTTATCTCCCCTTTCTCATTATTGAAAATAGTAATTTTTAAATTAAATTGTCTATCGAATAGAAACCTGTACTTAGATTAAAATTATAGATGCCTAAATTGTCATTCAAAATTTACTACTATGCTTGATTGGACAATTGGAAGTTAAATTATTTTTCAAGAGATTCGAAACAAAACTCATTTAAATTGAACGTAATTAAAAGCAACTTAGTTGGTCAGTCCGTTAGTGTTATTTGCAAAGTAAAACATAAACGTAGGGGTCAAAGGAGGGGGAGGGGGAGAAGGGACTTTTCGGTGCGACACAATAACACAAAACTTGCAATACAGCAAGTACATTTTGATAGCTGACAGATAAACAATACACTTCTAGAAATCGATTAATTAGGTGATATGCTTGATTTCTTAGGAAATAGGCCTCCATTATAGGAACAATGTATATTATTACAAAGCGCCATTAGGATTTTTCCAAAGTTCGTGTTATTTAAATCGTAGGTCTTCATGTTTAATACATGTTATTAAAATTGTAATTATATCGACATGTAATTTAACTTTGTTTATAATTCTGAAGTCCAAACAGTGTATTTAATATAAAATACAATATAAACTTCAAACAGCAAAACAAATCGCTCAAAAGTAAACTCTTTAAAGTTATTTAAAAAAAAACTAAATTGTATTTAAATGTCACTCTGCTTTACAAATATAAAAACACGTTGTCTTGAAAGCAACGTGAGTGTGGTATGGCATTACATTACTACATTGTATCTGCATTTGGTCTTTTGATATGCTTTTCTTTGTTTTTATAATAACAAATACAATGTATAATTATTACTAAAATGTATGACCATCCTGACAGATTTCATACACATGCTCAGTTTCATATACATTTAGCTCCACATGTCGTACACAGTCGCCCTCGGTACTCTTTACATTGTCATATAAGGTTTTCTGTTCTGGAAATGCAAAAAAAAGTTATAAAAGCCATGACAATAATAAGCTTTTGAATGCACCGAGAATAAAAAATAAAACCAACAATGTTACAAAAAGTTTCTGGTTCTGGAATAAAAAAAATATAAAACAACTTTATAATAATACGTTTTTAATTGCACTGAAAAGTAGAAAATAAAACAAATGCGTTCTTTAATATAAAAGCTTTCGGGGCCTATGCGAGCTTATATTTAAGAAAGCAATTTTGTTTTACTTTCCTTATCTTTAGTACACTTGAAAGCTTATTATCATGAAGGATATGTATGTTTTTTGTATTTTCCACTTTTTAACAATTTGTTCTAACCGACGTTGGCACCGGATAGGCCATGACTAAAAGCTATTTGCGTTAAAACTCGATCAGTAACATTTAGTCTCTGAAATACAGTTATTTTTACTTCTTAATGCCTGCGGATACAATCAGTTACAAACACATTACAATTGTAATGTAAACAAGTTGATCGCAAATTCTTTCAAAATTATGTTATTTCACCACTTTTACTGAATTTTTTATTTTAAAATTAAATTATTTGACTAAATGCCTATTTAATAAAAATAAAAATTAGACATCCTTGCATTGTCATCGAAAAAGAACGCATCTGGACTGTTTCGGACGAAATCGCTGCATTAGAAGTGGATAAAAATTGAGTTTAATATTTACCACAACCCAAAAACAAACAGACAAAAAAATCAGACATTGTGAACTAATTAAAAACTTATGAAAAGATATTTTACCCATTTTAAATAACAAAGACGAAAAAAATCTACATAAATTAGCACTTCTATGTGATCTAGACAAAATACCGATAACTTAATGTCCATGACCGAATTTCCAAGACCCAAAGCCCATAACATATGGGCGACGACCCAATTTATATTTCTCGGCGTATGTGCTCAATTAACCATTCCCCAATATACATAACCCAATATCCTAGACCGAATGACCTTGAACCCATGACTCCGATCCATAGAACATGACCCATAAAATAATTGAGAATGCCTTAGTATCCGTTCCTCAATGACCACATTTCACTTAAAATGATCCACTGACCATGGCTCAACATTAATGTCAAAAAGACCATCCCTCATTGTCCACGACCGAGTTCTTTTTAGTTGTTTGACAAATCAATGTCATCATAAAGCAGAAAACTTGTTTGTGTATACTGCATTTAATACTGAATTATTTAAACACTGCATTACTAATATTAAATTAAATTTTATGCTATTATGTTTTACTTGTTTGGTTCTCGCTGCCAGATTCGTCCAGATACCTACCGAATGACTGTGTTTTACGACGACATTTTATACCAAGCACCACTGCAAGCACCGTAACCACGACCACAACGCCAATACCAGTTCCAATGCCACTCCATTCAGCTAGTCCAAATAAAAGCATCTTTTCTAAAAGACAAACGCTCTAATTAATGACAATGTGTATATATTATGTGTGTAAAACTTCTCTACTAAGACATCTAAGCATATGCATAACATTTTGAAAAAAAAACAAGTTTTTATTGCATTAATTTATTAATCTTATATTAATGATAGCACTAACAAAAACGTAACGTAAGTAACTAAAAAAACATTTTATATTTTATAATTATAAAAGCAATAAATTGTATAATATAACTGGTATCTTTAGTACGAATAAAATACCATTTAATTTCAAACATTAATAATAGAAACTAAACTCAAAAAATAATAACGAAATCTTGTTTTTGAAGACTAGATAGACTAAAATTGTCCCTGAATAATTTCAGAATGTAATCGTAGACCTGAGTAGTTGTAAGAACGCTATCTGGACTACCAAACAAATTGACATAATCTGTTTAGCTCTATAAAAATCGTTCTGTTTGCATCTTGATCATAAGGTAAAAAAAAATACTTTTTAGTCGGAACATAATTTTAAACAACCGCACCTGTTAAAAGTAGAAATATATTATTTAATAACATTTTTTTATCATTTTCGAATCTTGAATAACCAAAAGCATTAGATTTCACTTTCTAAAATGATAACATCACCATTTGTAGTCGATAATGTGGCTGTAGTTCCATTTGTAGTCGATAATGTGGCTGTAGTTCCATTTGTGGTCAATGATGTGGCTGTCGTTCCTGTAGGTGCCACAGATGTTTTCGGGGCTGTTTTTGAGTTAGCGGTTGTACCTATAAATAAGGACAGGAATAAAATTTTCATTTGAATTAAAAGCATACATACAATATAACAATAATGTTTAATGCTGCATTTGAAACAAAATTAGTAAAACAGTAGAATTCACAATACTATTTACAGTTTTATATTTAGATTCTAAGTTCTATACTTGTAGAGGATCTAGTTTGTTATATTTATTTTCTATTTGAGATTTAATAATAGGCTTGAAAAGTCTATGTAATGATACTAATTTAAAAAAAAAGTCTTTAAAATATGTCAAGTGATAAAATTATACCAAAATTAAAAAAAAACGAAAGCCGTTTAGGAACCATCAATTACACTCATTTTCATAATTTTGTAATGAATATAAGCCGTTTAAAATAAGCTGAGAATTATTTTATTAATTCAGAAATTTTAAAAATCGCTATCAACCCATTCTTGAAGTCAGACGGAGTGGCCAGGGAAATTAAAACAATGAAAATCACAAAATTTGTTTGCAATGATAAAATACACAATAGTGGTCAATAGAGTAGGTCGTAAGCCTAGTAGATTACTTATGTTAAATACTATAACATTACCTGTCACCATGACACCCTGACTCTACTGATCCAAATTAAAAAATAAAAATGTTAGCTAAAATTCTATTATATTATTAATAATTATTTGTTTGAATATTTCTAGACTTAATCAAAACGGAAATCATTTTGTACTTATTTCTCAAATGTTATAAAATATTCAATTTTGGTTGAAGAATATGCTTTCTGGCAACAGCCATTTGAAACCAGCGTTCCAAGCCAATAAACATGCTAAAATTGAATTATTCAGCTGATTTTACACCAATTAATAAATGCTTTAGATATATTGATATAAAATCACCACTTTCTTAAAATCTGTTTTCAGGTATATGATTCAATATAAACGCTTTCCGTTGTACCATCAATGGAATATGAGCTTCTATTAAAGAACTAATAATTAATGATTCATAGTAACAAGACAGTTTCATCATCGCAACTCGCTATGTGGTAAATCAATTCCAAAAGACAAGTACTGCTTAGGCGCATAAAACAACCAAAACAACATCCACAAAACCGCGTATGGCCTATATTTAAGTTCTCTTCAAAATTGTCTTTTGTATTTTTTCTATGCACTTGATTTTTACATTTCATTTTTTTTTTAAATTTAATGTTGGCATCCATTTGTTTCTTTGTTTATATGTCGGAACGTGGAGTATTAAAATACATCTAGTATAGCTGTTTAAACGAAAATGTACTATCTTGTTGATTTTATCAAATATTAAAAATCCAGTACATCGGGAATAGTCCCGCAGTCATTATCCCTGTGGCTCCATTTCTGTTTGATTTTAGAGTTTTCTCTGCTAGATGGGTTGCTGTCCCCAGCTAGCGAGATCCGTCAGGTTTCGAACTCGGGACTTTTAGGGCTAGCCCGACCACTTCAGCTTAAGCAAACGTAATTAAACACATTCACCCTCAATACACATGCGATCATATATTATCAAAGCTTATATTTTGTCTACGTAAAATTTAACAAAATTGTAAGTTGTTAAAAAGTATATATCCTTCGACAGATGTAACGTTTATATAGCTACATCTTCTTCTTCTTCGTTCTTAATTTTAGTGTTGGAAAGGATCGAGCCTTATCTACCAGAGGGTTTGAACTCGAGACTTTTTCGAATTTATCAACCCTGAACTTTTTGCCGACTCGACCACGCCTCCATCACAATTTGATTACGTGTCAACTGGTTATGCGCCATTGCGGCCATTGACTCCGATTTCAGCCTGCTTTTCTTTTTGGATTTGCTTCTTTAGCCTTTGTCCAACCAAGAACAAACTACAAGGCAGTTGTTTGATTTTTTGGAGTTGTCTCTCTTAGAAGAGTGGCTGTCCCCAGCTAACGAGCCTCATCTGCCCATCCAATCTCGAACTCGAGACTTTTTGGTTTAGCAACCATGAGCTTTACCGAATCGACCACGCCGACCCCTACATCAATAATGTTCAATTAGTAAACACATATTTTTAATGACGAATGTTAAAGTAAAAACTCATTAAAGAACGCAGAAAAAAAGAAGAAGGAAGTAAAAGTTCCCTTTTTGAACTTGACCCATCAAAGCTAGGTGCTCAGTGACGTGCTACTGACTAGAACCAGGATTCTAACTCGAGAGTTTCGGGGTAGCAGTCTAGAGCTATACCGCTACGTCACTCCGTCCCACACATGAATGTTAATGTTATGAAAACTAAAAAAGAAAAGAAATGTGAATTTAAAACAATTTAAGCGCAATTTCCTTATGTTATCCATGACACTTTTTAATTTTTTGCGACCGAACGAAAGGATATTTTTTTGCGCTAAAAACCTACACGATGCTCAGTTTAAATTAAAAATATCATCCTAGGCTACACGATGCTCAGTTTAAAAAATCTTAATTAATTTTTTGTGACCGAACGAAAGTATATTTTTGAAAACTTTCTTCGGCAATATTGTTCTAAATTATGGCAGGAATCGATTGGTAAATGTTTCAAGTCGCTAAGTGGTCTGGTTGCCGAGATATAGGCCAAAAACTGCATTTTTTCGAGGTTTTTTGGCTTTTCCGGGAAATCCAGGAAGGAATTCCGGGAATTTTTTCGGCCCACAATCATCCTTGGAACTTGCTTAACATATTTGCTTTGGAACTAGTCGTCGATATTGCTTCGTTGAGGAGGAGATACGACTTAAAGCTGCGGACACACATCCATCCATCCATTCATACATCCAGAAATGACGAGTTAATAATCGCAATTTTCCAGTATGGAAATTGCGCTAAAAATACTCACCATCAGTTTCCATGCAAATTACCGCAAAAGATAAATCACACAAGGTATCATTTAACTTCCCAACATAATTTAATTCAAGGCAGTGTTCAATTCTCTTTTTATCATTGGGTTCATCATCCTCCCACAGTGATGTTAAATCTGCTTCTGTCCCATCTGCTCACAACCATTTGCCTTCTTGTAACTCATCACTAGCTCCGAGCCAAACTTAAGATGTACATTAGGAAAAATATATACATTTTAATATACTAAAACTACCGGAAGAAAAGAAGTGTACTAAGTAATATGGTTATTAATGCTTTTAAAATTGGGCGGTTAGTTGTGAACAAAGAATGTGAACTCTCATTCACGCATGGAATTGACACTTGCCGTTTGCCCATTTTCCCGAAATTATTAATCAGTGTACCCTCATATTAATTTAACCCCCTCCCCCAAAGAATTACAATTTATAACAGAATATGAAACATATAATATTCTGATTTTAAAAATTGCTTTTTAAATTAAGTGTTAATAACTACTGACCGTGATTAAACGCTACTTTTAAAGAATTAAGAAACTGCAACTCAGATTTCGAAAAAACTTTTGACAAGATCCAATTCCCTCTGAGACTTGAACAGTAGGCCTATTCCTCGAGAATAAAAATATAATAAACTTATGATAAAAAACGTATGATTTATTATTGCTTACACAAAGGTTTAATAACGTCTACTCTTAAAATCTTACATCTGCTTATATAATTAAGATGCTGGTTTCCTGGATGTATTTAAGTTTGATAAAATATAATATTGTTTTGAAATGCTAACGAAACACTTTTTAGTTAGTGGTTTTAGTAACATTGGTTTAATCAATTTTCTCGCTCATATAAATGTTGGCTTAAAATCGAGCTTTTCACGTATTGTTTGTTTATTTTTAAAGTATCATATTATTTTCATTTCAGTAACAGTGGCTTCATATTATATATAGTGGACCCTAGATCTATCAGTGGCATAGGAAGATGGTGTTATGATAATGTTGTTTCAAGTTAGTTTGAAACGATACAATCTTGACACAGTCCAATTGGGTTTAGTCATCGATTGTAGTTCATTATGTAGTAGCCCGCCGTATCCCTAATGTGTGATGCTCTTTAAAACGAGTATAGGCGCCATTATGCGGAGCCGAACCACAGTTTGATCTTTTGACTTAAATAAGAAGACCTGCGTGGGAATTCTTGGCGCCCGACTACACAATACTTCATTTTAGAAGATTAAAAAAGAGATGTTTTTGTTTTTTGTGCCTATCATTTCTGTCCTCCAACAATTATCTTTAAATGTCAAACCATGGCGAAGCACATATATGCAGCTAGTTTATCTATCTTTATATATGTATGTTTATGCAATTAAAAAAAATACCCCCCTTTCATGACAAATTCCCATCTACACCACTGAGATACACACAAACACACACACACACACACACACACATATATATATATATATATATATATATATATATATATATATATATATATATATATATATATATATATATATATATATATATATAACTTGATGATTACTAATGTTTTGTTCGGGGTTAAGCATCTTTATCGAAATTCTACACAAAGCTGGGTAATGTGGCTTGATCAATTTATTTACCTTAGCATTATGCCAGGTCATTAGTCTATCATTTAACTTGTAGCATTTGTTTTCAATTTTCATGTTGCTCGGACATTGTGCTAAAATGTAAAGATTTTTAGATAGTTAAAGTTTGCCATTTAAAAAAAAAAACAATTAAAATCTTGTTTATTTTATTGTAATCTGATGTAGGGGCTACACGAATGAAAACTCAACAATGTACTGCAATGCAGACTCAAGGCTAAAGCCACAAACTTCACAATTCGAATCAGCTGGAGAAAAAAAATCCTAGGACAATGGAGGACAAGTTGCACAAGAAGAACGACACGGGGACAGAAAGGTGTTAATTAATTGTCATCTCAAGCTCAACTATTTCTCCTTTTTATTGAATTACTAGACTACTCGTTATCCTGTCGGTTTCTGGGGTCATCAATAAACGACATCACGTCTGTCATTTATCGTCACAAAAAGAGACACCACATTGAAAGAGACGTCACACCTCAGACGTTTTTGTCTTTTAAAAACACATCTTTCGGCTGAGCACGAGTCTGACCAAACTCTACTTCCCCTGCCCAGAGCCCCGCAAACTAAGTTATGTTTTTGTCCTTTAAAACATCCATTTCGGATGAGCTTGGATCAGACCAAATTATCCGTTTATATGCTGACGTCACAAAAGAGGTAAATTCTACTTCATCCGCCAACTCAGATATGTTTTGACTTTTAAAACACCGATTTCGGCTGAGCATGGGTCTGACCACACTGTTCCTTAAAATGCTGACGTCACAGGTGAAAGCTACACCTACCCAACTCTACTTCACCTGCACAGTGTCCCGCCAAGTCTCAGACAACATGTTTTAATCATTTAAAATAAAGATTTCGGCCAAGCATGGCTCTGACCACACTAACCCTTCATATATCTGGAGGACACAGAAAGAGATGAACTCTAAATCACCTGACCTGTGTCCCGCTTAGTCCCGATAAATAAGTTTATCATTCACATCTAAAAAAAAAAATTGAAAAAGTAATTAACATTGTCATGATGTGTCTCGAACCCTTACCACCACTATTTAGGCTTTTCCTATTTATTAGGTGCAAAATTAGTGGTATAGTTTACTTAAAGTCTGCGTAAGAAACTTCATTCACGCAAATTGGCCCTATTATTATTTTAAATTACATTCTATTACAAATTAGCCAATTCCATAGCTAAACAAACAAAGATTTATATAAAATTATTAAGTTTTGTATACAAACTCATTATTGGCATTGATAATAGATCCAAATAGAGCTAGAAATCTAGATCTAGAATCTAGTCAGATAAATCCCTTGTGTTATTGAATTAGATAATCTTTTTAAGCAAAGATTTGTATCAAATATTTAAAGGCTAAAAACGCCAAAATTTTGATAAATCTGGATTTAGAACTTTTGCCTGATTAAAATAAGTCCCCTATGCTCCGTGTGTGATGAAGTACTGGGGTGTAAAACGGGGAAAACTCAAAATTTCATGTGTTGTTTTTGTGCACGATTACAATACTTCCTCTATATAAAGTAAAAAAAAAAGAATCATGTGACGTTACTATACTTAGAGTCAGTGTTCTAAACTTTTATATTTAAAGTGGTGTATCTACCAATGAATATATCAAGAAATTAATTAACGTCTTTAAATGAATTAGTGATTAACAGTTTGGTAAAAAAAAACATCAATCTCTACTTAATACGTAGTGCACATATTGCAGATTCTTCCCTGTAATTAAACAGACAAACATAAAAAAATACAAACTTGTAAACAAACTTGAGTTTTAGTAGTATACTAGGCATGCTGCCCAGCTTCGCTTAGGCTTTCGAAAACATTGAGAATTTGAATGCTTAATTAATTCGCCCGAGGGTCGGTCTACGACCTCAAGAGTTATGAAGAGGTTCCTCCGTGGACATTTTTTTTTCGATTTATAGCTCATATAAGGCGCCGGTCAGTCGAGGTCAGTTTTGACCCCCTCATCGTAGACTTTTCGGCCAACCGGCCCTCGTGTTCTGTCGCCCCAAGGCAAGATCCTGCCAAATTTGAAGCGCCTGCGGCGCCGGGAAGTGCCCTATCGGACACCCGACAATCTAGATCTAGATTCCTAAAAGAATTATTTTTTTAAGTTTAGCCCGAGCATAGTAAAAAAAATACATTAACCAAGTTGACTTGGTGTGTCTCGAACCCGCACCACCTGCGTGGTTTAATGTACACTAACATCTTCGCCATTTAGGCACCTTATAAAATACGGAGAATGAAACACGTATTTTAAAATCTTAACTTACGCGAATATGCCTATTCTTTCAAATTAATTTTTTTATCCCAAATTAGCCAGTTCCAAACAAAGATTTTGAATAAAATAAATAAGTCTTGAAATAGTTTAGTCCTAATATAGAAATGTATTTTTGGAATTGATTTTAGAGACGTTAGAGTCAAAATCTAGATCTTAGCGTCTACGTCTAGATCTAGTTATTGCGTAGATTTAGATTTAGATTTAGTCTAGATCTAGAATCTCTAGATCTAGAATCCAAATACATAAAATAAATTTTATGAGTTTAGGCCGGAAAAATTGTATTGTATACATTTCATAGTGTACGTAGATCTAAATCAAATTTGAATGAAATAGTTCATTTCTTTTCATTCTAAACACGGCAGATGACGTCATTAGTTAATGTATAAGCAATAGTGACGTCACAGTTTTATGCGTTCTTTTTCACATCTATTAATGCTTTTCCGGTTGCATAAATAATACTGTTTCTCTACATTCGAATACGCCTTTAATTTTTATTTTTCTTCTTTAACTAAAATTGTGGTTATACATTTAAAACATCTAACATATTATTTTCAACAAAAGTCCGTAAAAAGTTCTTCATATATCGCTGCCGATTCTGACGTGATGTCCGGCGAAAATTTTTTGCGGACAGACAGAGAGAGAGAGAGAGAGAGAGAGAGAGATGTGCGAACGTGGGGATTTATATATTAGGATAGATAGATTACATTAACGCTTGTTATTAAAAATTTTGTTGTGCATTTTCTTCAGTACTTTGACATTTCTGATACCTAGAATTGCTGACTAAAACCTATTGCGCTACAAATGAATATGAAATAATAGTGCGGTAAATAGTAGATCAACCTACTAATTTTAATTTTAATTAATTCATACAAAATTAATTTAGCATCCAATTTTAGTCAAATTAGATGTCAAATTACATATATCATCAGCTCTTAAACGCGTGTCAAGTTTGAAACAAATCGGTCAGTTAGAAGTGCTCAAAATTTCGCTCGATTATATTGATGGAAGAAGGTCGAAGCACGATAAACAGACAGAGGAAGGAAGCTAGATAAAAGCTTTTAAAAAGCTTTTTATTAAAACGTTTTTATTGCATATGTTATTAACTTCATTTTAACAGCTCTAAAATCTAATCTCTGAAAGGCTACTCCCCCCCCCCCCCCCATTGATTGTACTTAATGTACTATCTCTGTATAAAAAAGCTCGAGGAATTAGAATTATAAATATACTGATTTATCGGGCCTATATTATAGATGTAATTGCAACTTAAGGCAATTTTGAAACTAATTGAAAAAGTCTAAAGGCAGTTATTTTTTTGTAGCTATTTGTTAATCTAAATCTATATATATATATTGATAGTTCGATTTAATATGTATATGTATATATGTATGTATGGGAGCCGGACGTTTCCCGAAAGACACTTGCCCGAATGCCGTTTGCCCGAAGACGTCTATCAACATGGAACAGAGGCACGTTTGTCTGATTTATTTTGTTTGTTTAACATGTGTGGTGATAATTTCAAAAAGAACTTGTCGCGGTCTAGTCCATGAGATCATTTATCATTGAGATCATTTGTCCCTAGATCATTAATCCGTGATATACTTTGTCTGGGATAGTTTGTCGGAGATAATTTGTCCTAAGATCATTTGTCATTGAGATTATTTGTCCTGAGATAATTTGTCCTTTCACAAATAAATCAACCGATAGCCAATATCAATATCACGTATTATCATTGTGTACTAATTTATCACAAATCAGTCACGTTTAAATGGTGTATCATAATATATTAAACGCTACTTACCTTGTGAATAACCAATTAGCGAAACAAAAGTCAGCAAAAGCAAGATACAAATCTTCATTGTGATGATGGGGTCAATCGATACTTGATTATAACCTGACCGTAGAATTATATGTGGTATTTACTAGACTAAACTTAAAAACGCAAACACGACTTAAATGCAGTTAAATTCGAACACCAAAACCAAAGCTGTAATAAATACACCAGAATTAATATTATTATTGAAATAGCTGGTCGATATCTTGTGCTAACGTGAAGCAAATAAGCTCCTATGGGTTCCAATGATTTACTTGCTTCATAATAAAAATCTCAATAACAACAATTAAAATGTTGGAGTATGTTAGTATTCGAAAAAGAAAACCATCTGATAATATGGACAACAAGCTAGTTGTCCTATATCCACAGTAGAAATACAATCAGTCTTTAAATTTGTCTAAAAGTTTTGTTTATAATTGTGTGTTGTATAATGTTAATTTCCCGTTTCGAACCTGACGACCCATGGGACATGTAAAATATAGTTTGCCTGTTTCCAATACTCGGGATATTAAGGTATAGTGTGGTCAGCACTATGCCGAATCGCCTTTACTTTTCCTAACGTGAGTCAGGTACCCATTAGAGCTGGGTAGACTCCGGGAGGTCAGTGTTTCTTCTAGACTTTTTTTCTCCGGGGGGCACTTGATATTTCCGGGGGGCGGTCAACATTTTCTAGGGGTGCGAACACTAGTAAAAGTATATGTTTTCTATATAAATTCCATCCCGTTCGGGGGGGGGGGGTGCGGTAGACTTTACTCTGCCCCCCCCCCCCGCCCCCCCCCCCCCCCGAAGAGATGCCTTGAAGAAACTCTGCGGAACGTTCTACTAACCTAAACCCTTTCACGGTAGCAGTCTAGCGTTCTACAGCTATGCCACGCCGTCCATTCTACAATGTACAAGATCGGAATGTTGTAGACTTCCTAACCCAGGGGTTCTCAACCCCGTGCCCGCGGGTGCCAAGGCGCCCGCCGAACGATTCGTATGTGCCCGCCTCTCACTATTCGACAGAGACAGACTTTTTTTCATAAACATTATTGAAAGGTTGATTGGGATGGAAATCGAAAGTTTGAGGGGGGGGAGGTGCAAATCGATAATTTGAGAGGGGGTGGAAATTGAAAATTTGAGGGGGGGGGGGGGGGTGCAAATCGAAAATTTGAGGAGGGGGGTGCAAATCGAAAGTTTTGTCCCCGGGTGACGGGAAGGGTCGCTACGCCTCTGGAAGGAGTTTGTCGATTTAAAATAGGTGGTGCCCGCCACCCTACCGTTATTTTAGAATGTGCTCTAGAGTAAAATAAGGTTGGGAACCCCTGTCCTAACCAATATCATGTGTTTATAGCTTGGATGTATAATTTTTTTAAAATGCTTATATAGGCCTAGACTAGCTTGTGACACTCTTATCCACTTACTATGTCTTTCGTGAAAAAAGAAGATAATAAGTTCCCCAATTTTACGATGGCGATTTCTTTAAATTTATCGGGATATGCGCAAAAAAATTAATGTTAATTAATTAAAAATCCTGTTTTTTATCATAATAGGTTTCTTGCACTTTTGTATACTTTGTTCATTTTTTAATTAAGATAAGAATAAAAAATAGTGTAGTGTGTTTAAAATACCATTATTATTACCCCATTAATTAAAAAAAAAATCTTTTTTCCCAATCTTACGAGCTCTCTACGAAAATTTTAACATTCGCCTATTACTTTTATATTTATAAAATAATGCCCACCATATTTTCAGTAATTGCTCTTCATGCAAAAATAAAACTATTTTCACTAGGCCTTTGGATGGCTTTTGTAAGAAACAAAGTTTATTGTAAATAATATGCACATTTTTAAACATTTGCATACTGAAAAGGGTGCGATATTTCATATACTGTAGAATTCTGACCAGTAGCTCTATCAAAAAGTTGTCGGGACAAAAGATTTATTATATACTGAAATAAAACTAAATAAAAAAGCCTTAGCGTTTTTAAAAGTACCAAAAAATAAACAAAAGCTTTTTTATGCTGATTAATACTTACTTTCATATGCCAAACTTGTTAAACGTGTTCAAAAGGCTTTATATCTTAAATTTAAAAAAAAAACTAGAAAAAAACTAAGCATATCCTCTTAAGAAATACTTGAATAATAAACAAAGTGACAGAAAAATTGAATGGTAAAAAACATGTAATGAACACCCCCTCCGCCTACGTCATCTTCCGTAATTAATTTCTGATATGTATCTTAGATAGATAGGGCAAATCCTTATCACAGGAAACAACATTGAGAAAATGTCTGTTGAGTGAAAATAGGGCTGAGATTAGATTTCACTTACGCATCCTTCAGACCAATTTTTTAATATTTTGTTTTTCCTGAACATGAACAATGCACTAATGCCGACACATGCATGAACACTCACACACACGTGCACACAAAAACGTATAGTGAACAAAAACACAAAAACACACAAAAACATTTACTCAAAAACAATGAACAAAAACAAACACACAGCCCACATAGACACCAGAATTTAAACGTAAGTGTTAAGGATCAGAAGGCTTAAAAACACCATAGCATTTAGTTAATTTTATTCACGCAGTCTTTGAAATACTTAAAAGCTTATATTATGGAAACAGTTTATACGTTATACTTTTTTTTATTTTAAAGATATTGTGCTCTAAAAGTTATAAAAAAGCCATCGCTTCCCTTCCATAATTTCGTACCCAAAATAAAATTGGAAGTCAGTCGATTACTCAGTGAAATGATCTCATACACAGTTTAAAAAAGTATAATGAGAATATTTTTCACAGGAATCGAATACTAGAATCGTCGAACAACTGCACTGTATGCCGAGACAAAGCCGGAACTTGAATACGGAAAGAACAAAAATTACCCACAAGTGGAGGGAACCTACGCATGTAGACATAAGTGGCATACGCAAAAAAGATTGACAATGCTAATTTGTTCTGTTAAATATTACTACCTCTGTCTATTACTGGATTTTGACACGCTTAACATAAATTCTGCATCAACAGTTTAGTTAAAAAGTTGCGGAACTAAATCATCGTGAAGCGCCGCCACCTCTATTATTAACCAAATACTAGGCCTATGACAGAATCCCAACGTTTCATGGCGATCGGATGAATAATGTAGTAATGGATAAAATACAGAAAAAAAGTTTTCACATGTACAACTGTAAGTGTCCATCTGACGCCTCTTATAACCTTCTGATTTAGGGGCCATCCACAATCGTCGTCACGCATTTTAACGACTTACAAAGAGCCAGACTCCCCCCCCCCCCCCCCACAAAAAAAAAATTAAATATAAAAAATACGCCATCTTTGAATAATATTTTTACATAAATAATGTCCAATTTACTCCCAATGTTTAATTAATTTCTAAATAGTATAAACTATTTGTGAATTAGATGTACAAAACACTATGTAAGTAAATTTATATATGCTGACTAGTGTCTGACAAAATGCGCTGAAGTGGTGATTGCACGGTTAGGAAGTATTTCACGATACATTTATCCACTCGATACTTGCGAGGCTAAGAATGGGATTTATGTAAACAGTTCAATCTAGCGCTGTAAAGCAAATCTGGAGGCGACCGTGTAGTTCTCTACGACTTCGGTATTTTTGTTTGATTCATCCGATGTAAATAATTATAAAAACCAAGACGAAGAAATAGTACTTCAATTAAAACCTAAGTTACACAAACAGTTCGATCAGAGTTTCTTCCAAGCATCTCTTCAAGTCGACCCCCTCCCCCCGAACAAAATGGAAATTAAATAGAAAACATACACTTTTACCAGTGTCCGCTCCCCCCCCCCCCACCACCAGCCGGAAAGCAGTGTACCCCCACCCCCGAAAATATCAAGTGCCCCCCGGAGAAAAAAGTCTGGAAGAAACACTGAGTTCAATGTAGTACAGTATAGCTAAGTAAAGTAAGTTGTAGGAAAAATATACGCTTTTTTTACTTATAAGTATAATACGTCATATGTAAAAAAAACTAAGTTCATAAATTAGGTAGAAAAGACATAATTTATAAAAGATCAAAACGACAACCACTGAAATCTATCCTGAATAAACTCAGCATAAATGTACATAACAGGACAACTGTTATATATCTTGACATAATTAGCTACACAATTACATGAATACATGAATAGTTTTTAATGATTGCATGTTTATCACTACGCAAAAAAATTAACGTTTCGGTTATTCATTGCCATTTAAAAATACGGATATCAGATCGTTTATTTGTCATATACACACTACCACACAGACACACTCATATATATATATATATATATATATATATATATATATATATATATATATATATATATATATATATATATATATATATATATATATATATATATATATGTGTGTGTGTGATGTTGTTGTGTCAATTTCAAATATATTGGTAGTCGCTGCAAATCAGGACAAAGTGAAAACATTAAACAGGGATATGCTTTTATTAATTTTCTTGATAAAATTGAAGCGAGGAAATAACCCGTATCTTTTAATAAATGAAGATTGTTAACTGATAATTAATTTGTATTCCATTTAATATGCAAATATATATATATATATATGTATATGTATATATATATATATATATATATATATATATATATATATATATATATATATAATAAATTATCTCAGACAAAATATCTCACAGCAAACTTTTAATAGTGTATTGAATTATTTCAGTTGATCTGAACATTTTTTTGTTGACTGTCATATGGTTTTGTTTACTTTTTTCTACGCATAATAATTGTGAATGAAATGAATTTGTTAAACCTAACAAACAAATGTGAATGGGTCTTCAGGTTCATTAAGTAAAACTATGGTTTATATGCATCATCAACACAAAATAAAATTTACATTTCTATGCACATCGTTATGATCACACCTTTCCAATACTATGCGATCATGCATTGTGTGAACTCTTGCTCGAGATGTTCTAATTTGAGACATGTTCTTGGCTGAGACATACTTAATCAACATTTTCTAACAGTTTGCAAATCACGGTTGTGACATGCGTATATATTTGCGTTTGTATCCGTGTTTGTGTTTTGTTTACGTTTATATTTTCTTTTGTGTTTGCGTTTGCTTTTGTTTTTGTTTTTGCGTTTGTTTTGTGTTTTCGTTTGTGTTTGTGTTTGCTTTTGTTTCATTTAGCGTTATGTTTGCGTTTCTTTTTGTGTTTGTATTTTAAGTTTTGTTATTTGTGGTTAGTGTTATGTTTAAAGTGAGATTTGGGTTTAGGGTTTTCTTTTTCTTTTGTCAAACGTCCTTGCCGGGTAATACTGCTTAAAGGGGTAAGCTACCGTTTAAAAAAAAGGTTAATACTCTTTAGCAAACAATTGTTACTCTATAGAATTTCCACTAAACAAAATGGTGATGAAAATCTTGGTAACCATGACAACGGCTGCCATCTAGAACTAACCGTTCGTAGGATTTCCACCATTCATAAAATATTATATTTTATGCCCAATGAACAATGAATTCATAATCTTCTATCATATTTTGGAGTACTCAGCCAAAAATGTTAAGTGCTTATCTTTAAACAGATTTATAATAATTTTTTTTAAAATTTGGGTCCGTTAAAAACACCTGGTTTAATGCCCCAAAATTCCCCAAAATTCAGTTTTTTTGGCTGGAAGATGACAGGTAAGTAATCGACCTGATACTTAGTCAGGAAAAACAGTCCAGCTATAAAATAGAATTGCAATTAAAGAAAAAAAATGCTTGACGTTTAAAAATAGTAAAATTTAAGCTGTTGACGGCTTTATTTGCCAACCTAACTATAGAATATAATCATAACTGCGTTCCAGTACTTGTATTTCAGTTTCAAGTTTCGATTTCTGAAAAAAAATATGTATTTTCTCTCTAGTTAAATTATTCTGGCAGCAAAACTTCGATCCCCAAATCCCCGATACTTTTTCTAAAGCCACTTACAAAAGTAAACTTCGTCAGCCTCGAGTTGATATTATATTAGGTTACTTACCGGTGTATTTCCTTCTATCTTCTAAGGTCCGGCTCTTCATTTCACGCTTACTTTCAGCAGGCAGTTGACAAAACAATCGCAGCACGGTAAATAAGAAACTTCTTTCATTCATTCCAACTCAAAGCCATATTAAACTTAATATCAATATCTGTACTCCACCCCCACCCCCTTCCCCTTCCCTCATTTTTCGCCACACTAAACAAAAACCAGCCTCTCAACTACTCCTATCCAACGTTCAGTGTTTCTTCTAGGCATGCACCCGCTCCTCCCCGAAGAGAGTCTACCTACCCCCCCCCCCCACGAGCGAAATGGAATTTATGTAACAAATATGTACTTTTAACAGTCTCCGCCATCCGCTCCCCCCTCCCGGAAATTTAAGTCCCCCTCTCCCAGAAAATTTCAAGTGCCCCCAATCCGGAGAAAAAGTTTTGGAAGAAACACTGCCAATGTTCCCTCCTCAACGCTTCCTCACACGACTCATGAGCACGCTGCCAATGCTCTATTATAAGATTCACAATCAAAATAACATTGAAAATGACATCCACGTTGAAAATAATACTTATCACATCCATACCAAAGACGCTGATTCAACAAAAATATGTTTGCAATATACTTTATTATTTATATAATTATCATATTACTAAGCTTAATTTTCAGTTTGAATTTTTTTTTTAAATTAATTAATTAAAAAGCAACACATGCACAGTACAGATTACGTCTACACTAATTAGACTAGTCAATAAAATTTTAATTAATTAGTCAGTCCAGTCACATAACGTTTTAGAAGATCTTTTATTTAGATGACACGAAATGTTATATCGCTTTCCTCAGCAGGAAGCCAGAGAAAGTGTTGATCACGTGATGCTCTTCTCCGTACAGACTACCACAGTTGGAAGCTTCAACAAAGACCTCATCACCAGCCTCCAACAGCAACACTGCGGAGTTGGCTGATAAGAAAACAGATTTATGGAATCATTCTTTACATTCTAGATATTAACAAAAGACACACTTTCAAATTTGATTTCAAAAAAAAATTTTCCTATCAAATTTTGAAGCTTATTACCCAGTTATTGTTAAACACACCGTACTCAATCCATTGCCGAATATTTTGTGGAGGATTCGTTTTCGATTTGGGGTCGTCCATAACTAACGTAACGCTTTTTTAACGACTTTTACCTTCCCCTCTCCTCCGTCGCATATCGTCACAAAAGCCTGATCCCCCGCCCCTAAAATGATGTCGCACATCAGCCTACAACCCCCCCCCCACCCTCTCTAAATCGTAGTTGAATTTTTCCTAAATTATCGATATTTTTTCCAAAATCTTCTCTGAAATCTAAAAAAAGATTATTTTAATCCACGAGCTGACCCGCGACGTAGCATACGTCATCATTTAGTTGTTTTATTTTCTGCTTATCAGCAATGCATAATTTGTTTGTAAATTCAACACCACCCCCTCCTGCCTTCCCTCCCCCTCCACGTCCCTGTCCAGTGAAAGCAGCCAGTTACAGACAAAGAAAAGATCAATCAGAAATTGTTACCTCCCCTTCGTTTCAAATCGTTTAATACCAAATTATCTGCCCATAGTAGCCGTCACTAACCCGGCTCTACGATTGTAAACATTCTTCGTAAACCAGATTGGTGGGGTTGGGGGTGGTAGCGAAATGCCTGGAGAGTGGGGGAGTAACGGCGTGCGTCTACGTCTTGCCCTGCATGGTCCCCATGAAGAGAAATATATATATATATATAGATTCCTATTACAATTTAATAAAACAGTTTTCTAAAACGCGAAATAACGGCTAAAATTCGTTTTCTAACATTGCTTTTTTTTTTAATAATGCAGAAGTGTGACGTCACACCATCTGAACCCCCACCCCTCTCCCTCATCATACACCGTCACAAAATTACGGACCCGCCCTCCTCCCTTCGAGTGTGACGTCATTTATGGACGAACCCTTTTGAAAAAAACTGATGTCTACTTACCAGCGAGGGACAACTCTTGGTTTGTGTTGCTGTACAGGGACACAACTTTCGTTTTGTTTTTAACAAGAGACAAACTCAGTTCTTTCCCTTTATTAGCAGCGCCGTAGATTTGGAAGAAATATAACCCAGCCTGTATGAAAAAAAATTGCAGATTGTGAGGTGCATAACTGAAACGAGCATAACGAAGAATAAAAATGACAATCGTGCTAAAATTTTAGAAAAATTACGGACATACCGAAAACCGATTCACTAAAAAAAAAACGTAATAATTGACTATGGGGATTTTGATATCTTATATGTTGTTATATTTTTGTTTATTTGTGCGTTTTTGTGTAAGTGTGTGGGAATCAGTTAGCATTTTTTTTTACAAATCTTGTTTTCTTTCTTTCTTTATATTATGCTGTGTTAAAAAAAATATAAGCATAAATACAAATTTAAAAAAAATGTATTGTGTTTAAAATTAGTGTTTGGTTGTATTTCTCTTCTAATGAATACAAATGCGATTCGCATTGCATGGTCTGCATTATTGGCTGATTTTTAAATTAATGATTATGTCCTAGAAATCAAAAACTACTTCAATTTTCAAAATGCAACGTGCGAGTTAATTATGATAACTTGTATCTATTATGGGGTACAGCATGGCCTAGTGGTAGAGAGCTAGACCCGAAAGTCTCGAGTTAGAATCAGGGTTTAAGTCAGTAGGCCGCCACTAAGTCCACCCAACTATGATGGGTACCTAATTAACTTTAGGAAAAGCAAAGGCGGCTGGGCATAGTGCTGACAACACTATCCCTTCAAATGCTCATGTCCCTGAAACAGATGTACTCTACTTCATCTGTCCCCGTGTGTCTTGGGAACTGGCGGGAAAAGATGATGATGAGTGTATCATAATCATGTTAAATAGTTTTGTTAAAATTCATATTAATCACTTACTATGTTGCATCTAAAAACACCATTTGTGTTGTTATAGTTGTCTCCGATATTAGATACAACTTCATTATAAACAACGACATCTTTCAACAGAACATCCAATTGTTTTGATAACCCAACTGTAAACGCGACTTTTTCTGACTGTTCGAATTTGTCATTTGGTTTCTCTGCATTAACCACAGTCGGTCGAGGTGAATTCAAGTCTGGCAACATAAAAATGTATTCTATGAAGAAACGACATTGACACTTTGAATTACCAACACTGTCATAGCGTAGATAGATAGAATTAGACTAGACGAGTTGAGGTTACTAACGACGGTGCGAACTTGACGGTAGACGATTTGGTGCGAGAATATTGTGCGCGTGTTCAATAAAATATTTGTGGCGTGAGTGTGACGTGAGCATGACGCGACAATGTACCGATGACGTAAGGGAAGTTAGTTGAGGGTTAGATATAGTAGAAGACGGGCGTATTCTTTGATATTGTGCAAATGATCTATGAGTGTGTGTTAATAAAGTTCATGTTATTCCATTCAATAAAATATTTATGGCGTGAGTGTGACGTGAGCATGACGCGACATATACCGATGATGTAAGGACGCAGCAGTAGTTAGTTGGGGGTTAGCTATAGTAGATGACGGACGTATTTTGATATTGTGTAAACGATCTATAAGTGTGTGATAATAAAGTTAATGTTTTTTCATAAACGAAGTTGTTGACATTGTTAATTAGTGTCTGCGGAAAATAAGAGTGATTCCCGTCCTCCTTCACAAGTGTAGTAGTTGCAGTGATAATAGCAGAATATAGATACATAGACCAGAACGTATAGAGTTTATACTTATAAACCCCCCATCACACTACTCACCTTGAACTGTACAGTTAAATCTCTGACCACACGACATTAGGCCTACTTACCATAAACTGATCAGTTAAATCTCTGATCACAAGACAGTAGGTCTACTCACCATGTACTGGTCAGTTAAATCTCTGACCACAAGATAGTACCTACCATGTGCGGGGTCATCAGTTTGAGGACACGTGGTTTTGGTACATTCAGGTGGTGAAGATGACCAGGTGCCATCCTCCAGGCATGTCAGTTGGTCAGTGCCGGTCAGTATGTAGCCTGTGTTACATGTGTAGTTTACCGTAGCTTTGAAAATAAGCTCAACAGATCTGAAAGTATCACGTTTTAACCACATTGATCCTTCATTAACACATTTTGACTTCATTTAACAGTATAAAGTCAATATTTATTTTGCTCAATAAGGTGTTACTGGGATACTTATAAAAACACAAACAATTTTATAAACCAGAAAAAAAAATGGTAGACAGAGGTAAATAAAATGTAAAACAAAGAAAAACACAATATAACAACACATTAAATAGTACAAAAATGAACAAAATGTTAAAAAATTAAAATAGAATTTTACGAACAGATAAAATGTAAACAACGTACGAGGTAAATGACCCAAACAAAATGTCTTGTGGGGTCGGGCAGGAACGTGGGACACATTCAGGTGGATCTGGCACCCATTGACCTGATGCCATGCACGTAATTTCCTGCGCCCCTCTTAATTCAAAGCCCCGATCACAAGCGAACCTGGCTGTGCTCAGGTAGGTCATGGCTGTGTAAACTACCTGGCCGTTCAATACTGCTGTTAAATTTCCACAAACAACGGGACTGCACACTGGGTGCGTGTCACTCCACTGACCATTTTCTTGGCAGACTCTTCGCTCCGGGCCTGTGAGGGTGTAGCCCTGGTTACACTGGTACAGCACGTAATTCTTAAAAACGTACGTATCTCCGCTGATGATCCCATTAGGGATCTCTGCAGGGGCGCCACAGTCAACCTCTGTACACCTGAATCGCGTGCTGCTCCAATCTTTTGTCAACTCACATTTGATTTGAGCAGAAGGTACTGAAGACTTGAAGCCAGGTAAACAGGTGTAGTTAACAACAGCACCGTACGTTCTATCCGTGCCTACGCTGACAGCATTTGTTATGAGTGGAGGGTCTGGGCATGTGATGGATAAGCACACAGGCAGCACAGTATCCCAGTTGCCGGTAGGCAAGCAACTGATGCTTGATATACCAGCTCTGAACTCAAATCCTGTGTCACATTGGTATCTGAAAAACATGGCTGGGTTAGATAAACACCAAACAATAAAATAATTTTAAATACTTTTTTGAATTTTTTTTTGCTTAAACATTGCAGATAGTTTGTGACAAAAATTACAATTTTAGAGGCTTTTAAAACAAATGTAGAGATGTATGTGCATAACCCATCTATAGCTTTAACAAACTCCTAATATTATGTTTGGGATTAGGTCAGTAAAACACAGACACTATATGTTTAGGATTAGATAAAATAGCACACAGACACATTTTTTTTAAAGTTTGAATTTTTAAGAGAATAAACCATGTTTACATGTGACCATATGCTAACACTGCGTCTACAAAAATATTTAAATAGTGTGGAGATCTTCAAACCTGACACTATCCCCTATGTAATACTGTGTGTATGTTGTTAGTATTTCTCCATTCTCTATGGTAGGTGGGTTGCTGCATGTTATTTGGTCACAAGATGGAATACTTCTGTCCCAGGTCCCATCTTTCTGACAGACCACTGCGTTATGTCTGGTCTGTAGGTTATTGCCTGCAACACAATTTATAGGGATTATATCAGTGATCTAGTTGGTAGGGTATTGCCTTCAACACAATTTATAGAGATTATATCAGTGATCTAGTCGGTAGGGTATTGCCTGCAACACAATTTATAGAGATTATATCAGTGATCTAGTCGGTAGGGTATTGCCTGCAACACAATTTATAGGGATTATATCAGTGATCTAGTCGGTAGGGTATTGCCTGCAACACAATTTATAGGGATTATATCAGTGATCTAGTCGGTAGGGTATTGCCTGCAACACAATTTATAGGGATTATATCAGTGCTCTGGTCTGTAGGGTATTGCCTGCAATACAATTTATACGGATTACAACGGTAAGGCTTGAAACAATTTATAGCACAAATAGCCACAATCAAGTTATTAGTAAGACATCTTTAAAATAGAACAGCAGAAGATTTTAAAATATTTATATACTTTACTGGTATTCTAGAACACCCCCGTCGTATTCTAGAACACTACCATAAGATTAACTTCCAGAAGAATAAAAAGACAGAAAGACAAACAGCCAGCCCAGCTCTAGGCAAGAGAGTTCATTTATTTAGTTCTAATTACAAATGCTACTTACCAGGTTTGCAAGTGAAGCGAACGGTGGTTCCTTGTTTGACTTCCTCGTCTTGTACAGATGGTATTGTGTTCGCTGACACCTGCGGAAGTGTGCATGTCATCGCTGGAAAGAAAATACATGGTGCCTTTGTTTTTGTAGATCAGTTTTAAATCTATATCTAGTTAAATTTTTTAGATTAATTTAATCACAAAATGGAATAAAATTTAAAAAATCCCACAAAAACATAAACTGTAAATAATACAGCAACTTACGAACACATTTAGGCTTTTCTTCAAAATCCCATTCTTCAGATTCAGTGCACACAGAGGCATTTATGCCACTGAGCTTGTAGCCGTAGTTGCATTCAAACATTACTTTTTTGCCAACAGTGTAATCTCTGCCTTTAACAGTTCCAAATTTTATGTTGCCCGGTGAACCACAATTAATTACTGAAAGTACACAAGACAATTTTTAAAAAAATTCTAGATAAAATATATGACTGTATAGATTTATCACAGATTGACACATATCAGAAATACTTAATTTTCTTATTAATCAATCTATTATCACGAAATAACTTTTAAATTGTGTGAGTTAAAAGCGGCTATTGCTTAGAAAATTTACCTGAGCAGATTGGTGTAATCTGGTCATAGCGGCCCATTGAAAGACACTTTGGAGTTTCTGTGCGATCCAAGCTATATCCTCTGTTGCAGGCATACACAGCTATTGCGCCAGCCTTTGTGTCATTGAAGGTTACTTCTCCATGGAGTGGATTCACTGGAGTTGGGCATTCTGGAAAAAAGAAAATGAAAATATTCAGAGCAAAATGTTGAAAGGTTACATTAGAAACAACCCCCCCCCCCCCAAAAAAAAAACAAACAACAACAACAGCTAAGTGGTTGATAGGATAGTTTTTGTGTGTGCCTTTTACAGTAAAGAGTGCTCAATTAAACGTAATTTTCTTTTTATTTATATGTGAATTTCACCAACAATACATATAGAGTGTTAGACTGATTACAGCTATAAGCTTACGAAGGAAATATGTGTAGTGTGGAATTTTTATCACCTTACTTCTAACCCTTACCCTTAGAAAATGTGGAAGGGCTGAAGCTAAAGTGATCCTTTACAAAATGTGGATGGACTGATATTGGAGAGACCTTAAATTTAACCCTTACCTTTACAAAATGTGGATGGACTGATGCTGATGTCCCCTTTGAAAGCATCCTTCACAGAGGACCAAGCTAAAACATTGCCTTCAAACTTCTCACAGCTGTAGATGAGCTTGTGGACTTCTTGAAGGCTAAGTACTCCATCCCACACATTGAACTGTGTCAGAGAGCCAACAAAAGTCTCACTGGAGCTGAACTGCCCACCCATCACATCCTGCTCTTGTCCAATTATAAACGAACCATTGCCTGCAGAAAATAAGACTTTAGCTACATTTCTTTTTCAAACAATTCAAAGGTTAAGATAGTTGTTTAAATCCCCCCCCCCATATAAACCAAATTATAGTAGGCCCATATGTTACATAACGTGTTGACACATAATAGTGAATTTTATTTTAGGAAAACAAGGATAAGGAAATGAAAACAAAAATTTTTAGTAGATAATTTTCCTCAAATGGATAAATTGAGATCATCATTAAAACAGCGATAAAATTTCACAAAAATGTCTACAAACCTGGGATAGGTTTAGAGGGGGATAAGTCATAGGCCTGGTCTCTCAAAACTCCATCAACGTATAACAACCAGTCTCCCTTGTTGCTCGACCACATCAGTGCCACATGATGCCAGAGACCATCATTCAGCTTCAAGCCAATGGATACTGTTTCATCATTCACAAAGTGTTGTAAACTGAAAACAAAATTCTTTTAGAATTTAGAAAGTGCCAAAGGGAACATTTTCATCATTCACTAAAATTTGTAAAAACAAAATTCTTATAAAATATTTTTTTTTTAAAAATAAAGATATTTCCCTGGTTCAGTAATTTGTTACCAATATTTTTAAATATTGAGTCATGATTGATTATTTTCATCCTTACTTTGAATAGTCTGTGAGTGTCAAGGCATTAGGCACACCTTTTACAGCATAAGAAAATGGAGTTCCCTGGTTAAATTCATCCGTGGTTTGCATCCAAAATGCAACTGTTACATCAGTTAACGGCTTATCAATGACAAACTTGGCATAGTCGTTGATTGTGGGTGTAGCAAAGTCCATTTGGAAGTTGGTATCAAGTTCTAAATTATTTTAAACAACTTTAGTATTATTATCATGTGGGTATGTAAATCAATCTATTATAATTGTTTTTATTTGAAACATGGCTGTTGCGAAACATAAAGGCAAGCTCACGCTTACCATTCACTCGCACTCTAACCTTCACTCCCATTTCTACCCTTCACTCCTAGCTACCCTTCACTCCCACTCTAATCTTTCTCCACTCTACCTTTCACTCCCACTCTACCCTTCACTCCCACTCTGCCCTTCACTCTCACTCTGCCCTTCACTCCCACTCTGCCCTTCACTCTCACTCTACCCTTCACTCCCACTCTACCCTTCACTCCCACTCTACCCTTCACTCTCACTCTACCTTTCACTCCCACTCTACCCTTCACTCCCACTCTACCCTTCACTCCCACTCTGCCCTTCACTCTCACTCTACCCTTCACTCCCACTCTACCCTTCACTCCCACTCTACCCTTCACTCTCACTCTACCTTTCACTCCCACTCTACCCTTCACTCCCACTCTACCCTTCACTCCCACTCTGCCCTTCACTCTCACTCTACCCTTCACTCCCAATCTACCCTTCACTCCCACTCTACCCTTCACTCTCACTCTACCCTTCACTCCCACTCTACCCTTCACTCTCACTCTACCCTTCACTCCCACTCTACCCTTCACTCCCACTCTACCCTTTACTCCACTCTACCCTTCACTCCACTCTACCCTTCACTCCACTCTACCCTTTACTCCACTCTACCCTTCACTCCCACTCTACCCTTCACTCCACTCTACCCTTTACTCCCACTCTACCCTTCACTCCCACTCTACCCTTCACTCCACTCTACCCTTCACTCCCACTCTACCCTTTACTCCAACTCTACCCTTCACTCCAAGTCTTCCCATCACTCCAAGTCTACCCTTCACTCCACTCTACCCTTCACTCCCACTCTACCCTTTACTCCCACTCTACCCTTTACTCCCACTCTACCCTTCACTCTCACTCTACCTTTCACTTCAAGTCTACCCTTCACTCCAAGTCTACCCTTCACTTCAAGTCTACCCTTTACTCCCAATGAGGACCCTATCAGCACATGAAGAACATATTGTAATGCTCTTGCTGACATTAAATGTAACGTTTTTCTTCTCTTCTGTTTCTTGCTCTCACTTTGAGACGATCAAAAATGATTAAGAATAAGTCGTCTTATGTAAATCTTTATTTGACTCTTTCTTAACCGGGAGTTGTCTGTGTATCGCGCATCTAACAAGACTATAGGGCCGTCGTTTCTCCATCCCTTCTAAGGCTCAACTGCCAGTTAATACACCCCACCCGCGAGCGTCTCGGATGCCACCTTGCTCTCGGCACTAATTCTATCGCTTACCTGTGTAAATGTACCCTGGTTTTGTGCTAACATACCTCAAATAACTCAATATAAAAACTTAACGCGATCTCCTTAAATTCTATTAAACTTTTCATCTGAAACCAAAGACAATAGCCTTTACAAGGATACAAATTATAAAAAAGCAGCAATTAGTTGTTCTCAAATAATAATACTTCAAAAATGCTAATAATGTAAAAATATCATCAAATACACCTAATTAAAGTAGATTTCCATAATATTGGCTAGGTCCTAACTAAAAATAAGATATTCTAATTAAAGATCTAGCTTGGTCTAATATTTCTTCCCATTTTCATACTATATCAACAAATATTTATTAAGATATAGAATTTTTCTTCTTGTCCTATTAAGCACAGTTGATTCATACCTAACACATTCACTACAATATCAGAAGAGGTTAAGTACTCTACCAGCACATTAAGAACACATCTCAAGAGACAGAGGATCCTACCAGCACATGAAAAAACTTACTTATAGCTAGTGGGCAGGTCTTGGCATGTGGCGCCATTTCTACAGGGTGAAAGTGTGCATGAGTCTATATCCACCTCACAGCTTTCCCCAGCATAGTCTGCAGTACAGGCACACTTGAACCCTGTGGTTGTGCTGGTGCAGGTTCCACCATTCATGCAGGGGGTTCCAGAACAGTGGTCAATTCTAGTGCTGCAAGTTTTTCCTATGTTAAAAACAAAGTTGTAAAAAACAGTGGTCGATTTTAGTGCTGCAAGTTTTTCCTGTGTTAAAAACAAGGTTGTAAAAAACAGTGGTCAATTCTAGTGCTGCAAGTTTTTTTTTTAAACAAACTTGTAAATTATGTTGCGTATGTCAGAAAATCAAGATTAATTAAAACTTCGGATAAGCTAATATAGGCCTACACCAAGAAAAATGTGGAATTTAAAAAAAAAATTGAAGAGATTTTTAACTGGAGTAGGACAACTAGGGTGGGGGCAGCTGCAGGTGAATGAATTAATCCCATCAAGACAAAAACCATTGTTCTCACATGAATTACTATTACATTCATCTATGTAAACCTCACACTTTTTACCAGGATAAATTATCAATTCAAAAACATTACCTCTATACAAAACTATGAGATAAAAATTGCTATCATTAGAATTTTATGAAGACCTACCAGCAAATCCTTCATTACATAAGCATCTGTATGAGTCCTGATAAATTTCGCATGTCCCTCCATTACTACAAGGCTGGTCAGCGCAAAAGTTTATTTCATTTTCACAGTTTTTGCCTTGTTTTTTAAAATGGAAAAATGTAATATTCTTCAGTATCTTGGGACATGTGTCCACTAACCAGTCTGTCATTTGTTCTTGTTCATTGACCTGTCTTCCCACTGTTGACCACTGGCCTGTCCATCATAAGTTTTGTTCACTGACCTGTCCGTCATATTTTTTGTCCACTGGTCAGTCTTCCCTCAGTTGTCCACTGACTAGTCTGTCATTACTGTTGGTGTCAACTGATCAATATCACCACTGTTGTCCACTGACCAGTCTGTCACCACTGTTGTCCACTGACCAGTCTGTCACCACTGTTGTCCACTGACCAGTCTGTCACCACTGTTGTCCACTGACCAGTCTCTGAACCCAGTTGTCCACTGACCAGTCTGTCACCACTGTTGTGCACTGACCAGTCAGTCACCACTGTTGTCCACTGACCAGTCTGTCACCACTGTTGTCCACTGACCAGTCTGTCACCACTGTTGTCCACTGACCAGTCTGTCACCACTGTTGTCCACTGACCAGTCTGTCACCACTGTTGTCCACTGTCAAGTCTCACCCTTATTGTCCACTGATCAGTCTCACCACTGTTGTCCACTGACCAGTCTCTGAACCCAGTTGTCCACTGACCAGTCTGTCACCACTGTTGTCCACTGACCAGTCTGTCACCACTGTTGTCCACTGACCAGTCTCTGAACCCAGTTGTCCACTGACCAGTCTGTCACCACTGTTGTGCACTGACCAGTCAGTCACCACTGTTGTCCACTGACCATTCTGTCACCACTGTTGTCCACTGACCAGTCTGTCACCACTGTTGTCCACTGACCAGTCTGTCACCACTGTTGTCCACTGACCAGTCTGTCACCACTGTTGTCCACTGTCAAGTCTCACCCTTATTGTCCACTGATCAGTCTCACCACTGTTGTCCACTGACCAGTCTCTGAACCCAGTTGTCCACTGACCAGTCTCACCATTGTTGTCTACTGACCAGTCTGTCACCACTGTTGTCCACTGACCAGTCTCTGACCACTGTTGTCCACTGACCAGTCTGTCACCACTGTTGTCCACTGACCAGTCTGTCACCACTGTTGTCCACTGACCAGTCTCTGAACCCAGTTGGCCACTGACCAGTCTCACCTCTGTTGTCCACTGACCAGTCTCACCACTGTTGTCCACTGACCAATATGTCACCATTGTTGTCCACTGATTAGTCTGTCACCACAGTTGTCCACTGACCAGTGTATCACCACTGTTGTCTTCTGACCAGTCTGTCACCACTGTTGTCCACTGACCAGTCTGTCACCTCTGTAGCCACTGACCAATTAGTCACTAATGATTAAATTATACAACTGTACTACTTTAAAAAATCTGGAAATATTTGTTAATGTTAACTGTTTTTAAGTGATTACAATTTTGTTTAAGATGCAATGGAAATCGGATGGTAAATGTTTGTATGAAAAATAAAATGTATAAAAAATATAATGACATTGTAAAAACTGTAAAATAAATAGCTGTGAATAAATTTAACATATAAGCTTTATTAAGAATGTATTTAAATATCTTGTCAGCAGCATGAGTAAATACATCAGATGGATCAACTAGTGTTTCAAAGTGAGAAATGTACCAGCAAAGCCTCTAGGACAGACACACTTGTAAAGAAATCCTCTTGTGGGCTCGCAAGTACCCCCGTTTTCACATGGATCTGTCATACATAAGTTAAACGGCACATTGTTCTGACGTTGCTGTCTTCCTTTTTTAACTGGCTCATGGTTATAAGTTGACCAGTCATCTGCTTGAAGTTCAGAGGCTGTAGAATAAAAGATACCCTCATACAAAACGTAAAACTTGTGTGAGACCCAATGTCTCTTGTAATCACTTTAATCAGACTTTTGTATGAAGCAATTGTTAGGGGTGCTACAGAGAAAGGCAGTCAGACGACAGAGGCAGATTTTTTAAAGAATTCATAAATGTAAAATGTCTTAACAACAAAGGCCAGGCTACCCTTTTTCTAAATAACTTCATACTAGTACTATATAAATTCAGATGCGGTTTTTTTTTCGAAATCGGAAATAGCAAAAATCACTACTTCCGGTCAGCAGAAATTACTCAAAATTTGTCAGAAGGCAGACAATTAGATGTTTTACATACGTGTGAAATTTCTTTATCTACCTGAAACAGTACTCAAGTTATAGGATTTTGAAAAATTGAAAGTAGAAAAAGTTCCACTTCCGATTATCGGAACACGCTCAAAATTTGATACACATCTACTATTTTGATATTATATTTAAATATGAAACTACATCAACCTAGCTGTAACTGTACTCTAGTTATCGTGTTTACAAACATAGACACACACACACACATACACACTCAGACATACGGACAATATTGCAAAACTATGTTTTTTGCACGTTTACAAGACTTTCTCTTTTCTTGTTACATAGAAGAAAAAAACGTGCTTTTTTTCTGTTCCAAACTTCTATTCTATCACCCGATTCCACCGAAAATGCTAACCTGATTCATTTATGTTACATGATATTTTTTGGGAGCTGACTGTGACTTTTTATCACTTGCTTTTCTATAAAATTTTAATGTGTTGGCCTTTAAAATTTTGAATGTAATTTTTGAATACACACTGACTTTTTTAAAAAGTAAATCTAAAAGTCTATATTATTCATTGCTGGAATAGAATCCAACATTAAATATATTTTCCACAAGGCCAAAATCACCAGAGATGATAGAATTTTAAAATGTCAAAGAATGTAATGTAAAACTGTATTTTGAAATGTGAGTTTGAGTTTCTAAACATATTGTGAAATAAAATTTGAAATGTTTGTATTAAGATATTTTTTGTCTATTAAATTGTTCCTCCTTTATAATTCTTTTTTCCACACAAGTGTTTTAATTTCAAACAAAGTGGTAAATAGATCTTTAACAAACTTTTGTCGTCTCGCTGAATTGGTTTGAACAAATCTACTAAATATGTCCATAGAAATGTTCCCAGTCTAAGACGCTCAGTAGCGTAGGCACGGGGGGGGGGGAAGAGAGATTAGGGGGTTACAACCCCCCCCCCCCCATGGACCACTCTGTAAAAAAATATTTTACTGTCAAAATACCACTTTTACTCATTTAAACCTATTTCTGAATCAGTATATATATATATATATATATATATATATATATATATATATATATATATATGTATAGTTGTATATGTATGTTTAGAAAAGTCATCTAAAAACTGACGCTATGTTCA
Organism: Physella acuta; assembly: GCF_028476545.2. Lineage (NCBI taxonomy): Eukaryota > Metazoa > Mollusca > Gastropoda > Physidae > Physella > Physella acuta. The sequence goes on from NW_026732238.1 coordinate 134,799, forward strand.
CTATGAGTTGGTTATCCCCCCCCCCCCACCTCACCACAATTGTGTTGAGCGACATAAATGTCACACCTAGGTATACACTGGGTAGGATAATTCGCCTAAAGTGGCTAGACAGTGGTGATAGTGGTGAATGAAGTTGACCCCCCCCCCTCCCCAAACCACCGCAAACTGATCTGTTAAGTACATTTTGGAAAACGCGTAATTAGGTACCAAAGTACCATGCCGACATAATCATAGCTTTTGAAACTCTGTAAATATTGTTTTTGCAATTACCAGTAAAGAAGTGTTTGATCAAAACAGTGATCTAATCCACACCATATCATTATGTTCAAAAATGATCTTTATAGAACATAAAAAACTGTAGCTAATTCTTAAAAGAGTGATCGGAACTACAAGATCAATTGTTTACTTATTTTTCAGCTATTATTTAAAATGTTCCACCTCTGTAAGTAGTTTTTCTTATAAATAGAGAAGTTTGATTTTATACCAACTCTCATTTCAAAAACTTTCATTCTGCTGTAATATTTTAGCATTTATGATAACAATATATTTAATTTTGATTGTAGACAACATATATTTAAAAAAAAAAATAGTGTTAAGCTAGTTTGTTACATACTAAAGTAATTATTGATCTGTTTTAACATTTACAATTACATTTGTAAAATTATACATAGTTGTATTAATAGAGTGATTATTAAGAGAGTGATTATTTTCCCTAGTGCAGCATTCTGTATCCTTCTCAGCTGGGTAGCTTGCACCTGCGCCACCATGCAAGAAAGTTGTCTTTTTCCGTGTGAAATCCATATGTAGACCTTAATAGAAACTCCACATTGTTTGGTGACTAAATTGGAGGAGAGACTGAAGACTTTAATGCCATCCTTCACAAATGTTACTTGTTCGTGCTACACCATCGCCAATCGTGTGTATTTTATTCCAATTTTAAAAATTAATCCTTACCATATATGGACAAAGCGCTTGTAATCAAACGCAACACAAACACAACACAAACACAACACAAACACAACACAACACAAACACAACACAAACACAACACAAACACAACACAAACACAGCACAAACACAACACAAACACAACACAAACACAACACAAACACAACACAAACACAACACAAACACAACACAACACAACACAACACAACACAACACAACACAACACAAACACAACACAACACAACACAACACAAACACAACACAACACAACACAAATACAACACAAACACAACACAAACACAACACAAACACAACACAAACACAACACATACACAAACACAACACAAACACAACACAAACACAACACAAACACAACACAAACACAACACAAACACAACACAAACACAAAACAAACACAACGCAAACACAACGCAACACCAACACAACACAAACACAAACACAAAACAAACACAAACATAAACACAAACACAAACACAACACAACACAATACAACACAACATAATACAATACAATACAATACAACACAAACACAACACAAACACAACATAAAAACAACACAACCACAACACAAACACAACATAAACACAAACACAACATAAACACAACACAAACACAAGACATACACAACACAAACACAACACAAACACAACGCAAACACAACACAAAACAAACACAACACAAACACAAACACAAACACAAACACAAACACAAACATAAACATAAACACAACACAAACACAGCACAAACACAAACACAAACATAAACATAAACACAAACACAACACAAACACAACACAAACACAGCACAAACACAACACAAACACAACAAAAACACAAACACAACACAAACACAACACAAACACAAACACAACACAACACAAACACAACACAATTGCAACACAAACACAACACAAACATAACCCCACGATCCATCCACTATGACTCATCACCAATTATAGACGCAAGAGTTGGGTTTGCTGTGTGCGAATAAATATTGGTTTTAAAATAAATAATAATTGCATGAATGATGACGCAAATAAAGAAATGGACGTTTTTGGGTTTTGGATAGAAACTTGTTGCTGTGGATTTTCGGGTATGAGTTAGGGCTTGTCTTGATCTTCTTGGTGTATAGAAGTTCGACTTGTGTGGCTAGTTTGGGAGACTTAGATCGTCCAAGGATCTGACATTAACAGAAAAATTTTGAATGTGCACTAACAAAAAGTGTAATAATATAAGTGAATATACTCTAAATTAAATACAAGCATCTTGTCAAGTGATTTATACGTGTTGGTGTACCCTCACAAGCTTAACAGACACCATTCTCCATTTACCGCACCCCACCTCAACAGACACATATTCCACACAACACAGTCTGAGTAGACCAAACCCCACACCACCAAACTTAATACAAGTAGATGTTGTAAAAAGAGGCCCCTGGTCTATATATATTTACCTAGTGTACAGACAACTTGCAGGACAACAGCCAACAAGATACATACACGTACCTTCATTGTGTTAATCCACAACGTAATGATTCGAATATAACCTGATAAAATAATGAGTTTTTTTTTTGTTAAGTTGGACTTGAATAATCTTTAAAAACATCATTCAGAGATGTATACTAATAAAATATGTGTACATTTTATAATTTTATATTACAATTTAAAATTGAAATAACAAATAACGATTTTGTATGAATTCTAATCGAGAACTAGCAGTACACAATATATATATATATATATATATATATATATATATATATATATATATATATATATATATATATATATATATATATATATATATATATATATATATATATAAAGCTCATGGTTGCTAAATCGAAACTCCAAAATCAAACAACTGTTTTTTCTTGGTTTTACAAAGGCTAAAGAAGCAAATCCGAAAAGAAAAGCCGGCTGAAATCGGAGTCAACGGCCTATATGGCACTTAACAAGTTGACACGTAATACTTAACTGTGTTGGAGGGAATCCCTCCCAACATAAAAATTAAAAACAAAAAAAAGAATATGGAATGTCTCTACCTGTTGGGTGATGTAGTGCAAGAACAATAACTGATGAGGCGGTTTTGCCGAGGAGGTCAAGCTCTGCGTTTCCTAGAAGTCGACTGGGCATGTATCAATAGGATTTTGCAACAAATATCTCTCGCTCACAGCCGCTCATTAAAAAAAAGGAACAGGATTTAACAATTGCCGCAGTTATTTTTTTTTTCACATCCCGGTCATATCAACCATTGGATGAATTAACGACTGTTCCACAGTTAGACGTGGCGGTTTACTCATATGCTAAATACGAACGCGTGTTTAGATGAAATTACACGTATATCGTCCAATGTCTGAAGTGTCCCAAAAATAACTCAGCTCTACGTGGTAAAGTGGGTGGGGTGAGGCGAGTGACTGAAATAACTATTACACTTAATGTATTGTGTTAAACAAAAGTACGGGACAATAGCTCGTTAGAAGACAGAAATGATGGAGTTTGCAATGGTCTTGTCGGCAATTGTTTAGCCGATAAACAAAAAAGGCAAAGGTTAACGAGCTCAATAAAGATCACCGGACTTTTCTTTTTTGGTCAATTTAAGGGTAGGCCTAACATATAACTTACCAAATATGTGATCAAGAAACGACGTTACGCTGATGTTTTTACCATTTTTTAACCCACGTTTGCTATAACCACACTATTGTCACACACAAAAAACAGGCAACCCCCACCCCTCAACAAAATGACGTCAAACTTCAGCCACTCCTCTGTTATCTTAAAATTTCAGCAGCCGTTAATACATAAAAATCCCAGCAAATCCAGATCAAGATCCCTGTTTAATAATACGAAATGGTCTCAGATTTAGTTTGAGAAATTTCCTTTTGTTATCTCAAACTCTGATTTTACAACTGAATTACTCTTTTCCGTTTCCCTGGCCAGATATCATCTCGGAAGTCTGATGCCCCCCCCCCCCCTCACCCTTCCCCCAGCGTAATTTAAAAAACGAATCCTACAATGAACGATAGGTTAACTTTTTTAACAAAGATTAAGCATCCAAAAAACCTATATGATACACATGATATATATATATATATATATATATATATATATATATATATATATATATATATATATATATATATATATATATATATATATATATATATATATATATATATATATATATATCAGTCGACATCACTACTCTTGTTTACCATGTAGGTTAATTGCTCTAAGACAGATAGTATCTCCATGACTTGTGAGTACCTCCAAACGTGGTAGACAATTATTGAAAATGGCGTTTACTTAAATATTCTAATTAGATCAACACGCAAAACTAGGCCAGTTTCTACGTCCAAGCCCAGAAAGCGAAAATTGACCATGAGTGACCACATCCATGTGTAAGACTGTATGGTAAAAACAGAAATGTAGCAGTTCATTTTATAAACACGAGCTGACCCGCGATTAGCATACGCCGCTATTTAGTTTAATTCCAATTTTTACAAGCTTTTATTTAACTCACTTCCTCGTATGTCGTCATTCTGTTTATCTAGATCGAAACGGCCGAGCCCATCGTGATTGCAGGCACTTATAACTGACGGTTCGTAATTGGTACGTGGGTCAAGACATGAAGACAATGCATCATGGCATTCAATTTGACTTAATTGGTAACCTGATTAATTTTTTTATGAATCAAATAAAAATTTGAATAAATTAGTAGGGGGTCATTCATAAATGACGTCAAACTCGTAGGGGGGAGGGGGGTGGTCAGTAATTTTGTGACGGAGTGTGATTAGGGGGAGTTCAGATGGTGCGACATCACACTTTTGCATTATAAAAAGGCAATGTTAGAAAACGAATTTTAGGCGTTATTTCGCGTCTTAGAAAACTGTTTTAATAAATTGTAATAGGAATTGATTAAAATACTCTACTTTGACAGAGTTCAGACACTATTGATGTTTAAAAATTCAACTGCAATTTTCGATGGAGGTTGGAGGCTGAGGTGTGACGTCATTTTAGGGGGGGGGGGGGGGTCTGGCTTTTTGCGACGACGTGTGACGGAGGGAAGGGGCAGGTAAAAAACGTCACAAAAAGCGTGACGTCATTTATGTATGACCCCTAGGCAGTCCTAACCAACTGCTCATCACGCGTCATCACGTTCAATAGCGCGCCATCACGTTCAATAGCTGCGAAATGGTTTTTAGTCATGAAACTATTGTAAATAAAAAGATGTAAAGTACTAAAAATAATTTCATAAAAAACGTTTTAATAACAAGCTTTTATGTAATAATACACTAAAAAGGAGAAAATACTATTTAAATAACTATAAAGAAAAGCGTGGGTCTCTTCCTAAATATTAGTTAAGGCATCCAATAGATACTAAAGTGAACCACGCTTTTCTTAATATTTATTTAAATAGTAGTCTATAATTTATTTTCTCCTTTTTAGTGCATTACCAGACTACCCGTTATCTAGTTAGATAACTGTGTGTTTCGAGGGTAATCCAAAAAATGACATCACTTTTGTCACTTATCTTCACAAAATAACCAGACCCCACATTCAAGAAGAGGTGAATTGAAAAAAAAAATTAACATTGACATGATATATCTAGAACCTGTGCCACCCGCATGGAAGCCAATTACACTATCACCTTAGCTATCTAGGGTCGTGACGTCATAACACTAAAACATACATTAAAAAATTCAATATTCTAAATTAAAAAAAAAAACTAAGAGATTTGAAAATGTATATGTGATTCTGACATCGGATAAATGTTTTAGCAATGATTTTAAACTAAATGGTAGATAGTGTGTAGCTTGACGATTTAACGAGTTAGTGTATTCTTTAACTCTATATCTTTTGCGAATTAAACCAGATCTAGGCGATATATTGTGTTGATGTCTCCAACACTCACCTGGAATAGCGGAGGGGGGGGGAGGGGTAACGAGGCTGTTATTTCAGATGTAACAACCAGGATGTATATTAATGATCATTGCACGAATGCACACACTTAAGCACATAACTTAAAGTATTCAGAAGTTTTTTTTTTTTTTTTTTTTTTTTTTTTTTTTTTTTTTAAATTTTGAATACAGACTTTTTGTTTTGGCAAGACCAAAATGGCACGTAAGCGTATTTCTGATTTGGTATAGTGGAAGAGCAAAAGCTTGTAGTTTGTTACGGGGTTGTGGTTTGTTACAAAAAGTAATGTTAAAACGAACTTTTTTTTCGCATTTTCGATACCTGTTTAAAAATATTGTAATAGAAATAATGAAAATACTTTATCTTGACAAACTTCAGTCAAGAGTTTAGAAAAAAGTCGATGTTTTAAGAAATATTCAACTGCCATTTGTAATTGTAACATTTGAAGTATATAATTATATATAACAATTTGAAATTATAGCATTTCACAGAAAAATATACCACTGATAAATTTCACACTTTCTATCCCTTCCGTCCCTTCGTCACACACCATTACCTAGCTAGAACACTTCAGAGTCTGACGTCATATACCAACATCTACTTAACCAGCTCGAATCCGAGTCTAAATGAGTATGGGTATATAACTCATTTAATGGAAAGTAAAGGCTGCTCGGCAAAGTGCTGACCACAAATTCCCGTCATCAAAAACATGAACTTTACTTTATTTGTCCAATGGGTTGCTAGATCGGTAGTGAATGGGTATAGAGGAATAAATGGGCGTGAATGTTGTTTATACTTTGCACCCTGTCCAGTTTCTCTCTGTTCAATCCTCGTTCTGTGAGTTGGGACAACAGGTTTGTTCCTGCTTTCTGTAAGGGCAGCTGTGGGAGAACGTGTGTGATTGCCACAGTTTAATCCAGTTTTCTCACAAGGATAGAGGTTATTTATGTACTGTTACATAGCCACTGTTTGTGTACTAGCGTATGTGTTTATATTTACAATATCCCGCGTTTTGTGGATTGTGTATATAGTATTAAACTATATTTGCATTAATGAGCCTTTTGTTTCATTAAGTCGTGGTTTTAACCGTTTTCTGTTGCTTGTCTTATATGTTGCGCTACACAGTGGATCACCCGTAAAGGTGTGTCCGTGAGTTCACAGAAGTCTGAAGAGGATTATTTTGCTTCATCTTATTTTGCTTTATATTTAAATGCGTTTTTACAAACGTAAAATATTCAAAATAATAACTGTTTCGCTATATTAATTTTACTAATTGTTTGTATTTTCTTATATAATTTCACAATATAGTTGTACGATACGCTATACTTTGACTAGAATTATTTCGGCTTGTCTTTATGGAATCTGCTTCAGTTAAAAACTAAAAAAGTTAAGCCGTGCATAAGTTGATGTACCATTTCAAACCTCAGCGTGGTCAACACAAGAACCTGGAATTTGAACTCCGGAACTCGGCTCTGCCTTCCCGTGGGCAGAATTTAGTGCTATTATAAAGAAGCACATCTCACAGTGTTGGTACCAGTCATAGAAACAGGCCAATATTGATTACAATACATTTTTAAAAATGTGTATTATTTTTATCGTTAATAAATTATACATGTTTAAAAATATAAGTATTATTTATTTAATGTGTTAAAATTTTAGAAAATATAAACAAGCTATTTACTGTCAAACTTAACATTGCTAAATAATAATCTCTAAAAATATAGAGGGAATTTTAAATTTTGTTAAAATTTTTAAAATATATACCAGGTATTCATTGTCAAACTTAACATTCCAAAATAATAATCAATAAAGAAAATTGTGATTAACAAATTAATGTTATTAGTTTACAAAAATTAAAATACTGTTTGTTGAATGAGATGAGAGTAGGTAGTTGCCTCATATTTTAACATTTAAATTACATGATTGTATTTGTTTTTTTTTAATCACAAGGGCTAGGTTGTAATATAAAAAACCACCCTGTTAGTCCAGAATTTCTGTATACAGGCCTTCTTCGTTGTCGTTGTCTTGAACAGCGTTTTGTTCTGGAAGAGAAAGATGTTTACCATTCTTATACAATAAAACGAGATAAAAATACATATCCGTATTCAGACATGATATAATACCGGTAGTATGACCATACACTTGTAATCAGAGTTGGTTTCAGGTAGCCCCCGTCCCACCCCACCCAAACTCTCCCCCCCCCCTCCCGACGCCTTCATGGCCGCCGCCACCCAAGACGAAATAGAAACAATATATACTTTATGTGGAAAATAAATACATTACCCAGTGTCCTCCACCCTTGAAATTTTAGAACGCTTTCCTCGGCGAGAAAGTTTCAAAGAAAAACAGGCTATGATCTAAAGACATTTTTAGAAACAAACATCCATACCTCATTGGTTTTTACCAAAAGTTTAAGTCTCACCATGCATGCCCTGATATCCATGTCCCATTGACCATGGCCCAATAACCATGATCCATTTATAATAACTCAACATCAAGACTCACGTATATCACTGACCATATGTTACTGACTATGTGTTACTGACCTTAAGTCACTGGTAACATGCTACTGACCCTTTTCTAGAGACCTAGTAATCATCACTCAATATATATGTTTTTAAGACCATTCATTTCTTAACAAAAAATATATTTACGATATCTATTAAGTGCTTCTTTTACAATCACCTTGATTGATTACAACATTTGCATACGCATGGGCACTCTTAGTGAACTTCACCAGATTGAAACCCCCGTCCTCTGTCCGTGTCACGTTGTCATAAGCAGCGTTTGCACCTGGAAGAGAAATTTACAATTATATTTGCCATGCAACAAGGATTAATTTCTCTAATGCAACGCTAGAATTTAATTTACTTTAGCATTACTACGTAACCTACCTTAATGTCCTTAGTTAAATACTTATTGCACTTTATTTGTTATCTAACGACCAAGTCTTAGACTCAGTATTTATGTGTCAATGGTTATGAGCAAGAGATCGTGACTGAACATACATGTCCGAATATTCTTGCCACAAATGACTTTGTCTCAATGGCCAAGACACACTGACCATTATCTATTGACCATGGCCCAGCGACCGTGACCAATTTATAGTGACTAAATATCCATAACTCACTGATCCAGTTATGATAACTTAATAGAAGTGGTTTAATGACCATGATCAAAGTCCATAACTGAAAACCAAATCTAAATCTTAATTAATTCATTAGTGTTTCTTTTCTAAGATACATTTTATATAATTTTTTAAGGATCTTTTGTCGTGTTCTATATCTATATATATAATTCTCTTCTGTGAGCCGCAAGAAAACAAGCTGTAAACGCGATCCCTACCTCCCCACCCCTACATGATCTTAGTGAGCTGTGTTCACTCTAAATGTTTACAAGCAGAGCCAACGATTTTAAACGTAGGGGGGGGGGGGTGGAAGGGGGGGGGGTTATGGTCCTTAACGAGCTACTTATGGTATTTTTTTAAAGAAATATTTTCAGTGGCAGCGTTGGTACTGTTGAATTCACAAATTATGAATTACTGAAAAGTAGAAAATAAAACAACTAAATAGCGGCGTATGTTATGCCGCGGGCCGGCTCGTTCTATATAAGCCTTAAACTAAAATACATTTTTAAAAAGGCGAAAATTTTACGTGTTTGGTTCACGATGCCATGGGTGTTTCCAGATTCAATTAGATTCCTAGTGGGTGATCGTGTTTTGGAACGCAACTTAACCACAACCACAACCACAAATACCGACACGAAAAAAGCTACCACAACAGTCACAATCAAAATGACAATCCATTCATCAAGTGAATTTATCTCTTCTGAAACACAAACACATCACTGAATTAATATGAATTTCATGTATAAATGCAAATTTTTTCTATTAAACGGAATATTTATTTTCATTAAGCTTTCCTAAGCTGTTACTTTATAATACTAAGGTGAAAACATAATTTATGTAAACCGTTGAATCTAGCACTGTAAAGCAAATCTGGAGGCGACCATGCAGTTTTCCACGACGTCGGTCTTTTGGATTGATCCATCCGATGTAAATAATTATAAGAACCAAGAAGAAGAAGAAACAGTACTACAATTAAAGCTTAAGTTCTATAGACAGTCCAAGTAGCATCTCTTCAATTCTATCGCCCCCCCACGAAATGGAATTTATATAGAAAACATATAATTTTGCCAGTGTCCGCCCGACCTCAACCACCCAAAAACGTTGCCGCCCCCTCCCCCTCCCTTCCCCCCCCCCCCCCCGAAAATATCAAGTGCCCCACGAAGGAAAAGTCTGGAAGAAACACTGAGTTCAATGTAGTACAGTATAGTTAAGTACAGTAAATTGTAGAAGAAATATGTGCTTTTTGACCTAAGTATAATACGTCATAATAACATGTAAAAAACTAAATTCATAAATTATGTAGAAAAGACATCATTTATAAAAGATCAAAAAGACAACCACTGTTATGTTAACAGTCTTAAACACAATGACCTCTAGTTCAAGCACGTCAAGTTTCTCACCCGATGAATTGCCGAAATCGTTGTTAAGCTTTGACTCATTTCTCTCTGTTGTAATGCTAGGTGTTGCCGTAGCTGTCGGATATGTTGTTAGGTTAGTTTCAGGAGCTGCATTTGTCGCTGCAAATCAATACAAAGTAAAAACGTTTAATCGGCAATGCTATTACTCTTTTTTACTTTTTTGTTACAAAGCATAGAGGAACTATTGTAATTGTGTGTGCATGTATTCAATTATTGGTTTATGGTAATTAACATTGACAAATTAAAAACAAAATGTGTATGCTGTTTAAAATGTATTGAGTGAATTAATGAAATAAATTTAAAAGACATGTATAAATGCATACCATGAATTTCCATACAAATGAAAGAGAAAGATTGCGCACAATCGTCATCATTTAGTGTTCCATCATTAAAAATTTCAAGGCAATCTTCATTTCCATTCGTGTTGTTGGGTTCAGTATAACCCCACATTGATGTTAGATTAGCCTTTGTACCATCTGTCCACACCCATTCACCTTCTTGTAATTGGTCATTACCTCCAAGCCACACTTATGGAAGAAATAATGCAGATATCACAAACCTTTGATAATTTAAAAACTTGTTGCTACCTTTCTATTTAAATAAGTCATCATAAACTAAACTGGTTCGTTGAACATTTGCATGCTTTGACAGTTAAGACACTACTTCCTAATTTAATTAACATGTTTGATAATTAGTTGCGTTAACAAATAGCAAGAAACAAGGGATTAACTTTGAGAACAGACATATGCAGGAACTATAGAATACTTGAATGTTACGCATAGATTGAATATACTGAGTACAAATAAAGAGCCAAGCTTACAAGTTACATCCTTTAGCGATATTGTTTGGGAGCCAATGTGTCGTTGGTTTCCTAATTCCTGGAGCGAATAGGTTGTAACACTTTTGTCGTGTTATGTTAGTCGTGTTACTTTTGTTCTTAGCTGTCTTTGTTTGTTAAATACATTTTTAAAAATATGTGCATACCTCTTGTATAAAATGGTCTGAAAGAATTGAAGTATCTCAACACAGAGGGTGAGGAGACTTTGGCCAGCATCCTCTTTCCATTGAAATTTGAGCAGTATTTCTTCAAATACAAATTACAGGTTCAATTTTTAAGTAATATATTTCTGCTCTAATATTTTTTATAAGAAAGATTTAACAAAGGATATCTGAAGTATTTAAAATTGACTATGTAATTAACATACCATAGCGTGTTAACTGTAGCTACACTATAATATATGATAAAATTACTTTCGCTTCAGTCCAATTCTTTGGTGTTGTGAATAGCTCATAACAGTTGTTGTCAAACGCCGTAGCTGTTTTGCTGATACACTCTGTTGAAGATTTAGAACAAAATACAATTTTTAAAAAAAAACAGTGTTGGAAATTTAGAAAAAAAATTATTAATTTTTTTTTGTTTTTTGAGTAGCTGCTATATTAACGAAGCTAATTTTAAAAGTTAAATCTCGTTTTTTTTGTCTTTACATTAGCAATTTTATACAATTCCATGCTTTTTACCCAAAGTGTCTTTGGAAACGTTCCCAGTATTTGAAACATTTCCCTCTGTAGTAAAACTAAGTGTTGCCGTGGTTGTTCTGGATGTTGGATACATAGTTGTGTCAGTTTCAATATTTGTGGTTGTCTCTGCAAATCAGATGTAAGTTACAACGTTTTAAAAGCAATTCTTTGCTTGTTTTTTGGAATACATCAAAGAGAGAACATACACTGGGTTTAAATTTGAACGCTGTACATAAGGAATCGGTTGGTGTTTTTTGTGTAAACTTGTGTTTTAGCCGTGACGTTTAAACCGTGTTGTTTTACTCTTATAACTAAACATAACTTAAGCTAAAAACTTAACATTGCAATGTTACGTCACGTTTATAACAGACTAACACTCACTATATTATTAAATACAAATTTCTAAAGTCAAAGACGTAATCCTCTTCATCCCATCACAAAGAATGAAATATATTTTTAATGTTTTAGAATACTTAATGACAGATTTTACCCGGGTTTGTTTGAATGAAAACAAACAAGATATTTGAATGCTAGGATTTAAATTAAACATGTGCAAAACAAAGCCTAACATTCCTTATTTTATACAAAAGTGTATAAGGTAAAAATACATTTTTCTTAGGATTTAAATTCTATAACCAGTTGTAACGCAGGTTGTTGTTTAATAAACTGCAGATTCAATTATTACTTGTTTGGCTATTAACAAGTACAAAAATGAAAATAAAACGTGTATACTATTTAAATTTCGAAGATTTAAAAAAAAAAAAAAATGAAATTTTAAAGAAATTTATAAATACTTACCATGAACTTCCATACAAATAAAAGATAAAGGTTGTGCACAATCGTTATCATTTAAGGTCCCGTCTCTAAACATTTCAAGGCAGTGTTCATTTCCAAATTCGTTGTTGGGTTTGCCTTTATTCCACATTGTTGTTAGATTAGCCTTTGTGCCATCTGTCCACAGCCATTCACCTTCTTTTAATATGTCACTAGCTCCAAGCCACACTTATGGAAGAAAACAATCTACATTTCGCACACGTTGATATGTTTAAAAACGATTTGCAACAAAGTCCGTTTCTGTTTAAACTACGGCATGATAAAATTGTTCGTCATATCAAATATGTGCATGACATAGCAATTATGACACTATTTACAAATATTATAATAATTTCTTACATGCATTTAACACTATAACAAGAAACTTTCGAAATACATGACGATCAGACAAAAGCTATATACAGCAATTTCAGATTACATTGAGGTTACGCATATATTCAATATAATGAGTAGCCCTACGACCTACAGGTCAAGCTTGCGTGTTATATTTGTTTAAACTTGGATTCTTAACTGTCTTGAGCAACTGAGTCGTTACATTTTTCCCACTTTCTTTAACTTGCTTTCTCTTTTTGTCTTTCCAATCAAATCTTGCGATCGAAATTTCTGGCACTTCCCAGTTAGCTAGCGCGCTGAAATTTTCAGGGAAGCTTTCTTTTGGATGACCATAGAATATTCAATTGTTATTATTATTAAATTGATCAATGGAAACATTTTATTGAGCATTTTAGACCGCTATATAATCTATATATATAATTCTCCTCTGCGAGTCATTAGAAGAAAAAAAAACGAGCGACGCGTAGCTCGCCTCTCTCTTGCCGCGCGCAGTGAAACGAACGATCCCACGTCGCGACAGGCTTAGGGGCAGATAATTTAGTTTGAACCGACTTTAAACTTACAGGAGGTAACTATTACCACTGGTGGCCAGTTTGGGGGAGACGATATGGTCGAGTGGTTGGGCACACGATTGCTATCCCACTCGACACGGGTTCAAATCTATGTGTTCTAGTCAGTAACCAGCCCTCGTCCTAACCGCTTTCAACTAACCTCTGACAATCATTCACTTGCGATTGAGACCGAAGAAGAAAGGGTCTCTCGTTTTTTACGAGTTGTCTTTTTACGAGTTGTCTTCGTTTACCCAAAAAAAAGTGAAAAGATAAAATCGATAGCAAGATTTCAATGCAAACAAACAGACAAAGACTAAAAAGTAGAAAATAATAATCATTAAAAAAGTTTAAAAAAAACCCACGTTTTCTGATTGAACTAAAAAGTAGAAAATAAATACTATACATCACAATAATGCAAGCGATCACTCTACTATAAGCGATCAAAAACGTGGGGCGCCGTGATTTTCTTACAGTTTCTAATACTGTTGACTCTCTACAAGCTCCCTAATAAAAGTCAATAGTATTATCTAATCAATAGTAATATAACTTTTACTTCGGCGCCCCACGTTTTTCATCGCTTATAGTAGAGTGATCGCTTGCATTATTGTGATGTATAGTATTTATTTTCTACTTTTTAGTTCAATCAGAAAACGTGGGTTTTTTTAAACTTTTTTAATGATTATTATTGTCGGGTTCTGTTAGTCAAGTTATTTATTTGTGTTTGCTGTCTATGATCGTTTCGTACTTTATGTTCTTTATTGCATACCTCGTTCATAACTTGGTATGATTGAAATGAAGTATCTTATAACAGAAGGCGATGAAACTTTGGCCAGGATCCTCGTTCCATTGAAATTAGAGCAGTATCTCTTCAAATACAAATAATTAAAGATCCAATATCTTAATAAATAATATTTTATGCTCTAATAATTATTGTAAGAAAGGTAACTAAGTAAATCTGAAGTATGCAAACAGTGATTATGGAATTAATATTTCATTGCGTCTTGACTGAAGTTACACATATAATAAATATTGAAATTACATTTGCTTCAGTCCAACTAATTTGGTTTGTGAAAAGCTCATAGCAGTTTTCGTCATACATCGTAGCCTTTTTGCTGATACATTCTGTTGAAGATTTAGAATAAAATGCAATAAAAAAGATTTCTATTGTTATGTGAGAAGTCTTTATATTAAATACAAACAAATTATTTTTAGTTTAATTTCGATTTTATTCAGTTTATTTTTAGATGGCCAAATTAATGTAGGCCTACATTTTTTTTCAATTACATACTCCTTACCAAACGAGTCGCTGGAAACATTCTTAAGCTTTGACTCATTTCTCGCTGTAGTAAAGCTAAGTGTTGCCGTCGATGTCGGATATGTTGTTGGAGAAGTTTTGGGTGTGGCAGTTGTGTCTGCGAATCAAGACAAAGTAAAATCGTTTAACCGGCATTGCTTTTATTCATTTTTTGATTACATCAAAGAGAGGAATTGTGGTTTAGTTAGAATTTGTAAGCGGAAAATTTAAAAGTTAGTTGAAAACTATTATTAAAATGAAACAGCTAAAAACTAAGCGTTACGTTTGTACTTTTTTTTAAAATTAAAAATCGTTTTTTTTTTAAAATCTAATAAAGATTAAAATGTTTAGTAAACCTTACACTATAGTCAATATTCATTTTATTAACGACCATTTCTGGAGAAATAGAGGGGTTACAATGTTATGTCACGTTTGCAATAGACTACCATTCCTTAGTATATTAAATACAAATTTCGCAAGCCAGCAAAGTAATTCCCTTCATTTCATCACACATCGAAATTTATTTTTAATATTTTGAAATACTTAATGACACCGAAGTGTGTTCTACCATAATTTTTCAGTGAGTGATTAATGTACACTCAATGTTTGCATGCGGTAGTGTAGGTAAACCCGTGTCCCGATATTTATGATCCAAGCGCAGGCATTGTTTACATTTAAATAACTCACTTTTAGAAAAGACGGTCACGCGTCTAAGAACATATGATTGGTAACGCGTTGGTGAATTCCTTCTAATACATTTCGTCAAACTTTCTTCTTGTCTCGTGTGTGTATTAGCGGTGACGGCACTGCTTTGTTACGACCATATAATTAAACAAAACTAAATCTAACTAGGCCTACTTCATCATATTTTGTTATTATAATTTCAGATTTTTGAAAAACTCTCAAAACTTTATAATTTTAAATCAATCTCTCTTAAAGCTCATTCCAATACAATTTCGTCATCAATTGCTAACTCAAAACACGTGCATTGTTTTGTTCCAAACTTCTATTCTTTTACCCGATTCCACTGAAAATGCTAACCTGACCCATTTTTGTTATATGATATTTTTGGGAGCTCCCTATGACTTTTTATCACTTGCATTTCTATAAAAATTTTAATGTGTTGGCCTTGACAATTTTGAATGTAATTTTTTTACAAACCGACGTTTTAAAATAAATCTAAAAGTTTGTATCATTCATTACTGGAATAGAATCCAACATTAAATATATTTTCCATAAGGCCAAAAGATAGATAGATGATAGACATTTACAATGTCAAAGAATTTATTGTAAAACTGTATTTTGAAATGTAAGTTTATTTGAGTTTCTACATCTATTGCGAAATAGACTACCATTCCTTAGTATATCAAATACAAGTTTCTCTGTCTTTAACAAACTTTTTGTAATCTCGCTGAATTGGTTTAAGCAAATTTACTGAATGTGTCCATAGAAATGTTAAAAGTCTTAGACACAATGATCTCTAGTTCAAGCACGTCATGCTTCTCACCCAATGAATTTTCGACATCGTTGTTAAGCTTTGACTCATTTCTCTCTGTTGTAATGCTATGTGTTGCCTTGGTTGGCGGATATGTTGTTAGATAAGTTTCAGGAGCTGCATTTGTCGCTGCAAATCAATACAAAGTAAAAACATTTAACCGGCAATGCATTTACTCCTATTTACTTTTTCGTTACAAAGTATAGAGGAACTATTGTAAATGTGTGTGCATGTAAAGAATTATTTGTTTGGCGATTAACATTGACTAATTAAAATTAAATGTGTATGCTGTTTAAAATGTATTGATTGAATTAATGACAGGAAACTTAATACTCCTTACCTAACGAGTCGCTTGAAACATTCTTAAGTTTTGACTCATTTCTCGCTGTAGTAAAGCTAAGTGTTGCCGTCGATGACGAATATGTTGTTGGAGAAGTTGTAGGTGTCGCAGTTGTCTCTGCGAATCAAGACAAGGTAAAATCGTTTAACCGGCATTGCTTTTATTCCTTTTTTGAATACATCAAAGAAATGAAATATGGTTTAGTTAGAATTTGTAAGCGAAAAATTTAAAAGTTAGTTGCAATCTATTATTAAAATGAAACAGTTGAAAACTAAGTGTTACGTTTGTCCTTTTTTTGTTGTTAAAAACGTTTTTTTTTAAATCTAATAAACATTAAATTGCTTAGACTACACTATAGTCAATATTCATGTTTACAACGATCATTTCTGAAGAAATAGAGTTTGATGATACTACTCAAACCTATGTGCGTGGCTAAATTTATCTGACCAATCTATTAAATGAAGTTTTTGTTTACACAAGAATACATGTTTGAATAAAATAATAATCGCTCGGATTTAATTATCCTTGGAAGGTGATGGTGATTTATGTGTTGTCTGTCCTCTACCTTGAAAAAATGTATTATGACACATCCTAAGATATTCTCTTGTTGTAATAATGAAATTTCCAATTTCAAAATAAAGCTTGTATACTATTACAAATTCGATAAATACTTACCATGAAGTTCCATACAAATAAAAGAGAAAGATTTAGCACAATCGTCATCATTGAGCATTCCGAAGTCATAAAGTTCAAGGCAGTCTTCATTTCCCTCCTGATCGTTGGGTTCGTCTACATGCCACAATGATGTTAGATTAGCTTTGGTACCATCTGTCCACATCCATTCACCTTCTTGTAATTGATCATTACCACCAAGCCACACTTTTGAATGAAAAGATTATATATACATACATATATATATATATATATATATATATATATATATATATATATATATATATATATATGTATATATAGGATATATATATATATACACACACACATATATATATATATATATATATATATATATATATATTATACATGTTAGTTGTCGTTTGTATTCTATTTTCGTTTTTTCTTGTGCGTTTCTTCTGCGATATTTTGTGTACGTTGTTGTCTGGATACTCTAGTTGATCATGATCGCTCTCCTTACTGGACATAGTCTATTTTAACTTTTACTTACCTCGTATATTACTTGGTCTGAGAGAAAATAGAAATTTCAACACAGAGAGTGAAAACACTTTGGCTAGGCTCCTTTTGCCAATAAAATTTGAACAGTATTTCTTGAAATAAAAAATAAAGATAAATATTAAAGTAACAATGTTATATTTATATTTTAACAATTATTAATTTTTTAGAGAAAATTTCGTAAGTGTAAAAAAAAAAAAAAAAAAAAAAAAAAAAAAAAGTGAAGACCTTAGTGCTAAAAGTACTTAAGTCACAAAAACAACATTTTGAGAAAAATGAGTTCAAAGATTAAAATTTACTATGAAACATTACGTTTTTATATTATTTGTTTGTTTGGAGGAGCAACTTAAATAAATTCTTCAGTATCACTATTTGTTTATAAGATAAAGTTAAACTAGAGGAATAACGATCAATGCTTGGTTTGATTTTCACAAAAATGTGACTTAAGTACTTTTAGCACTGGGCTCTTCAAGTTCTTAAACACTGAAATTACCTTAGCTTCAGTCCAATTCTTTGGAGTTGTGAATAGTTCATAACAGTTGCTGTCAAACGCCTTAGCCGTTTTGCTGATACACTCTGTTAGAGATTTAGAATGAAATACATTTAAAAAGTACATGCTGCTGGAAATTTTGAATTAAATACAATAAAAAAACCACAGTATTTGAAACATTTCTCTCTGTAGTAAAACTAAGTGTTGCCGTGGTTGTTCTGGATGTTGGATACTTAGTTGTGTCAGTTTCAATATTTGTGTTTGTCTCTGCAAATCAGATGTAAGTTACAACGTTTGAAAAGCAATGCTTTGCTTGTTTTTGGATAACATTAAAGAGAGAAAATACACAGGGTTTAAATTTGAACGCTATACATAAGGGCCTTTCGGTGTTTATGTGTGTAATTATGTTTTAGCCATGATGTTTAATCCTTGTAGCCTTCTTCTGATCCTCTTGCTAAACATAACTTAACCCTTTATTTACGGAATTAGGTTATGAATGAAATTTTTTAAATTCTTAAACAATGTGTTATCATATTGCTTTTGGCACATTTAATGCATATGTCGAAGAAAATTTCGTTTAAATAATTTTTAATGGCCCAAACAGATACTGGTACTTATAAGTACCGTCAGGAATGTAGGACATTTTTTCGAAAAAATTTTTTTTACAAAACAGGAATAAAGGATACAATTTATTAACTAATAACATGGCTATCATTATAACAATCATTTTTTTTGCAATTTTCACACATAAATACAGCACAAAAGTATATTTAGAGTACGATTTTTACTGGATTTTGTATCAGATCACATCTTAGACTACAAACACAGCAAAAGATGCCGGCATGTCATGCTCCCTCATTCTTGTCTGTGGTCTTTCTGGTGTAGCAACGGTTGCCGGACTGAACATGCTTTTGCTGGAAGCTTCCAATAGCTATTACAATTAGCCGCATAAACAAACAAAAGCCTAGTCATTCAGTACACAACAACTAGGATTACTAGTATAATTGTAGCCTACTAGAAGTGAGCTCAATGTGTTTAGGATAGTCGTAGTGGCCTACTGTTCTCTGTTTATTGATTAAAATTTACCATATAGATCTATACTATATACAGAAGTATGGACTATTACAAGTCTACAGGTATACATTACGTAAATGCTAGTTATTGTAGTCAAGACAGTTTATTGCAGTAAATATAACAGTAATAACAAATTAAATCTTACTGCTAGAACTAGGTTTGGTATACAAATGAAGTATACTAAACCTAGTGAACGAGGCTGCAACTGCTACCAATATTCTTGCTATTCTTTTACTACTAAAACTCAACATGTAATTACAATATTTCTTAGGTAAAACATATGCTAACCTTCTTATAAATGTGTAAATATCATGTTATGGGTACATTTCGATAATTAATTATCAAAATAAAATTTTGTCACTCCAAATCGAAAATCTGCCATTTCCTAGAAATCCTAAAAAAATGTCCTTGTGCCCTGACGGTACTAATAAGTCCACTTGTAAACATTGATCTAATACAAAGACAATGTGATGAAAATTGTATAACTAGAAGTTAAACGCGTTTGCCTGACTATTGGAGGTGTCAATAAAATATATGTGGGGATGAAAACTTTAAAAATAAGGTAATTAAAAACAAAGGGAAATCAGGAACGTGTGTGAGAACTGTACAGAACAATTGTGAACTACTACTGAAACCGTAAGACATTGAAAATGGCGCCACACCAGAAATTTTCAAAAAACATCGATCTCTACAACTACCGGCGACTCAGGGGAGAATTAATACTATTAACTACATCAGGGGTCTCCAAACTAGGGCCCGCGGGCCGGATGCGGCCCGCGAGGTCTTCTCATCCGGCCCGCGGAGATCTTTTTGTCAACGAAAAAAAAAAATGTTTGTTGGAGGTGGCTGAGGAAAAATTCAAAACGAATTGAAAATGTAGCATTGCCAGCCGTGTTGCAGACATTGATGAAAACTTTGTGAATCAAATAGCGAAAAATTGAAGCAAGTTTCGCCATTTTTCAATTGCAACTAATGAGTCGCTGGACAGCTGACCCACCTCTCAACTGTTCGTGTTCATTAGAGAGGTGGATGAAGACAAGAATATAACACAAGAGCTGGCTTCCCTACATAACATGTATGGCACTGTTACCGGAGAGGATATATTCAATGAGTTAAAAAAATTCGTTGATTATAACTTGGCCTGGACTAACTTCTGTTACCTGACTGTTGATGGAGGAAAGTACAAGAGTAGCACAAAGAAAGGCTTGGTTGGACAAGTGAATGAGAAAAACATTCTACAACCAATGTCCCGGCACTTCATTGTTCACCAGCAAGCTTTGTGTGCTAAATATGTGGACATTAGCAGTGTAATGAATCCTGTGTTGAAGATGGTGAATTTAATAAGTTCACATGGGCTCATCCATAGATAGTTCAGAGACATGTTGAAAGATACAAACACAGGATCGCAAGAATTACCATAATTCACAGCAGTAAGATGGATAAGTTGTGTGAAAGTTATATATAAATTTAATATCGTTGGGAGGGGAAGACGGTAGACGTTCTTCGGGGGGGGGGGGGGGGGGCGGGGGCTCTGCCACCCCGAAGAGATGACTGGAAGACACTCTGGCCCCCGAACTAATATTTAATAGTTAATGCGGCCCTCGGGCTGAAAAGTTTGGAGACCCCTGAACTACATCAATAATTTTTAAAATTCGTAATTGATTAAAAATAATACAGGCACTTAATTAAAGTGGTACTTATAAGTAACGTCAGTAGATAAAGGGTTAAGATAAAAACTTAACATTACTATGTTGTGTCATGTTTGCAATAGACTACCATTTCTTAGTATTTTACATAAAAATTTCTCAAGCCAGAATCGTAATTCCCTTCATTCCATCACAAATAACGACATTTTAAAAAATATTTTGAAATACTTAATGACAGAAAATACCCTGGGTTTGTTTGAATAAAAAAGCAATATATTTAAATGGTAGGATTAAATTAAGCTTTTAAAAACTAAACGTAATGTTTGTTGTTTTGTACAAAACGTTTTTTTTTGTTTTTTTTTTTTTTGTTTCTTTCAAGTTTGCAAAGATTAATATTGTCCTTTAGGTCCTTTTTAGCTGCTTTTGAAAGTACGAAATTAAGAATAGCTAAGCTACTTACCCAAAGGGCATATCTACAACTTGTTTAATAACATCATCATAGTGGAGAGACCCCGGGCGCCAAACAGTATAGGATACTGTTGAGGCGCTGGAATACACCACTTATTTTATTAAGTTATCGATGATAGTAGCCCTCCGTATCCCTATGGCATTGCGTTCATTAAATCAAGTATATGTGCCGTAGTGCTCACGTGAGAAATTTGGGCGACGACTGGCGCGTCAATGCAGTTTGGCCATTGAATAAAGCAATAACCCTGACCCCTTGTGCAGGACTTTCAATCAACTGACCCCAGGTGCGAAGAAAGCCGCTGGGAAACTCTGGGTGACAAACTGAACCGCCTTACTGCCAAGGAGCCGCCCCCCGAACGAAATAAAGACAACATTAATCGCAGAAAACTTTACAGGAGTCAGAGTTTTTTTCTGACTTTTCTTTGAGAGGGAGACACTGCTCCTCGTGTGTGGGGTTGTGAAGGAAATTTCACAGTTAGTTGAAGAATGTCTGAAGTATTCTAAACTACTTTCCAATGTTTCATGACGATTGGTTCAGTTTTGTATTAATGGATAAAGGACAGGCAGAGAGACAAACAAAAATCTTTTAGTAGCGGCATATTAATAAAGATAATAAAATCAACAACAAAAAATTGTTATTAAGATTAAAATTAGTAGAAAAGAATTGGCAATTCATGATGTACTTAGCTTGTTGTGAAAACACTGTCCACGGCTGTTATTTCAAAAGGGTTCAATTGTAATGATGGATGGATGGAATGTCGGTGAGAGAAAGAGAGGGGGAGGTAAAGGTTTGTGGGGGCAAGGTAGAAAATTTCCCAGCCATTTAAGTCGATGTTCACATTTATTTATATTCTTATTCTCTTAACGGATATCCCGACAATTCAACAACGCCTGTAATTAATACCGATGAGCCCTATAAAACTCCCTATCCGACACTGAATGCCGTTATTTCTACAGAAAAGGAAGATGAAATCGTACTGACAGCAAAAGTTAAGTTATATAAACAGTTCAATGTAGTACAGTTTAGCTAAGTGAAGTAAATTGTAGAAAAAATATAAGCTTTATCTTTACATAAATGTAATACGTCATATGTAAAACTAAGTACATACATTATAAAGCAAACATCTCTTTTATAAAGATAAATAAACCGGGAGTGATCTCCCCTAAACTTTCTCGAATATTCTAATATAACACTACGGGGGATGGCAACTCGGGATATAGACTTCTAGACATGATTTTTAATCCATTTTAATTGCTCAAAATTTTTAAAATAGAATATAATCTCGTAGAAAAAAGAAATGCACACAAAGTGAACGCTAAATAAAGATGTGCATAATAGTGCGCAATATTATTAGTACTTTATAAATTTACATGAGTTTTTTGAGAAATCGGAAATAGCGTAAATAAGTACTTCCGGTCAACAGAAATTACTCAAAATTTGACAGAAGGTAGAGAATTAGATCTTTTACTTACATATCAAATTTCATTTATCTATCTGAAATAGTACTCAAGTTATAGGCTTTTGAAAAATTCAAAGTAGAAAAAGTACCACTTCCGGTTATCGGAAATCGCTCAAAAGTTGATACGGATCTACGATTTTGATAAAATACTTTTATATGAAATTTCATCAACCTAGCTGTAACGGTACTCAAGTTATCGTGTTTACACACGGACACACACACACACACACAGACAGACACACAGACATACGGACAAGATTGCAAAATTATGTTTTTCCGTATCAGTGAGATGTAAAACGTCGAGATTTGCAAAAATCTCGATTTTTTGTTTTGCACGATTACAAGACTTTCTCTATACTTCGTATATACGAGAAAATGAAAAGACAACCCCTGAAATCTATTCTGAATCATCTCTGCATAAATGTACAGAACAGGACAACTGAAAAAAACGCTATTTTAATGCCTCATACATCTTGACATAATTAGATATACTTTACAGAAATAGTTTTAAACGATTACAAATTTATCACTACGCCAAAAACTAGCGTTTCGGTAATAATTCATTGTCATTGAAAAATACGGATATGAGATAGTTGTAGTTGTTAGCAATATTATATGTATTTTTACTTCAGACTCGGGCATGTTTCAAAAGGACTTCTAAAAGAGTATAAACCTTGTACTGGACTCGTTTCCAACATTAGATGTAAATTTCACTAGCTTCATTGATGGTCCAAAATGTGGACTTCAAACAAACTTCAAGATAATGTCATAATAATTTTTGTAAAACTCGACATTAAAATGTGAGAACTTGATATCGTAAAATGATAATAGTATAATGTGCATAAAAGGTGTGTGAGTCGTATTTTTTTTCTAATTTACATTTTTCTAGACAAGTAGTTTAAAGACTCTAGATGAGTAGTTCTTTATAGTTTTGGAGGTTTCATATGCAATCTCATCGAACACTTCTTATATCGTCCACATTGAGAAAATCCAATCGTGAATCAGGTGTGCGTCTTGACCTTCACCGAACCTCTGAGACTGATTCACAGAACCCCTGAGCCTCAATGGAACGAATGGTAAGAACCACTGCTCTAGATCATAGTCGTTTCTTTATCGATTGCAGTAAAACTGTGTACCCACATTTTAAAAAATGCGACTTGAGTGAAAATTGGACTCACGACAATCTCTCTCATCCGAATCGTCACGGCAGTCATCACTACCGTCGCACTTCAAACTGACGGGAATACATCTGGTGTTGTTGCATTGAAACTCATCCACGTTGCATGTCCCACCTAAAATGGAAGGATGTATGTTGAGGTTATTGAATAAATGACCACTATTTAATCAAATAAAGTGTAATCAGTGTAAAATATTATTTTCTTATTTAGTGTTTTCCGCAAAAATAAAAAGAAAAGGATTAAGTATAACCTAAAAAGACTTACGACAGTATCGCTCATCTGAATGGTCACCACAGTCATTATCACCGTCACATCTATAACTCGCGTAAATACATCCGTTGTTTTCGCATTGAAACTTATCCACGCCACATGTCCTTCCTAAATTGGAATGATTTATATTAAGGTTATTAATTAAATGAACACTATTTTAAGCAGATACATGTTAATATCCAAGTGTAACCTGATTAAGTTTTTAGTTTCACGTTTGGTGTGAAACCAAAAATAAATTATTATAGAACCCCTAGGCTGCTAACCCAAAATTCGAACACTGGTGAACTCTACTTCACTTGCCACATAGACCGTCAGGTTTGGAAAGGGAACTTTACACCCTCCATCACTACACAACACACGGAATAGATGAAATCCCATACCACTCTCCGTACATAATAAACCATTACTTACCCACCCCCGTCATACACGAGAAACACCATTCAAACAAAACCCAACACTAACCCCGCACAATATCCCGGACCAAATCACCCAACAGCCCCATAATTTTAACTACACTCCGAACAAAACCAAACACCACTACCCCACAATACACACACAATTGTTCATCACCCACCATAGACGCTATTATAAGTTGAGTTTGCTATGTGCGAATAAATATTGGTGTGAATCAGATAATAAATGCATGGAATAATGACGCAAATGAAGAAAGTGACGTTTTGGGTAGAGTTAGTGCTTGTCTTGATCTACTTGGTGTACAGAAGTTTGACTTGTGTTGCTAGTTTGGGAAATTCAGATCGTCTAAGGATTGTAAGAATCTGACGTCAAACCCCAAACCACCACACTTAAATTTAAGTAGATGTAGCTAGAAGAGACACATTGTTATAGATATTTACCGTGTGTGCATACTATTTGCAGGACGACAGCCAACGAGATACATATATGTAACGTCATTGGGTTGATCAACAATATACTGATTCAAATAAAACCTGATAAAATAAAGAGTTGTTTGTTAAGCTGGGCTTAAGTAATCTTTAAAAAAATATTACACACTTATTTTACACTAATACAATATTTGTATATTTTATAATGTCATATTACAATTTAAAATTGAAATAACGACTATTTAGAATCGAAAACTAACAATAGTCTACATAATTTAGGTTATTGTCTGATTAAACCCTTATTTTTATCTATGTATTCAATAATAGCATATATATATATATATATATATATATATATATATATATATATATATATAACGTATATATAAATTATATAAACGGCACTCGTCTGGTGTGCATATATTATATAGATTATTCACTCGTAAATTACATTTTTTATTACTTCCAATATTCAATGTGCAGTGCATAGTGCTGTATAGCGTGTAACAATTTATATTTTTATTTTTGGTCTTAAAGTATTTTAGATTTATGATCTTAAATATAGAAAGCCGGATCAAATTGAGAAAATAGTTTAATAAATTGTAGAAATTGATAGAATATGAGATTAATATTGTAATTGGAATCAGTTATTGGTGGGCGTGGTAGAGTCGGTAAAATTCATGGTTGTTAAGCTGAAAAGTAGCTCCAGAATCAAACAACTGCTGCCTTGTAGTTTAAGTAAGACAGAGACTATGGAAACAAAGCAGGCTGAAATTGGAATCAACGGCTTATATGACATTTAGCAACTTGCCAAGTAATACTTAACTGTTTTGAAGGGAATCCTTTCCAACGTAAAAGTTAGGAACAAAGAAGAATACGGAATGAATATCTATACCTGTTAGGTGATGTAATGACAAAAAGATGTCTCTGTTACATTTCAACCGCACTGCGAGCTGTTGCGGCGTTTTTTTTATCAAGGATGTCAAGGTCTATGTTTCCTAGAAGTCAAACGTGCAAGTATTAATAGGACTTAGAAACACTTAATTCTCGCTCATAGCCCCTCGTTAAAAAAAAGAAACAGGATTTAAATTTAACGAGAGATGCGATTATTTCATCTTTATTTTCACATCTCGGTAATTGCGTCAAGTGGATTAACTAAAGACTGTTCCGATATGAGAATATACTGAAGTGACGGTTTTTCTTATGCTAATTACGATCGCGTGTTAAGACACGAAATTATATGTATATATTTCAATCAACTTTTTTTGCCGATGAACTAAAAAGTAGGGTTTAACGCGCTTGATAAAACGCAGCAAATGTGTGAGCAACAAACGTCGTTGCGCTGTTTTCACAATTATTTTTTAAACCCACACCAACTATATCCACACAATATCAAACCTCCCCCCTCACCAAAATGCAGTCAAACAACCACACAATGTTACAAAAATAAAAGCCAACCCCCCCCCCCCTCACCGAATTGTTGTCAAACTTCAGCTGCTTCCCCGTTATGTTAAAATTTAAAAAGACATTAATACAGGAAATTTTAGCAAATACAGATGCGGAGCGGGCAGGGGTTGAGGGGGGGGGGGGGGAGGAGGGGAGAATGCGGACCACACCAAGTGACACCATTTACGGGGGTGACACCAAGGCAAAAACAGCAATATATATATATATATATATATATATATATATATATATATATATATATATATATATATATATATATATATATATATATATATATATATATATATATATATATATATTCTATATAATAGTTTCGCTGTCTTTGTATGTATCTATCTGTCTGTGTATCTATCTGACAAGAACACTATAGAGAAAACACAAGCAAATTAAAAACATGCACAGTAAGACGGAAACGAAATATGATGCACGTTTAGCATATAGTAGAAAATAGTATCAAGCCGGAGAGTGCACACAGTAATATGACTGCATTGATTCTCGAGTAAACATTGAATAAAAAGGCAATTTTGTCTAACCTAAGTTCGGGTAGGGGCGAGGCCCCACCCTCGAGAATCAACGTCTAAGCCCCCCCCCCCCCCCAACTCAAATGAAATTT
Organism: Physella acuta; assembly: GCF_028476545.2. Classification (NCBI taxonomy): domain Eukaryota; kingdom Metazoa; phylum Mollusca; class Gastropoda; family Physidae; genus Physella; species Physella acuta. Next base: position 162,292 of record NW_026732238.1, read on the forward strand.
CTTCATCGATACTCTATAATAAAATTACCGCCTAATTAATGTGTCTATGCTAAAAAGTGGTTTGCTTGCAGTTTCTTTCATGCAATTCTTCGGGTAGTGGCTAAGCGCGACACCAGTGTTTCCTTTAGACTTTTTCCTCCCCTGAGGGGGGAACTTTTTCTAATCTAAAAAGTGTTTAGCGTGCACACTTTTTTCATGCATCTCTTCCCTGCCCAGGCTTTTCCTTTAGTTTGTATGATCTACAAATGCAACCATGTTTCTTTCAGACTTTTTCTTCCCCGGAGAGGGGTGGGGGTACTTGAAATTTTCGGGGACGGGGGTAGAATTTTCTGGGAGGGGGCGGACACTGAAAAAAGTATATAATTATATTTCGTTTAATGGGACGGTAGACATGTTTTGGGGTGTGTGTGTGGGGGGGGGGGGTAATATATATACATATAAATTTGGCAGGCTCCTGTCTTGGGGCAATAGAACACGATGGCCAATGCCGGTTGGCCACAAATGCCATTAACTGACATCGACTGACCGGATAAAATCCATCATAAGAACCTCTTTATAACTTCTGAGGGCGTAGACCGACCCTCGGGGGTAGAAAAAATATATATATACATATATATCCAAATTTTCCCAATATAAATATTTTTAATTTTGTAAAAAACGATGACTGTTTTCAAAACCATTTTAAAGTACTTTGGCTCTGTACATCTGGCTTATTTTTGTTTCTATACACCTGTATAAATGCATCGGCCTTATTGATAAACTATCAGTCAGCCTCTGCTGGCAGGACGAAGGCTAAAAAGTTACTGCGAGTTAAAAATTCTCCTTATGTGTGATACACATCGAAAAATATTTCCCCACTTAGGAACACTTTAAAAACTTTTAAGGTTATACATCCGGCAAAGAAAGTCAGAAAATAATTTGCTGCCCTCGGGAAAACCCCCGAACAATGTTTGAACTGACCATATTCCATTTTTCCTTTTATAAACATTGTACGGTTATTGTAAAAAAATATAAAATCATAACTCTTGAGAACGTAGGAATACCCTAAACAATAAGCTTTATCTTCTAGAAAACTTTGGAAGGTCTTTAAAAGTCAGGGGCGGATTGAGCTTGAGCGGGGCCCCGTCTGAATTTTTTTAGGGGCCCCTGTATATATATATATATATATATATATATATATATATATATATATATATATATATATATATATATGAATGCGCACTAAGGGCGTTGTTGCCTAGAAGTATTTAATTATGCTAATCGAATCAGCCTGCATAAAATAATACACACGTGACTGTAGACTTTCCAACTTGATGTAGTGTATTGGTCACATAAACATCCGCACTGTCGAGCAAGGCCTTTCTCTTACCTGTTGTGAGTCGGAAGAAAGGCAAGCATTGGTCAAAAGAGAGATTCTCAGAGTTGCCTATTTTTATACACTAGCTATACCTTAAAATGTGTGTAGTGAACGATTAAAGGAGGATGAATGGTGGTGAATGTTGTTTGTGCTTGGTACCCTATCCCGTTCGTCCTTGTTCGGTTCTCGTGCTGTGAGTTGTACCAGTCCGGTTTGTTTCCAGTTTATGAAAGTGTATATAAGGTGTTCTTACTGCGATGTTGTTCAAGCAAGTCAGGAAAGAGCTTCAAATAGTGCATGTCACGTCCAGTGCTTTCCATCTGGAAAGTCTGGGAAAGCTTGAGCGAATGCACGCGACCCTTAAGGGCATGTTGAGAACTTGTCTGGAGCACAACAAGGATTGGGATGATGCTGTTACCTTTATGATGTTCGCTCTGCTTGACGCCCTTCAAGAATCCCTAGGATTTACCCCTTTTGATTTGGTGTTTGGCCACACAATCCGAGACCCACTGAAGTTACTCAAGGATCGGTGGAAGATGTCAACGCCCAAAACCGGCAATCTATTGAAATATGTGTCAGACCTGAGGTCCCGACTCAAGAGTGATGGGAATCGTCCAAGGAGTTCCTGACGTCGCATCAGCAAAGTATGAAAGAACACTACGACCAGAAGGCCAAGCGACGCACCATTGTACCGGGTCAAGAAGTGTTGGTCCTTTTCCCCAACACAGGACTCAATCTAACAAGCAGGTACAGAGGACCTTACACCATGAAGTCAAAAGTAGGCTAACTTAACTACGTCCTTTTTGTTTTGACTGTTTTTTTGTAACCCGCAGGGGCGTAGCGAGGGGGGGGGGGGTGGCGGAGGGTGCAGACCGCACCGGGTGACACCATTTAGGGGGGTGACACCATTTAGGGGGGTGACACCAAAGCAAAACATAGCAAAATATAGAGAAAAACTTGAGGGGGGTGTGCAAATCGAAAGTTTGAGGGGGTTGGGTGCAAATCGAAAACTTGAGGAGGGGGGTTGCAAATCGAAAGTTTGTCGGGAGGGGGGGTGCAAATAAAAAATTTGACACGGGGGGGGGGTGCAAATCGAAAACTTGAAAGTTTGTCCCCGGGAAGGGTCGCTACGCCTCTGGGGGGTGACACCATTAAGTGCCGCACCGGGTGACACCCGACCTCACTACGCCACTGGTAACCCGTTTGCGGTTATTTATTTTATGTGTTGCGCTACGCATCGGATAACCCGTAAGGCATGGCTGTGTGTTCATGTGGGCTGACAAACTACCCCCTCCTCCTCCCTAGCGTTAATAACCCTAACAACCCTAATCATATTATGATTTGCTTTAAAAAAAAGTAACAACCCCTTTAAACATTTCAGTCTAAGGGCAAGTGAAGTAGAGTTCACCTGTTTATGTGATCTGTTTGGTTAGCGCAGAGCTAGATGCACTTGTTTTGTTTTCATTAAGATTAATAACTTTTCTAAAAAATAATTTATTCTTTTCTTAAAACCAATATTTTAAACATAAATCGACATTTTCATTTAGATCTCTGCGACCCAAATTGATTGGTTGATTTTGATTGCAAAGTGCTATTAGGATTTTTCAAAAGTGCGTGTCATTTAAATCCTAGATATTTCATGCATGTTAAGGGGGAAGGCTCCGGGAAAAAAAACTTTTTTAATACTCGTTAGAAAACAGCTATTTGTTTACAGCTTTATTAAGATACATCCACACAAGCATTTCCACTAAAAAACCATTCGTGGAAAATTCTTGGTAACTATGACAACGGCGGCCATCTTGAAAAATTAACCCCTTCGTAGTTTTTCAACAATTCATAAAATACTATATTTTAAGCCCAATAAACAATGAATTCTTAACCTTCTTCCATAAATTAGGGCACTCAGCTTAAAACTAATTTTTATGAATTTTCAAATTGTGGGTCCATTAAAAACAGTAGTTTTAATGCCCCAAAATTTCCAAAAAAGGGGATTTGCTACGTTTTTACTATTTTTTTACAATTTAAGATCGAAAGCCTTTTGAATACTATTACCATGTTTGCACATGAAAGTAAGTATTAAACAGCAAAAAAAAAGGGTTGAAAACAATTTTGGTTGTCATGGAAACCCCAAAACACCTCCACCATTTTGAATTTTTCTGCACTTTTAAAAATGCTAAGGCTTTTTTTTATTTTTGCACGTTTAGCAATCAAATTTAAACTGCTTATATTTCAATATATTTTAAAACTTTTGTCACGACAACTTTTTGAAATAGCTACTAGTAAAAATTTTACAATATCTAAAAAATCGTATCCTTTTTAGTATCCAAAATTTTTAAAATTTGCATATTAATTACCAAATACGTTTTTTTCTATGAAAGCCACCCCTATTCCCTCGTGACAAAAGTTTTATTTTGGCATGAACAACAACTACTGAAAATATGGTTGGTATTGTTTAATAAATAAAAAATTAGTAGGCTTTTTAGTGTTAAAAACCTGCGAACTGAGAAAAACAGCAAAAGGTAACGAAAAGAAGGTCCCGAAAATACCATATCTGCGAAAACTGCAAAGCGGATTGTAAGCTGAGGGTGTTTCCGAGATTATTGAAATTAGGATTATGAAACATATAAGAAGTCTAGCTTTCCAATGATGTCAAATATAATATGATGAAGGATATAAAATATTTGCTAGAGTGCTTAATAGAACGGGAAAAATTATTTTTTTAATTAATAGGGTCATAAAAATTGTAATTTAATTTAAAATTTAAATTTAAACAAATAATTATTTTTTTCTCTCATTAAAGTTATTAAATTCTTAATACAAAAATAGACAAATTATCCAAAAGTGTAAGAAACCCATCATGACAAAAAAAAACAAGAAATTATGTGTTTTTTTGCTTAGCATATCCATTAATTGTTTTGAACGGACACAAAATTTGAAAATTCATAATAAATGTTTTTGAAGATATGCACTTAAAATTTTTAGCTTTTTAAGATTTTTAAAATCTTCAAAATATGTCAATCGATAGAATTATACTTAAATTTTAAAAACTAAAGTCGTAGTGGAACTTTTATTACACTCATTTTCATATTTTTGTATTGAATATAAGTTGCAGAAAATTATTTTAGAATTATTTTATTATTTCATATATTTAAAAAAAACTCAAGACCCCCTGAAATTCAAACGGATTGCCAGGGAAAGTAAATAATGAAAATCACAGCATTTGTTTTCAATTATAAAATACACCAGAGTGGTAAATGGAGTATTATTTAGCTGATTTTACTCCAACTCATGAATGCTTCTGATATATTAAAATAAAATCACATTTTAAAAAAATGTTGTCAGGTATATGCTATATATTAAACGCTTTCCATTATACCATCAATGGAATAAGAGCTTCGGTTAAAGAACCAACAAGTCGTGATTGATAGTAACAAGACAGTTACACCATCGCAACTCATCATGTGCTAAACAAATTCCAAAAGCTAAGTATTGATTGGGCTCATAAAACAACAGCAAAACAAATTAAAGAATATCCATAAATTGCGAATGGCCTTTATTGTAGCTCTCATCAAAATTGTCTTTTTATATTTTTCCATGCACAGGATTTTTGTATTTCATTTTTTTATTATTTGATGTGAACATATGTTTGTTTCTCTGTTTAATTATGAGAACGTGGAGTATTAAAATAATTCTAGTATAGTTGTTTAAACAAAAAATAGATTATCTTGTGGATTTTATCAAATATTACCAATCAAATACATCCGGAGTATTTCCGTAGTCATTATACATGTGCTCCACTTATCTTTCATTTAAGAGTTTTATCTCCTAGATGAGTTGCTGTCCCTAGCTAGCGAAATCTGTCAGGGTTCGAACTTGGGACTTTTAGGGTTAGCCCGACCACTTCAGGTTCAACTAATGTAGTTAAACACACTCACCCTCAATACACATGCGATCTTATATGATCAAAATTTGCTAGATCAAGCTAATATTTTGTCCACGTAAAATACATCAAAATTGATTGTTTTTAAACAGTTTTTACCCTTCGACATACAGAAGGCTTGTATAGCTACATTAAAAATGTTTAGTTAGTGAACACACTTTTGAAATCACGAATTTTAGAGTAAATTACTCAATTAAGAATGCAGAAGAAGAAGAAGAAAGTAAAAGTTTCTTTATTGAACTTAACCCATCTTAACTATAAGTTTAGGGACGTGTTATTGACTAGTACCATATAATTGGGAAAGTAATTACCTTCTTTCACGAAAGACAAATACGTGGATTAGATGGTTACAAGCTGGTGTATTTGTTTCAAATATACAAAACCAGCTACAAACACAATATAAAAGTTAGGAAGTATGTCTACAACATTTCATTTATTTAAATTTATGGGGATATGCTAAAAAAATTTACTAAACTCCTGATTTTTTTTTTTTTAATATGTTGCTTGTACTTTTGTTTACTTTTTTCGTTTTTCGTATTAAGTAAAATAATAACTTTAATGAGAAACATATAATATAATGTGTTAAAAATATTAATTTTATGAACCCGTTAATTATTTTTTTTTCAATCTTAGAAGCTGTATAACGAAACTTTTAATATCTGTATACTAATTTTTTGTGGATAAAACAATGCCCACCGTATTTTCAGTCATTGCTCTTTTGTCACGAGAGAACTTCGATAGCTTTTATAGAAAAAAAGGTTTGATAGTAAATTATATGCAAATTAAAAAACTGTTTCGTACTCAAAAGGGTGCCATTTTTGAAACCTTGTAGAATAAGATTAAAATTCTGTTATAATTCATTTTAAAAAAATCGATTTAAAAATATGTCCAGCGATAATTTTATAGTAACATTTTAAAAGCTTTAAGTTGTTTTGTATTGAATATAGGCCGTGGAAAAGCCGTTTATAATTTATAATTATTTTATCAATTCAAACATTTATAAAAACCACCCTTAACATTTACTTGAAGTCAACCGGAATGGCCAGGGAGAGTAAAACAATGAAAGTCATGATAAAATACGGAATAGCGGTCTATGTCGTAGAGCGTAGTATTTTATTTGTATACATAATATAACATCCCCTATCACTATAATACTCTTACTCTACTAATACAAATAAAAAAATTAAATAAATGTTTGCTAACTTACTATTACATTACTAGTAACTATTGTTTGACTATTTCCAGCCTTAATAAAACCGGAGTAATTTTACACTTATTACACAACTGTTATGAAAGATTCAGCTTTGGTTAAAAAGAACTATGCTTTCTGGCAACAAACATTTGGAACCAGCTGTTCAAGCACGTTCCGACCAGTAGGCTCTAGCTCTATCAAAAAGTTGTCGGGACAAAAGTATTTATATATATATACTGAAATATACGCCTTGTAAATTTGATTGCTATAAGCACATACATAAAAAAGCTATAGCGTTTTTTAAAGTACCAACATATTCATTATGGTGGACAGTTTTCTGGTTACAATGACAACCGAGTTGGTTTTAAACTTTTTTTGTGCTGATTAATACTCACTTTCATATGCTAAACATGGTAAAAGCATTCAAAAAGTTTAAGGTTTTAATAATAGAAAAAAAGGGCTGATCCTAAAAAAAAAAAAAAAAACTAAAATGAGATAGAAAAAGTGGATGGCAAAAAAAAGTACACGTAGTGAACACCCCCGCCACCTACTTCATCCTTCCGTTATCAATTTCTGATAAGTATCTTATTTAAGACAAATCCTTATCACAGGAAGCAAAATGGAGATAAGATCTGGTAAATAGATAGCAGTGCTCAACTTTTACTTACTCATCCTTCAGCCTATTATGGAGGGGGGGGGGGGTGACATTCCTTTTGTTCAAAATAACATTTAGTTTTTCCTAAGCATGAACAATGCACTCTTGTTGACACACGCATAACACCCACGTACAAAAACACACAGAAAAAAACAGACACAAAAGAAAACACACAAAAACTTTAACACACTAAACATATATTTAACAGAAACAACACACAGTCCACCTAAACACCCACAATTAAACGTGAGTGACGAGGATCAGAATGCTTTAAACAAGGGTTCGAACACGAGTTTTTTTTTGGTTTAGCAACCATTAGCTTTACCGCCTCGCCCACGCCGATCCCATATTAACATGTCACAAGACCTCGCAATGCCGGGGGGGGGGGGGGAAGGGGGGCAAGCCATTTAGGGGCCCAATTCCGACCAAAATTTAATACATTTTGTTTTCATAAATAATGTTTTCCGTGCTACTTGATGGTAATTTTGTAAAAAAACGGTCTATTATATTAGTGATTGATCTACATTAACTAACACACACTGTTGCGTAGAGAGAAATATTTTTTTTTAAATCAACATAAGCTGTAGTGTGAAAGATAGGCAAACGTTCACACTACTTCCATGGCCCTTATTCAATAGTCTAAAAGGGGTGACCATTTAAATCCTTTTTAATAGTATTGTACTAAGTGTATTAAAAAGCTATTGCCTCTTTTAATTATTATTCAAATAAAACATACTATAGTAAGGTAAAGCTATAAAAAGGTATTTAGTAAAACTAAAATAATAAATACAAAAAATCATAAAAATAAACAGAACGCTAGAAACCACTCCACAAATCAAGCTTACGTGTTTATATACTTTAATCGACTCTGATAATTAAAAATTGTCTTCATAATATTCAACTAACTTGAAATGCTACACAAACATTTTAAAACACGATCATTTCTGACCCGATATGAGTTTGGACATATTTTTGTCTGGTTTGTTGTCTCAGGAAGGTTATTAATTGAAATATGAGTTAATTTAAAGTTTAATGTAGCAATCAACCATATATATATATATATATATATATATATATATATATATATATATATATATATATGTATATATGTATATATATATATATATGGGGGGCTAAAAATTATTTTTGCGGGGGAGCCTTTCTTTTTTAGTTCCGCCACTGTCCCATGACTACTTATATAATGAGACTATTTTTAAAAGAAATCAAAAACAAGTATCGTAGAAATACCAACACTGTGTCAGTGAGACATCTGATCCAAAGCCGGATGTAAAATACAAACCGGACAGAACAAAAACTACGAACAAGTGGAGGGAAGCCACGAATGTTGACATAAGTGGCGTACACAAAACAGGGTGACAATGTAAATTTGCTCTGTTGAATATTATTACCCCTGGATTTGAGACTTTTAGCATTAGGGTCTGTATCAAATAAGACTTAAGCCCCTTTTCTGCACGTGCCACCCCACGTCGAAGCTAACATAGCTACCCTTTTGTAGTACAGTTTGTGTATCTTGTATCTTTTTCAAAAGCTGTAATTGTAAAAATAGTCTTTCAACGTATATCAAACACGTCTTCTCAATACTGAGAACAAAATAGTCATGATTCGAAGGTAGTTGTGGTTGGGGGCTAGGGTAAGGTTCAGCGTTCTTCCTGCATGTGGGGTAATAATTTTTGTGTGTAATCTTGAGTAAGGTCCAAGGAGGAGGGAAGAGTAATTTTACGGAGGGGGGGGGGATATAATATCCTAAACCCAGATTTAAACGTATGTTGATGTCATTTGTGGGCATTTACTTTATAGAAACTGGTTTAAAATATCGCAATTTGAGTTTGATGCACATAGACATAAAGCACGAGGACGGCATTACATACACTATAGCCTCGACAGGTTCGTACCATCACTCAACACACATCCTGGTAAGCCGGAAATAATTCATACATTCAACTGTATATTATTATAAAATACAAGTGTATCGCGCACAATTATTCCTGGTTGTGTTATAGGAGAGGTACAACAACATTGTAATTTTGTATTCAGCTTTTTATATAATACAAAAATTATAGTAGGGATTATATTAATTTTCTAGAGACATATTTAAATTATTTTTTAAAATGTGTGTATATTTTTACGGTGAAGAGATTAAATTAGTGACTTCCTTCATTGATTATAAATTATTTATTTAAATGGTTTAATTTTAAGTAATTTAAAAAAAAAGTATTTTTAATTTAATTAAAATTCATTTTTGCCCAAGTGTTACACTCATTTAAAATGCTTAAATCTTCTTTTATAATCGGTGGAACTGTTTTTATGTTAAAGCTTCAATAATTTAACCTGTAGGCCTACATTCTAATTTTTATTTCAGCATCATTTTCTTTTGACAAAGTTCGTGTGATCTACCATAATATACAAGTGTGTCAAGTATTCAGATTCTTACTCAGACTGTTATGCTGTTCATCAATATTTTCACATTATCCTTGCTTGGTTTTGTCTCACAAGTGTTCTGCACTGAAGGTAATTGTTCTTGAGAATTTTGCTTACATAAAACGTAACCAATTTATATTAAGCTAGTACACTTTTAGTTTTATAGCAACAATTTTAAAGTAAAAAGAAATATATATATTCTCAAATTCTGAGGACGGAAAAATTTGCAATAAAATAAATTAAAGATGTATACATTACATTTTGTAATTAAATTATTACAATTATCATATAATTACACAATTGAGTGATTAACTAATTTACTTTAATTAAAAAAGCAAATTCTATTATTAATCATGAAATGCGTCACCTCTATTTTAACAACGTCGCATGAAGACCTTTATTTCAGTTGGTCGAGAATTTTTTCCTCTGCCGCAGACCAAGTTATAAAGTCGAAACTGTTTATCCTACCTTATTGTGTTATTTCCAATGTGAAAGATGTCTGGTTCTGATGCACTGCAACTCTTAAAACTATTCAAACGTTAAGAATTTTCAACTACGATATTTCCCATGTGTCGATGTAAAATTGTTCCCATTTCCAACAGTTTGTTCTTGTGATTACATCCAGAAAGTGATCCCCCAAGCGTGCAAATTGTTCGTCAAACCACTTTTGAATTATGAATTTTGCCATTTTCTCTCTTACCGGCCTGTTGGAATTGCTTTCCCTTCCACTAAATGTTGTTCTCGGTGCGAACAGGAATACGGTGGAAATTATCAGACTAACCGTTCGGCTCTAGTCCGTTCAGTTCAGATTCCTTACTATTTGCCCACGAAGAAATATCATAGTAACAATAAACAAAAATAACTCAAATTGTCATGCTCTTCGGAAAAACCAGAAATTCTTCAAGGAGACTTTTGTCCTGATAGTCTGTGTGGGTCGTGCGCAATTCATTTAAATAATTTTCCAAATGATAAATAAATCATTGCACTTAGCTATGTCGCTAATTCGTTACCACAATGTTACTATCTAAATACTACACAAATCCTTGTTAAAATAAATTGATATTTGAATCGCACATGCCAGAATATTATTATTTTGTTTGTACAATTTCAGCCAAACACGCTAGGCTGATGGTGTTGACTAGTCAAGACCTCCGTAGTTATGACCTAGATCTAGATACTTTAGAATACAAAACACTTCTGAACACAGCTTTTGGTGGAGCTGTTGTTCTTGGCTTTGACTACAGAGATAGCTCTATCTATTGGACTGATGCTCTATCTCAGAACATTTTTATGTGAGTTAGACTTTAATGCAATATATATTTTGTCAAAGTTTTACAATTGTACCTATGGCTCTAGCTAATGAAAATATTGATAGCATTTTAAAACATATTTTGTCTGGCTCGGTCTTTTACTATTTTGTTGTTAATTCAACACAAACTGTAAAACATATTACAGGACTAATCTTCACACTGGAAAATATAAAAAAAACCATATATTGAAGCTGGTATCGCTGTTGACTGGGTGCATCGTTATCTTTATTACTATGACACTGGATACAACAAGATCGAAGTATCGCGCCTAGATGGCAGCCATCGTAAGACACTCATCAGTGATGATCTGGATGAATCAAGGGCATTGTATGTAGTCCCTGAAAATGTGTACGTTCAGTGGCGGAACTAGAAAAAATGGGCCACCCCGCAAAAAATTGTTTTTGGGCCCCCCATATATGTATATATATATATATATATATATATATATATATATATATATATATATATATATATATATATATATATATAATCTGTATCTAAACAGAGTAATTTAGTCTACTTCATTGCAATATATAACCATTCTGAGAGAACAAACTAGACACATTTATATCTATTCTGTCTACTTTCATTTTTAACTGGTCAAAAATATATAAAGACGTAAGCTTAATTCGTGAATGGTTTCTCGCGTTATGTTTATTTTTTTCATTTTTGGCTATTATAATATCAATTTTGAAAACATTGATTTTTATATCTATACCATTGTTTAGTACGTCTTATTTAAATAACAATTCAGAGAATCAATTGCTTTTTACTATACATAGTACAAAACTATGTAAATGAGATTCGTGGGCATCCCTATTTTAAAGAAGGGCAGTAAGTCATGGAAGTTGTGTGAATGTTTGCCTACCTTTCAGACTATAGCCCTTGGAGATTTTAAAATATTTTTCTACGCAACAATCTCTGCTATTGTAGACGTTTTTTTTTTTTTTTTTTTTTTTTTTTTTTTTTTTTTTTTTTTTACAAAACCACTTTAAGTTGCATGGAAAACATAATTTTTGAAAAAAAAAATTCATTGTTTTTTGGTCGGAAATGCCCCCCCCCCCCGCACTGCGGGGTCTGGCGGTATGGTAGTTCCGCCCCTGTGTACGTTCGATAATAATTTGTTTAAGAATACTGTAGTATGATATTGTCTAAAAATCAATTTGTTTCTCAACAATAAAATCTTATTAATTTTGTCTTCTAGTTGGATCTACTGGACAGACTTGGGCGAAACAACTAAGACTGAATGGACAATAGAGGAAGGCTATTGAAACTCAACATGTTGTATGGCCAAATGGACTCACGATTGGTGTGTACTTAAGAATGTATGTGTAGATCTATGTTAAGGCGAAATAAACTTTTTTTTAGATTTAAGATTCTAATTTATTTTATAGAGCCAAATATGAAACTCACTTTTTAAAAATTTAGCCTTTTTATCTTTTTTTTACAAGCTTAAACCTTAACAAATAATTCAGCATTAGCAACTAACCAAGTGAAAATGATAATATATTAAATTTTAGATTACGTTCATTGACTATATTACATTTTTAATTAAATGTTTTCTTAGTATTTATGTGTTTTGTTTAATTTCTTTACGTTTTGTAAATACGTTTCTCTGTGTGTATGCAATTTGAAAAAAATGCCAAATAGTTTTATTATTTTGAAACATTTTTGTTTATTATTTATTAATACATTATGACTATAAGAAAATAATCATAATAAGAAAATGAATCATGGGAAAATGACAAGTTATGGAAGGAGTTTTTCGATTTAAAATAGGTGGTGCCAGCAAAGTGCTGACCAGACCTTACCTTCATCAAGAAACATATGAACTCTACGTTATCGGTCCAATGGATAGCTAGGTCTGTAGTGAATGAGTATAGAGGAATGAATGGGCGTGAATGTTGTTTATACTTTGCACCCTGTCCCGTTTTTCTCTGCTCAATCCTCGTGTTGTGAGTTGGGACAACAGGTTTGTACCTGTTTTCTGTACGGGCAGCTGTGTGAGAACGTGTGTAATTGCCTAAATTTTAGTCCAGTTCTCCCATAATGCTACAGGTTAGTTCTGTACTATTAGATAGCCATTGGATTTTATTGTGTGTACTAGCGTATGTGTTTATATTTACAATAGCCTGCGTTGTGTGGATTGTGTATATAGAATAAACTATATTTGCAGTAATGAACATTTTGTTTCAGTAAGTCGTGTTTTTAACCGTTTTTTTGTTGTTTGTCGTATATGTTGCGCTACACAGTGGATCACCCGTAAAGGCGTGTCCGTGTGTTCAGTCTAATGAGCAGGGGCCCACAGCCGCCCATTATCATTTTTTTAAGTAAAAATTAATCTTTATTCTATAGACACCATCCCACACTCTTGTATATTCTTTTTCCTACAATTAAACACACACTGTTGTCAGCAAAATTCTTTTGAAAAAACATAAATTGCGCGAGAGGCCGCTAGATATTAAGATGGCTTTTTGAGACCATCCCAAATTTGGTACTGATGGATAAAAGCACATCAGTGCTTTGTTGTCCCTTTTAAGTTCCTTTTCAGACTTCCCCTCCGCTCTTAGCCTTACAAAAAGTGAATAGATAGCGCCTCAACAACAAAGCTGGCTCGAATCGGTGGTAGTGTTGACAAACTAGCGCTCCAACAACTAAAATCCAAGAAATAAAGTGCCGACATTGTTTACATTTAATAACCACTGTTCTAAAAAACAAGGCAAACGTCTCAAATAAATACACGAATGATATCGTGTTATATATATATATATATATATATATATATATATATATATATATATATATATATATATATATATATATTAGTTTCGTCACTGGCACCTTGATAGTGGTTTTGTAAATAAAAAACAGATAACAGATATAATACAGTAGTGATATTATATAGTAGCTTAGACATGCTGTTGCGTAAAAAATCTTTTTTAAAATATACACATGAGCTGTAGTGTGAAAGATAGGCAAACGTTCAAACCACTTCCATAAATTATTTCCCTTTTACAAATAGCCAAATAGGGGTGCTGATAAGCTCCTTTTAATAGATTTGTAATAATCAAATAAAACAGCAATTACTTAATCTTAATCATTATTTTTTTTTAAATAAGTACTAAAGAATGGTATAGTATAATAATGAAATGTAGTTAAAACTAATAATATAAATACAAAAAAACATAAAAATAAACATAACACGAGACACCATTCTTATACAAAGCTTCATGATTTATATACTTTTGACCGATTTAATTATTAGAAGTATTAAGACAAACATAAATGAAAACAGAGATTTTCAAAACAGACCAATGCACTCAAACGCATGGCATGTTGTTGTGATTAGATTTAATTGATTTTTTTTTAAAACCCGATCAGGCCAGAAAAGAGTATCTTATGTTCGTTTTGTGTGTTTATATATATATATATATATATATATATATATATATATATATATATATATATATATATATATATATATATATATATATATATATATATATATATATATATATATATATATATATATATACATATATGGGGGGGGGGGGCAAACAATTTTTTTGCGGGGGTGGCCCATTTTTTCTAGTTCCACCACTGCTAAAGAGGATTATTTTGCTTCATCTTATTTTGCTTTATATTTAAATGCGTTTTTACAAACGCAAAATATTCAAAATAATAACTGTTTCGCTATATTAATTTTACTAATTGTTTGTATTTTCTTCTATAATTTCACAATATAGTTGTACGATACGCTATACTTTGGCTAGAATTGTTTCGGCTTGTCTTTATGGAATCTGCTTCAGCTAAAAACTAAAAAAGCCGTGCCTAAGTTGAAGCAAAGTACCATTTCAGCGTGATCAACACAAGATCCTGGAATTTGAACTGCCTTCCCATAGGCAAAAGTTAGTGCTATTATAAAAAAGCACACCTCACTGTGTTGGTATCAGTCGTAGGAACAGGCCAATATTGATTACAATACATTTTTAAAAATGTGTATTATTTGTATCGTTAGTAAATTATACATTTTAAAAACTATAGACATTATTTATTTGATATGTTAAAATTTCAGAAAATATAAACAAGTTATTTACTATCACACTTAAGATAGCTGAATAATTATCACTAAAAATATAGAGGGAATTTTTAAAGCGTGTTAAATATTTTTTTTAATATATACCAGGTATTCATTGTCAAACTTAACATTCCAAAATAATAATCAGTAAAGAAAATTGTACTTAAAAAATTAATGTTAACAAATATGTTGAAGATAATGAGGTTTTAAAAAATCTATGTACTTCTCTTTAGTTTTTAAAAATTAGAATAATTTTTGTTGAGTGCGATGAGAGTAGGTAGTTACCTCATGTTTTAACATTTAAATTACATGATTGTATTTGATTTTTAAACACAAGTGCGAGGTTTTAATATAAAAAAAACCACTCTGTTAGTCCAGAATTTCTGTGTACAGGCCTTCGTCGTTGTCGTTGTCGTAAACAGCGTTTTGTTCTGGAAGAGAACGATGAATACCATTCATATAATAAAACAAGATAACAATACATATCCGTAGGTAGACATGATATAATACCGGTAGTATGACCATAAACTTGTAATCAGAGTTTCAGGTAGCCCCCCCCCACACCCAACGCCTCCACCCAACCAAAACTCCCCCCCCCCCCCCCCACACCCAACGCCTCCACCCAAACAAAACTCCCCCCCCCCCCCCACGCCTTCATCTCCATCTAGATAAATTTATTGTATATTTAAATAAAATGGACAGTTGAAAATTGATATTATTGTTGGTACGTAATAAAAATAGCCAACGGACGTATCGTTAAAGCTATAGCTTACAGAAAATTAGCTATATAATGCGTTATACTTTTGAATGGACAACAAAATCTTGTATGGAAGTCGCAATTATTGTTATAAAAGTTAAATAAACCCTGTTACGTCACTATAAACTCGTTATTCTGAAATTTTGTGATGATTAGTGACAGACGTGATATCATTTATGGATGACCTCCGAAACCCACAGTTATCTAATGATAACGGGTAAGTCTAGTATCTACTAAGTTTTACTATTACAATCACCTTGTTGAATTACAACATCTTCATACTCATAGACACTTTCAGTGAACTCCGCCAGATTGACATCCCCGGCCTTTGTCCCAATCATGTTGTGATCAACGGCGTTTGCATCTGGAATAGAACTTTACAATTATATTTGCCATACAAAGGATTAATTTCCCTAAAGCAACGCTAGAATTTTATCTACTTTAGCATTACTACGTAACCTGGCTAAATGTCCTTAGTTAAATATTCATTACACTTTATTTGTGATCCAACGACCAAATCTAAGACTCAGTATTTATATCAATATTCTTGCCCCAAATGACCTTGATCGATGGCCAAGACACACTAACCATTATCTATTGACCTTGGCCCAGCGACCGTGACCAATGGAAAGTGACTAAATATCTATAACTCACTGATCCAGTTATGATAAATTTATAGAAATGGTTTAATGACCATGATCAAAGTCCATGACAGAAAACCAAATCTAAATCTTAATTAATTCATTAGTGTTTCTTTTCTAAGATACATCTATCTATGAATATAATTCTCTTCTGGGAGACGCTAGAAAACAAGCTGTAAGCGCGCTCCATACCACCCCACCCCTAGATGGTCTGATGAGCTGTGGTTCACGCTAAATGTTCACATTCGTGGAGCTGGGTTTAGTGACGGCTATTAGGGGCATATAATTTAGTTTGAAATCATTTTAAACGTAGGGGGGAGGGGGTAACGAAGTGGAGTTTACTTTAACGTGGAGGTGTGTGATGGTGGTAGGAGGGGTTATCGAATTCACAAATTAGGAATTACTGAAAAGTACAAAAAAAAACCACAACTAAATAGCGGCGTATGAAATGCCGCGGGTCGGCTCGTATATATAATTCTCTTCTGGGAGCCGTTAGAAAACAAGCCGCAAGCGCCTCCTTGCAGTCCCCTCTCTTTCTCTCTATCACTATCACTACCACCCCCACCCCACCCCCACATTGTCTGGTGAGCTGTGGTCACGCTGTTTACAATTTACAATCATGGAGACGGGTTTGGTGACGGCTATTAGGGGCAGATAATTTAGTTTGAAACGATTTTAAACTTAGAGGAGGTAACTAAGAGGAGGCTGCTTTCACGTGGGGGGGGGGGGAGAGGGGGTTTAGTGTTTTTAAGCAAATATTTTCAGTGGCAGCATTGGTACTGTCGAATTCACAAATTATAAATTACTGAAAAGTAGAAAAAAAAACAACTAAATAGCGGCGTATGATACGCAGCGGGTCGGCTCGTTTTATATAATTTAGTAAGGATCTTTTGTCGTGTTCCGTATTCTATATAAGCCCTGAATTAAAATACAACATTTTTAAAAAGATTGAACATTTTACGTGTTTGGTTCTCTTTGTCATGGCAGTTTCCAGATTCTACTTGACTCCTAGTGGGTGATCGTGTTTTGCAACGCAACTTAAACACAAGCACAACTGCCAGCACTAAAATCGCTACCCCAACACAAATACCAATCCCAATGCCAATCCCTTCAGCTAGTCCAAGTGATTGTATATTTTCTGAAACACAAACACAACACTGAATTAATATGAATATAAACAATTGCAGGAATGAATGCAAGCAAAGATTTTCTATTAAACAAAATATTTATTTTCATTAGGCTTCTCTGAGATGTTGATATATAATACTAACGTAAAAACATGATTTGTGTAAACAGTTCAATCTAGCGCTGTAAAGCAAATCTGTAGGCGACCGTGTATTTCTCTACGACTTCGGTCTTTTTGTTTGATTCATCCGATGTAAATAATTATAAGAACCAAGAAGATGAAGAAATAGTACTTCAATTAAAATTTAAGTTACGTAAACTGTAGAAAAAATATATTCTTTTTTACCTAAGTATAATACTAAGTAAAAAAGTAAGTTAATAAATTATGTAGAACAGACATTATTTATAAAAGATCAAAACGACAACCACTGAAATCTATCCTGAATAAACTCAGCATAAATGTACATAACAGGACAAGTGTTATATATCTTGACATAATTAGCTACACATTTACATGAATACATGAATAGTATTTAATGATTGCATGTTTATCACTACGCCAAAAAAAAATAACGTTTCGGTTATTCATTGCCATTTTAAAAAATACGGATATCAGATCGTTTATTTGTCAACAAAACCACAGATGTTGTTGTGTCAATATCATATATATTGGTAGTCGCTGCAAATCAAGAAAAAGTGAAAACATTTGACAAGGATATGCATTTATTAAGTTTGTTGAATAAATGGAAGCGAGGAAATACCACCTTTCTTTTTAAAAATAAAGATTGTTAACTGATAATTAATTTGTATTCGATTTAATATGTTATATATATATATATATATATATATATATATATATATATATATATATATATATATATATAGCCTACATGTATATATATATAATATATATAGCGTTGTATCAGTCTGTTTGTGTGGTTGAGTGTATACGTGTGTTTTTCTTTGTTTCGTGTGGTTATTAACGGTGACGGCACTGCCTAGTTATGACAATATAATTTAACAAAACTAAATCTAACTTGGCCTACTACATCATATTTTGTTATTACAATTTCACATTTTTGAAAAACTCTCAAAACTTTATAATTTTCAATCAATCTCTCTTACAGCTCATTCCAATACAATTTCGTCATCAAGTGCTTACTCAACACACGTGCATTGTTTTGTTCCAAACTTCTATTCTATTACCCGATTCCACTGAAAATGCTAACCTGACCCATTTTTGTTATATGAGATTTTCGGGAGCTCACTATGACTTTTTATCACTTGCTTTTCTATAAAATTTTAATGTGTTGGCCATGAAAATTAATGTGTTGGTCTTGTAATTTTTGTTTACCCACCGACGTTTTAAAAGTAAATCTAAAAGTCTCTATCATTCATTACTGGAATTGAATCCAACATTAGATATATTTTTCTATAAGGCCAAAAGCACCAGAGATGATAGACATTTAAAATGTCAATGAATTTATTGTAAAACTGTATTTTGAAATGTGAGTTTATTTGAGTTTCTACATCTATTGTGAAAAAGTCTACCATTCCTTAGCATATTAAATACAAGTTTCTCTGTCTTTAACAAACTTTTTGTAATCTCGCTGAATTGGTTTGAACAAATTAACTAAATGTGTCCATAGAAATGTTAACAGTCTTAGACACAATGACCTCTAGTTCAAGCACGTCAAGTTTCTCACCCAATGAATTGCCGGAATCGTTGTTAAGCTTCGACTCATTTCTCTCTGTTGTAATGCTAGGTGTTGCCGTAGCTGTCGGATATGTTGTTAGATAAGTTTCAGGAGCTGCATTTGTCGCTGCAAATCAATACAAAGTAAAAACGTTTAACCGGCAATTCTATTACTCTAATTTACTTTTTCGTTACAAAGCATAGAGGAATTATTGTAACGAGCCTACCCGCGGCATATCATACGCCGCTATTTAGTTGTTGTTTTTTCTACTTTTCAGTAATTCATAATTTGTGAATTCGACATTACCAACGCTGCCTCTGAAAATATTTCTTTAAAACACTATACGTATCTCGTTAAGGACGATAACCCCCCCCCCCCCCACCCTCCTCCCCCCTCCGTTACAGTAAACTCCACTTAGTTACCCCCCCCCCCCCTACGTTTAAAATCGTTTCAAACTAAATTACACACCGAATTTTTAAAATATATCTAAAAATTTCTATCATTCATTACTGGAATAGAATCCAACATTAAATATATTTCCCATAAGGCCAAACGCACCAGAGATGATAGAAATTTTAAAATGTAAAAGAATTTATTGTAAAACTGTATTTGGAAAAGTGAGTTTATTTGAGTTTCTACATCTATTGTGAAATAGACTACCATTCCTTAATATATTAAATTCAAGTTTCTCTGTCTTTAACAAACTTTTTGTTATCTCGCTGAATTAAAAATAGAAATGTTAACAGTCTTAGACACAATTGCCTTTAGTTCACGCACGTCATGCTTCTCACCCAATGAATTACCGAAATCGTTGTTAAGCTTAGACCCATCTCTCTTTGTAGTAATGCTAGGTTTTGCCTTTGTTGTCGGATGTGTTGTTAGATAAGTTTCAGGAGCTGCATTTGTCGCTGCAAATCAATACAAAGTAAAAACGTTTAACCGGCAATGCATTTACGCCTATTTACATTTTCGTTACAAAGCATAGAGGAACTATTGTAATTGTGTGTGCATGTAAACAATTATTTGTTTGGCGATTAACATTGACAAATTAAAAATAAAATGTGTATGCTGTTTAAAATATATTGATTTAATTAATGAAAGAAATTTAAAATAAATTAACAACTGCTTACCACGAACTTCCATACAAATGAAAGAAAAAAGGTGTGCACAATCGGCATCATTTAGTGTTCCATCTTCCCAAATTGCAAGGCAGTCTTCATTTCCTTTCATGTTGTTAGGTTCACTATAACCCCACATTGATGTTAGATTAACCTTTGTACCATCTGTCCACACCCATTCACCTTCTTTTAATATGTCACTAGCTCCTAGCCACACTTATGGAAGAAATAGATGCACATATCACAAAACATTGATAATTTAAAAACTTGTTGCTACCGTTCTATTTAAATAAGTCATCATAAAATGGACCGGTTGATTGAACATTTGCGTGCTATGACAATTATGACACAATTTACTCATTTAATTAATATGTTTGTTAAAAAATAGCAAGAAACAAGGGATTAACTTCGAGAACAGACATATGCAGTGACTTTAGAATACTTGAATGTTATGCATAGATTTGATATACTGAGTACAAATTAAAGGCCAAGCTTACAAGTTAATTTTTTTAGCGATATTGTTTGTGAGCCAATGTGTCGTTGGTTTCCTAATTTCTGGAGCCAGTTGGTTGTAACACTTTTGTCGTGTTATGTTAGTCGTGTTACTTCTGTTCTTAGCTGTCTATGTTAGTTTAATAAATTTTTAAAAATATATGCATACCTCGTGTATAACTTGGTCTTAAAGAATTGAAGTATCTCAACACAGAGGGTGAGGAGACTTTGGCCAGCATCCTCTTTCCATTGAAATTAGAGCAGTATCTCTTCAAATACAAATTACAGATTCAATGTTTTAGTATTTATTTTATGCTCTAATATGTTTCGTAAGAAAGCTAACTAAGGATATCTGAAGTATTAAAAATTGACTATGTAATTTACATCTCATAGCGTGTTAACTGTAGCTACAATATACTATAAGCTAAAATTACTTTCGCTTCAGTCCAAATCTTTGGTGTTGTGAATAGCTCATAGCAATTGTTGTCAAACGCCGTAGCGGTTTTGCTTATACACTCTGTTAGAGATTTAGAATAAAATACATTTTAAAAGTACATGCTGCTGGAAATTTTGAATTAAACACAATAAAAAAAACACAGTATTTGAATCATTTCTCTCTGTAGTAAATCTAAGTGTTGCCGTGGTTGTTCTGGATGTTGGATACTTAGTTGTGTCAGTTTCAATATTTGTGTTTGTCTCTGCAATTCAGATGTAAGTTATAACGTTTGAAAAGCAATGCTTTGCTTGTTTTTGAAATACATTAAAGAGAGAACATACACTGGGTTTAAATTTGAACGCTATACATAAGGGCCTCTTAGTGTTTATGTGTAGAAATATGTTTTAGCCATAACGTTTAATCCTTGTAACCTTCTTCTAATCGTCTTGCTAAACATAAGATAAAAACTTAAAAGTACAATGTTATGTCACGTTTACAATAGACTACCATTCCTTAGTACAGGGGTTCCCAACCCTGTGCCCGCGGGCGCCATGACGCCCGCTGAACTATTCGTATGTGCCCGCCTCTCACTACTCGACAGAGACATAATTTTTTTCATAAACATTATTTTAAAATGATTTATTTTTATTCATTTGTTACAGTTTTAATTATTTTTTTTGACTGCCTAGGGTTATTAAATATGTTCGATACCCACTTTGTCTAGCGTCGAGCCAGACTGCACTATTTACGCTAGCCTGGAACGGCCAGTGCCATTTGCACATCAAACCTTATACACGCAGAAAACCCGAAGTGAACGAATGGAACGAACGTCTCGAACTGATCCGATAAACGCCGAAGATTTTCGCAGTTTAAACATATTGAGCCAATAGTTTCCTTCTGTATCAATCCTTTTACTTGCCAAATAAATGTTATGTAAATATAGCCGCATATATTGCAGATTTTGCTCAAGGTAAGACAGAAGAACTAGAGTTAGAAATTTTGGACCTTAAGAATGATATTTTGCTCAAACCCTTAATGTCAGAAGACTTTTGGAATACAGTGGATAGAGAAAAGTTCCCATTGTTGAAAAAAGCGGCATATAAAATTGAATCATTTATCGGTTCGACGTATTTATGCGAATCATTGTTTTCAAACATGAACTTAATTAACTTAATAAAATCAAGATATAGATCTCGACTCACCGATGAGCATCTTTGTGATTGTCTGCTAACAGGATTATCGTCATACGCTCCTAATTATGAAGCTCTGGCCAATGAAATGCAATGCCAAAGATCACATTGACTTTATTATATTTTTTAATTAAATGTTTCTTTGTATTTATGTGTTTTGTTTACTTTTTTACTTTTTTGTAAATACATTTCTCTGTGTGTATGCAATTTGAAAAAAATGCCAAATAATTTTATTATTTTGATATATTTTTGTTTATTATTTATTAATACATTATGACTATAAGAAAATAAAATAAATTATGGGAAAATGACACGTTATGGAAGGAGTTTGTCGATTTTAAATAGGTGGTGCCCGCCACCCTACCGATTTTTTAGAATGTGCTCTAGAGTAAAAAAAGGTTGGGAACCCCTGCCTTAGTATATTAAATACAAATTTCTCAAGCAAGCAATGTAATTCCCTTCATTCCATCACAAAGAACGAAATATATTTTTAATATTTTGAAATACTTAATGACAAAACACCACGGGTTTGTTTGAATTAAAAAAGCAATATATTTAAATGGCAGGATTAAAATTAAGCTGTTAAAAACTAAACGTAATGTGTGTCATTTTGTACAGAAAGGTGTGTGAGGTAAAAATACATTATTCTCAGAATTTAAATTCTATAACCATTTGTACCGCAAATTTGTTGTTTTTTTCTGTTTGTTTGTTTGTTTGTTTGGTTCTCCAATCAAATCTTGCGATCGAAATTTCGGGCACTTCCCAGTTAGCTAGCGCGCTGAAATTTTCAGGGAAGCTTTGTTTCCGATGACAATAGAATACTCAATTGTTATTATTACTAAATTGATCCATGGACACATTTTATTGATCATTTTACACCCCTATATATTTGTACAAAAAAACGTGGGAAAAAGGGACATAGCCCAATAATTGTAATTTGATGAAAACAAGGTTCGGTACTCTCCCTCTTTTGGCTTACTGAGTAGTGGTCACGCGGTGTTTGTGTACAAACCTATGCAAATTGGAAAAGGCACGTGTTTTTTACGAGTTGTCTTCGTTTACCCAAAAAAAATTGAATGCGAGAAGATAAAATCGATAGCAAGATTTGAATGCAAACAAACAGACAAAGACTAAAAAGTAGAAAATAATTATCATTTAAAAAGTTTTTAAAAACCCACGTTTTCTGATTGAACTAAAAAGTAGAAAATTAATACTATACATCACAATAATGCAAGCGATCACTCTACTATAAGCGATGAAAAACGTGGGGCGCCGTGATTTTCTTACAGTTTCTAATACTGTTGACTCTCTACAAGCTCCCTAATAAAAGTCAATAGTATTATCTAATCTTATATTAACAATGACCGATAAAAAACTTTTACTTCGGCGCCCCACGTTTTTGTGATGTTTAAATTTATATTATTAAGAAGTTATATACTTTTAACAGTGTCCGCACCGCCGAATAAAGTCTACCGCCCCCCCCCCCCCCCCGAAATGTTCAAGTGCCCCACGGAGAGAAATTCTGGAAGAAACGCTGATTGTCATCCAAGATCTCCCGCTGTGCCATATTTCAGATCAATTGGACATTGGGGAAGTGGGTCTAATTTATATTTCAAAATTTGGGGAGCCTCACACATACAAAGCACACGCTAAATAAAAGCCTTTAAAAAAGCATGTAAAACAAATTGAGAAAATCACTCACGCAATAGCTTCCGTTGGCCTATTTAATAAAATAACTTGAAATATCTAAGTGTAATCAGTGGAAAATTGTATTTTCTGATTTAGGGTTTTCCGCAAAAATAAAAATAAAAGTATTAATTGTAGCATAAAAAATTCATTAAAAAAAACGTTTTAATAACAAGCTTTTATGTAATAATACACTAATAAGTAAAAAATAAATTATACACTACTATTTAAATAACTATAAAGAAAAGCGTTGGTCTCTTCCTAAATATCAGTAAAGGTATCCAATAGATACTAAAGTGACCCACGCTTTTCCTTATAGTAATTTTAATAGTAATTTAAAATGAACCGTAACAGAGGAAGTGAGTGTAATAAAAGCTTGTAAAAAGACAGTCTCGCTCATCTGAATGGTCACCACAGTCATCATCACCGTCGCACCTCAAACTGACGGAAATACATATGGTGTTGTCGCATTAAAACTGAAACCCATCCACGTCACATGCCAATCCTAAATTGGAAGGTGTGTTTCCGCAAACAACTAAAAATAATTTATTATATAATCTTTAGGCTGCTAACCTTAAATTCTGGAATTTGAGCGTGTGTGTGTGTATGTGTGAGAACGCGATAATTTTAGTACCGTTACAGCCTGGTTGATTAAATTTCATATATAAGTATTATATCAAATTTTTAGTTCTGTATACATTTTTCAGCCATTTCCGATAAACGGAAGTGGGACTTATTTTACTTTTGGTTTTTTAAAAGCCTATATAACTTGAGTAGAATTTTACACAAAAGTAAAAAATCTAATTCTCTGTATTATTTTTTTTTAATTTAGAGTAATTTCCGTCTCCCGGAAGTAGTACTTTACGCTATTTCCGACATCTCAAAAAACGCATATGTATTAATAAAGTACTAATATTCCGCATTATTATACACACATTTTTTTGGTATTCACTTGGCGCACAATTCTTTTTTTTACGAGATTCTATCTATATATTACTAAAACTCAAGTTTGTTTACATGTTTGAATATTTATTTGTTTGTCCGATTGACTACTGTAGAAAATCTGCGCTGTTTGTAGAGCTGTAAAATAGTAATTAGGTAGAAAACAATGCCTTTACTTTGAATGAATAGTGACGTCACATGTTTTGTATACTTTTTAGTACAATAACATGGCGGCTTCCGTCATAGACTTTGTGGCCCATTCAAACGTTTAACGCGTTCTAAAGCTAATTTTCTTTCGGATATGACTTTAACAATACGTCCGTTTGCTGTTTTTATTACGTTCCAACACTATTATCAACTATTTACAGTTCTTTTTATTTTATTATACAATACATTTCTCTAGGTTTACAGAAATATGTAAAGATTCTTACGCCGCATAGAAGTAAAATATATAAGTTACTAGCGTACTCGCTACCCGCGCGTTGCCGCGGGGATAGAAGAAAGTTTGACGAAATATATTAGAAGGATTTCCCCAACGCGTTACCAATCCTATATTCTTAGATCTGCGACCTTGTTTTCTAAAAATTAGTTATTTAAATGTAAACAATGCCTGCGCATGGATCATAAATATCAGGACACGGGTTTACCTACACTACAGCATGAAAACCTTGAGTGTACATTAATCACTCACCGAAATAATATGGTAGAACACACTTCGGTGACCGCCCATGTTTCAGAGACGTAGAGGCCCGCTCTCAGGAGACCCCCCCCCCCCGATTACACTACCGCATAGGCGCGGCGTACGACCCCTGGTTCCTTAAAATAGCATCCTGTTAACAATGATGCATATTGCGTCATTCACTAAAGTGACACAAATAAACAGGATTTTTTTCTTTAACACGTAAAAAAATTATTTGACGTGTTTTAAACATAAGTGTGACTGATGCAATATGTTAGCGTTACTAATGGTCTATTCTTAGATGCTCGATCTCAATTTCTGTTTGGATTATCTAAAAATAGATGCTAACTGCATCATTCACAAAGTGACAAAACTGTTTGGATTTTTTTACGGACCTCAGCATATGAAAAGATTATGTTGTTAGACCCATGCTCAGACGAAGTCAGTTTTTTTGAAAGACAAAAACGTCTGAGGTGTGACGCCTTTTTGAATGTCTGGTTATTTTGTGATGATAAGTGACAGACGTGATGTCATTGATGAATGACCCCCGAAACCCACAGTTATCTAATGATAACGGGTAGACTAGTTGTATTTTAAAACATTTTAGTAATTATTTTCAAATAATGTCTATGTCCCAAGTCGCCATCCCCCAAGTATTATATAAGAATATTCTAGATAGTTTTAGGGGAGAAAACTCACGCTTTAATTAACTTGTGGTTGTTAGTTCGTTTTAAATGCGACACAAAACTTGCCTATATAAACTTGATTTTTTTTTATTTACACATATCCACTGAAGGAATAAAATAGTAGATCACTGAATGTAAATATTCTATACTGGAGCACACCAACCTTTAATCACACAGTTATCTCATGTAAAGACGACTTACACTCATCTCACGTGACACACTAAACACGTTATTCACACATTGCATGTACCCTCGCAGTCGCTAGCTACAGTAAATCAGCAAAATACAAAATAAATCTCAAACAAAAAAATTAAAAAATTACGGAAAAATGTTTTAATCATTTTCAAAAATCACATCCAAAAAATCAATTTACTTTGGTGTAACCTTATATAAGCTATGATTAAAAATAAAAGCCAGGGCGCTAAAAGATGAAAATTAAACGTAGGTTTATTATTTTGTTTTAGAACTTCAACCAATTAATGAATTCCAAATGAACGGAAATTACTTTAAATAAGTGAGTGGCCAAACGTTTAAGTTTAGTCAATCCAGCATTGAGCTTTAGAATTAACGAGCCGACCCGCGGCGTATCATATGCCGCTATTTAGTTGTTTTATGTTCTACTTTTCAGTAATTCATAATATGTGAACTCGACAGTACCAATGCTGCCACTGAAATTTTTTGCTTTAAAACACTATCAGTAGGTCGTTAAGGACGATAACCCCCCCCCCTCCTTTTCCCCAACCCCCAACCCCTACCCTACACCCCCTCCCTGTGTAACCAGCCTCCTCTTAGTTACTTCCACTTAGTTTAAAATAGCTTCAAACCAAAGTATCTGCCCCTAATAGCCGTCACTAAACTCGGCTCTACGATTGTAAACATTTTGCGTTAAACACACCTGACCAGACCATGTGGGGGTGGGGGTTGTAGGCATATGCTTACAGCTTGGTGTTTTCTATGGTCTCCATGAAGAGAATTATATATATAGATACACCAAAATTTGAAAAAAATAAATTTGAAGTTTCTTTTTAAAACGATAAAAAAAAAATTATTTTTTAAAAAATATATGAGATTTATGTTGCACTTTATAGTCATTCGTTAAAAAACAAGTTATTGCGCCGAGTAGCTTGTTTTCTTAAAAATTAAGTTAACCTGCCACTAGTTTGTGCTTAGTCGACGAAATCAGGCAAATGCGAACTGAATAGAGTTCGACGGCTCTCTGATAAAGCGATCGTTAATATATTTTTTTTTATCTTGTGGTCTCAATTTTTAATAATATAATTAGTAGTTTTTTAATTACATTTTATTCTTTCTAATTAGATAAAAAAAATTGATATTCTTGCATTGTCATCCAACATCTACCGCTGTACCTGTTTTCATCTCAATCGGTCATTGGGAAAAGGGTCTGATTAATATTTCAAAATTTTCGGAGCCGCACATACAAAGCAAGCTAAATAAAAGCCTTTTAAAGAATGAAAAACATTTTGATAAATAACTCACGAAGTCGCTTCCGTTGGCCAGGCATTCTAGTATCACACAAAGCTCACTCCAAGCATAGTACTCTAAAAGTACTGCCTATTACAATTATAAGAAAGAAACTCAATATTAAATTTAAAAATCTGCAAATAGAGAAATAATTAGACTTACGACAGTATCGCTCATCTGAATGGTCACCACAGTCATTATCACCGTCACATCTATAACTCGCGGAAATACATCCGTTGTTTTCGCATTGAAACTTATCCACGCCACATGTCCTTCCTAAATTGGAATGATTTATATTAAGGTTATTAATTAAATGAACACTATTTTAAGCAGATACATGTTAATATCCAAGTGTAACCTGATTAAGTTTTTAGTTTCACATTTGGTGTGAAACCAAAAATAAATTATTATAGAATCGCTAGGCTGCTACCCCAAAAGCCTCGAATTCGAGCCCTGGTCAAAGTCAGTGGTACGTCTCTGAATCCACTCGGAATACTGGGTCTAACGATGATGCTTTACTTTTTTATTTTTACTTTTATAGAAGGGTGGGTTTTAAAATTGCAGTAAAAAATACCATAACTTATACAAATTATAAAGAACATATTTAGCTATTTAAGCGAGCTGTGCACTCGTGTTTCACTACGGTGTAAAACTCGTCAATGTACTATTTGGAGGACGGAAAGGCACAGAACATGGTACAGAACCATGACCCACAATCCAAAATGAATCCTACTCTATCTATCAAACACTCCAACCGACTGCGCTACCAATACTGTTTTGATTTTGTTACGGACAAAAAGATACATCCCAGTTAATAATCTAAGCTTGGTAAATTTTTCTGATTATTAAAATAAAACGAATAATATGGCCCTCAGTGGTTCATGTGAGCCGTTAAGGGCCGAAACTGAAATCGCCAAATCGCACCCTACCAGGGCGCCGGCTGACAAGCGTGACGCAATTTTGTGAGCGTTTGTAACGCCCCATCCTATCCATTTTCTATCACACTGTTTAGACCGAACGTATTCGCCATAGCGCTCACGGCAAAGACCAGGGCGCCGAATCGCATCCTGCCAAGGGGCCGACCATGCAAAATTAAATTCACCCACCCACCACCCCCCGACCCCCACACCTTCACGGGAGTATTCATCAACTCCCTAAAGTTGAATGGCACTCAGATAAATTGTTTCGAACCGCAATCGTCTTTTATTTTAATATACCGATGCGGCCCTCTAGGTCCTCTCATCCGGCCCGCGGAGATATTTTAGTCCACAGACAAAACGTTTGTTGGTGGTGGCTGAGGATTCTTGCCCAGAAAAAAAAAACATTTTGAAAATGTAGCTTTGGGTGCAAATACCATTGCCGGCCGTGTTGCAGATATTGATGAAAACATTGTGACTCACATAGCGAAAAATGCAAACAAGTTTTGCCATTTTTAAATTGCAATGGACGAGTCACTGATCAGCTGTTCAATTTCTCACAATTGTTTGTTTTCATTAGAGGTGTGGATGTAGACATTAACACAAGAGCTGGCTTCCATACATAACATGGTTGGCACCGTTACCGGAGAGGATATATTAAGAATAAACCTTTGCTGATTATAACTTAGACTGGACTAACCTCAGTAACCTGCCTGTTGATGGAAAAAAGTACAAGTGTGGCATAAAGAAAGGCTTGGTTGGACAAGCGAATAAGAAAAAAATTATACAACAAATGTTCCTGCACTATATTATTCACCAGCATGCTTTCAGTGCTAAATATATGGACATTAGCTGTGTACTGAATCCTGTGGTGAAGATGGTGAATTTAATAAGATCCCATGGGCTCAACCATAGATAGTTCAGAGACATGTCGAAAGAAACAAACATTTTCAAGAATAAAATAGGCGAAGAACAATTTTAGAGTAAACTTGGACCTCGAGTGTGTTGTCAGCCCCCGACAGTGTTTCTTTCTGACTTTTCTCTGGGGGGAGGGGGGTGGTGGCGCTGGAAATTGGTATATATTTCTATAAAAATTAAATTTCGTTGGGGGGGGGGGGTAGACGTTCTTCGTAGGGGGGGGGGGGAAGGGTGCTCTGCCACCCCATAGACATGTCTGAAAGAAACTGACCACCGAACTGAAATTTGATAGTTAATGCGGCCCTCGGGCTGAAAAGTTTGGAGACCCCTGTCCTAGACGGCCCTTACAAACTTACCAAACACCACTCCTCATTTACCTCAGCCCACCCCAACACACACATATTCCACACAAACACAGTCTGAGTAGACCAAACCCCAAACCACCACACTTAATATAAGTAGATGTTGTTAGAGGAGACACATGGCTATAGATATTTACCGTCTGTGCCTAATAGTTGCAGGACGACAGCCAACGAGATACATATATGTAACGTCATTGGGTTGATCAACAATATACTGATTCAAATGAAATCTGATAAAAAAAGATTTGTTTGTTAAGTTGAACTTGAGTAATCTTTGAAAAAATATTACACACTTATTATACACTAATACCAGTGGCGTAGGCAGGGGGGGTTATAACCCCCATGTACCCCCATTATGACTACCTTTTTACTTTCTCGTATATACGAAGTATAGAGAAAGTCTTGTAATCGTGCAAAAAAAAAAAATCGAGATTTTTACAAATCTCGACGTTTTACACCTCACTGATACGGAAAAACATAATTTTGCAATCTTGTCCGTATGTCTGTGTGTCTGTCTGTGTGTCTGTGTGTCTGTGTGTCTGTCTGTCCGTGTGTAAACACGATAACTTGAGTACCGTTACAGCTACGTTGATGAAATTTCATATATAAGTATTTTATCGAAATCGTAGATCCGTATCAACTTTTGAGCGATTTCCGATAACCGGAAGTGGTACTTTTCTTACTTTGAATTTTTCAAAAGCCTATAACTTGAGTACTATTTCAGATAGATAAATGAAATTTCACATGTAAGTAAAAGATCTAATTCTCTACCTTCTGTCAAATTTTGAGTAATTTCCGTTGACTGGAAGTAGTAATTTACGCTACTTCCGATTTCTCAAAAAACTAATGTAAATTTTAAAAGTACTAATAATATTGCGCACCATTATGCGCTTTTTTATTTGGCGTTCACTTGGTGTGCAATTAATTTGTCTACGAGATTTTATTCTATTTTTAAAACTTAAAGTATTTAAAATGGATTAAAAATCATGTCTATAGCCCGAGTTCCCATCCCCTGTTATTTTATATAAGAATATTCGAGAAAGTTTAGGGGAGATCACTCCCGGTTTATTACGTTAAGTTACAGCTATTCACTTGTGTCGATATTATTTAGAGCTTAAACACTAAACACTTAAGTCAGGCAGCCTCTAGATCAGGGGTCTCCAAACTTTTCAGTCCGAGGGCCGCATTAAGTATCAAACTTCAGTTCGGGGGCCAGTTTCTTCCAGGCATGTCTTTGATTTTTCTGAGCGAAGTTCCACAGCAATCACCAACAAACGTTTTTTTCCGTGGACAAATTTATCTCCGCGGGCCGGATAAGAGGACCTCGCGGGCCGCATCCGGCCCGCGGGCCGTAGTTTGGAGACCCCTGCTCTAGATCAACAATGTATATCATTGTGATGAGAATTGCCTGTAGAATTTAGTTACGTTTTTTATTATTGTGCCAAAGTAATTGTATAATAATCTGGAACGCAGTAGGAGTGTCGAATAGGGAGGGGTGGGCTACGTGGGTAGGCCTTTGTTGTCTAATATGCTTGTAGTGCAACCGGAAAGCGTCTAGAAATTAAAAAAGACAACATCAAAGGAATTGATTATTATTCGCATTGAGGTTCTATAATGTGTATGTTTTTACTACTTCAAAACATTTGAAATTCATTTCACTAATGGCGGATGAAACAGGGAAACTGAAAACTATTTAATTTTTAAAAAGATAAACTGAAAATGATAAAGATGGCAGAGGACAGAAGGTTATCAGTTAAAGGGTGTGACAGGGGGTTGAGGGTGGGTTTGAATATGGGTACTTCTCAATTATAAAATACTACCGGATGCATATCTGGCAGGAAAGCGTGGGCTTGACCCACAATTGTTGACACACAATTTTGTGTTAGTAGATATAAAACTGCGTAGGTGGTTAAATATAGATGTAGAGCCAGGAACCTACAGAAGTCATTTTAGAGAGTCAGATAAGAAAGACCA
This sequence comes from Physella acuta, assembly GCF_028476545.2. Lineage (NCBI taxonomy): Eukaryota > Metazoa > Mollusca > Gastropoda > Physidae > Physella > Physella acuta. The sequence continues at coordinate 194,365 of NW_026732238.1, forward strand.
ATAATTATTTATTTTCTTATTCGCATAGTCGTGTTTTAATGTGTCTTTTTGCTACTTCAAGCAATTTAAATTCATTTTAATGATGTCGGATGGGAAAAGGAAATTAAAAACTACTTTATTAACTGATTTCTTTACAAAGAAAAGTAAATCTGAAAATGATAAAAATGAAGATGGTACTATTGCTTTTCAAACTACATTACATCAAGAAATTTCCTTAAATTCAGCACCTTTGACTGTTTCTTATGCAAATGATATTGGCAATTTTATCGAAGGAGTTATAACAGATGATACACGGTTGTATTTATTAGAAAACATCTGGCGTCCTGATGAATGTTTTAAATTTCCAGCAAGCGGACAAAGAAATTTAAAGTTTCAATATTCGTTACTACTTAGGTGGAACTGGTTGACTTATTCCAAATTACTTGATGGCGCATTTTGCAAATATCGTGTTTTGTTTAGTTTGAATTATCGTGGTGTAGGTAGTCAGCCTTTAGGTAAGTTATCGAAAATTCCATTTTCAAACTGGGAAAAGGCAACAGGCAAGTTTAATGAGCACCAGCAATGTGAATATCATAATAGAGCAATTTTACTTTCCCAAAATCGTAAATCGTATGTCATCCTGGCACGATACAACAACTTCTTCAACAGCGGTTCAACTTTTAGGAGCAATTAGGAGTCTTAAGTTTCAAGTTTCTCTTAGAGTTATCTAAAAAATCTTTGTAATAACACTTCCTGTCAGAAGAATACTCCAAACAGAAAACTTTGATCTATCTGCGGCTCTAAAATTTACAGAAGATACAAGTAGCCTACTAGTGAATATGCGGAAGGATGCTGAATCAGAATTTACTACCGTATTTAATGAAGTCAAAGACATTTGTGAGGACTTCGACATAAATATACTTATTCCACGTCGAGCTGGAAAACAAATTCAACGCTGCAATGTGATGGCAAATACGCCTGAAGACTAATACAAAATAGCTTTATTTATTCCTTTCCTTGATTCGGTTAATATGTCAAATAGGACACAGATTGCTAAAACATAAATCTGTTTTGAGAGGTTTTATGTGTCTTTTGCCCAATGACTCGGGTTTTACCAAAGAACAGGAAAAGAATGCCATAACACTTATGCAAAAATATGAACGTTTGATTAATAGCAGTGTCATCGATGAAAGCATTGGAGAACTGAAACTGTGGTGGCGCCACATTATTACAAGTGGAAATGTACCGCAAAACGCTCATCAACCTTTTTTAATGTGTGACGTAAAAATAATTCCAACAGTACACAAACTACTGCAAATATTTGTAAAATTGTCTGTAACCACTGCCGTTAGCGAACGCTCTTTTTCCACTCTGAGACGGCTAAAAACGTACTTGCGAAATACTACTTGCGAGGATAGACTAAATGGATTGGCATTATTAAATATTCACCGACAAATTGTAATTTTAGCGGATGAGATTCTTCATGAATTAGCCAAGAGTCCAAAAAGACTTGAACTACGATTGTAGGAAAGTAATGTTATAAGTACTTTTACTTGTTTGCTGTGTTCTAGTATTGTTATTGCGTCTTCTGAATTTGTTATATATGTATATATGTATGGAAACAAATACAAAAAGAAAAGCAGGCTGAAATCAACGGCCTATACGACACATAACAATTTGACACGTAAAACTTAACTGTTTTGAAAGGAATCCTTTCCAACGTAAACAATAGAACCAAACAAGAATATGGAATGAATGTCTCTACCTGTGATGTAGTGAGAAAAACACGTAACCGTGCTCTGTCACATTTCAACGGCGCTGTGAGCTGTTGAGGCGGTTTTATCGAGGATGTCAAGGTCTATGTTTCCTTAAAGTCAAACGTGCATGTATTAATAGGATTAATAGGATTTAGAAAAACATTTTTATCGTTCATAGCCACGCATAAAAAAAAAAGAAACAGGATTTAAATTTAACGAGAGATGTGATTATTTTAATTTTATTTTTTCATCTAGGTAATTGCGTCAAGTGGAATAACTTAAGAATGATTCGATATCAGAAGTGACAGAAGTGACGGTTTTTTCTTATGCTATATACGAGCGCGTGTTAACACACAAAATTATACGTATATACTCCAACCAACTGAAGTGTTCCAAAACTTCACCATTTTAATGTAAACAAGTTGATCGCGAAATTCGTTAGCTATTGTGTTATTTCACCTCTTTTGCTAAATTATATATTTTAAAATTAAATGTCAATGACTAAATGCCTATCTAATTCGATTAAAAATGAGATATTCTTGCATCGTGATCGAAGAAAAACGCATCTGGAGTGTTTGAACGAAAATCGCTGCATTAGAAGTGGGTTAAAATTGAGTCAATTGTGAACATGACCCATAAACATGAAACATAGATCATGGACCAATATGTATGTCACAGTGAAAAATCTTAACGACGATAGCCCATTGATAATGACTTAGTATATGTGTCTCAATGAACACATTTTACTTAACTGACCATGGCTCAACATTTATGTCAAACAAACCACTCTCCAGTGTCCATGACCCAATTTTTAAATTGTTTGATAGAATCAATTTTATCTATGAGCAGAGAACTTTTTTATGTATACCGTATCTAACAGTTAAGACAGAGACACAGATATAGAGACAAACACAGACACAGACACAGACACAGACACAGACACATACACAGACACATGGCCAGACGGACAGTCGGAATAACAGACACACAGAGTGAGTGAAAGAGAGAGAGAGAGAACATCCCCCATCTACTTTAAATCTACTTTATGGTGTAGTTTGTCGATGTTAATAGCTTTAAAATGTGATTTCTGAAAGTAAAGTTTTTTTTTTAATGGCAGTTTTTGATTAAATTTTAAAAAGTTTAACAATTTAAAAAAAAATGAAATTGTTGTCAAGGGTTGGCGTGGTCGAGTCGGTAAAGCTCATGGTTTCTAAACAGAAGTGTATCGAGTTTGAACCCTCTTCTAAAAGAGACAACTTCAAAATCAAATAACTGCTGCCTTGTAATTTGTTCTTGGTTGGACAAAATAAAGAAAAGATAAGCAGGCTGAAATCGGAGTCAACGGCCTTAATTGTGTTGTAGGGGATCCCCTCCAACACTTACATTAATAAATAAAAAGAAGTCATCAATGACCCCCCTCCACCCTCTCATCCGCCTCTCTACCATCGCCCATAGGCAACATAGAATGTTTTTATGGCAATCAGATGAAAATGGAAGTATTGCATTAAAGACAAATTCACACACATATATATGAATCTCTACATAATGCTAACATAGGATAGTTTAGATGCAAAAAATTCAGCGCTAGTTGCGTTAATAGACTGCTATTATTGTGTAAGGTAATATACTAAACATTACTTACCTTTTCAATAAACAATTTGTGTACAAAAGCCAGTCAAACCAGGATACAATTATTCATTGTACAGATTGTAAACATTGGCACTTGAATATAACCTGACAATTGAGATATGTATGTATTATATTTATTAGACTTTTTAAAAACTTAATATAAAAAAAACTTAAATAAGACTGAAATGCAGTTAAATATGCTTGCCAAGACTAAAGGTGTAACCAAACACTTGAATTAATGTATTGATTGAAATAGCTGTTCAATATCCTGCGCTATAATGAAGCTAATAAACACCTAGAAGTTGAACACATTTAGTTTCTGCATGACGAACGTCCTAATAAAAACATTAAAACATAGGATGAAGGAACATTTTAACATTCTATCGTGGTTACAAAAACAACTTTAAATTCAGTTTGTGTTAGGATAAGTGTGTTCCGTAATGTAAAAGAATTAATTTTTTAAACACAGAACTAAACTAATACAAATGTGTTTGTCACTGGGATATATTTGCACTGGAAACTGAAAACAAATGGCCATACTACTTGTTGCTGATAATCCTATCCACTTGCATTGTCTTTCGTGAAATAAAAAAAAAACGACGTCCCTAATTAACGTGCGCGGTGTATTTTGATTTAATTAATACTGGAATAATAAATTAACTAAAAATGACAGAAAAATTGGATGGTAAAAAACCATGCAATGTACACCCCCTCCACCCATGCAAATTTCTGTAATCAATCTCCGATTTTAATCTGAAGACCACACGGGCTAAAACATAGATGCCCACTTTTTATTTTTATTTTTGAGGTTGCGTCTTTTTTATGTAGTACTAGTGCATATCAATCTTATATAGAGATATGAATGCAAAATCCAAGCTCAATATTGAGGTTTTTAAAAACATGCCACATTGGAATAACAACGGAGTCTGCAAACATTACATTTTATTTTTCTCAAACGTGAAAAAGTGTGATAAATGAAAAATAGGTCAAATCCTTATCACAGGAAACAACATTGAGAAACAGGTCTGATGAGTGGAGATATGAGCTACGCTGTGCTTTTTATTTAACATCCCATTTGCTTGTAATGATGGAGGATTTGAATTTTTTAAAGTTGAAACATATGTCTAATTTTAGACTTTACTAAACATTAAGAACTCACTCTTGTGTCAACACCTCCGCACGCATGCACATCAGAGTTTCTTCACCCCCCCCCCCCGTCCTCCGAAGAAAGTCTACCGCCCCCCCCCCCGAACGACATGGAATTTATATAGTAAACATATACTTTTACCGTTGCCCCCCCCCCCCCCGGAAAATGTTGACCGCCCTCCCGAAAATATCAAATGCCCCCTCCCCTAGAGAAAAAGTATGGAAAAAACACTGCTGCACATAAGCATGCTCCAAAAAATTGCAGCACAGCGCATAAACAAAAACACTGAGAAAACAACTTCAATTACACACTCATATTTACGCACAGGCCAGCTTAATTAATCACAATAACCTAACCATCAAATTACTAGCTTTTAATTCAGAAATAAACATGTTATGTGAATATATTTGTGTGACGCCTTTTATGGGGGAGTGGGCGGTTAGCTAGGCCTGTCCTTTTAAAGGCATCTTAGTTTGTCAATACCAATAGGCGGGTAATATACTATGACTTTTTGTAGACCATCATCGCTGATCATTAAAAACATTTATGCAGTCATTTACCCCTTAAAAACACGTAGTCGAGCACAACCATATTAAAGCTATACAACACTTTAACACAAGTTTAGTAAACTATTTTACTAGTTATAAAATAAATAGCCATTTTTGCTAATTATTTACATAAATTTCCAAACAATATCACCTTCCATCATACTCATCCGAATTTTAATCACATCGGACCTTGAATACTACACCCTCGAAAGCGAAAGGTGAAGCTGCTCTTGAAAGAGAAAAATCAAATCCCAGTTTCGGGTTTCTTCGCCCTAAAAAATAATGGGGCGTCTAAGATTTTAAACTTCATTACAGTTCAATATGATTTAAACAATCAAAAACTACATTTAATTACCTTTGTTTTGATATCAAGTTTAATTATCAAAATTGATCGGTAACCTGGAAAAAGATTTGCGAAAAAAAGCGCTTGTTTTTAAATGGCTACGGTGCTATGTGTGATACAATACAGTGGGTTTGTTTGTTAAGAGTATTGTTACACGATTGACCGTTCAGAAGAAATGTGTCGTCTGCTAGATTTCTTCCCGTTAAAATCATAGGCGGGCAAAATGGGCGGGCTTAGTTGGCTGTTGTCTCGATCAAAATATTTTTTGAAGTTATTTTTTTATCCTGCATAACCTTTTTTTTTTTTAAATTAATGAAATTAGTTTAGTAGGACGTAACATGTAATTTTGTATTGATAAAAAAACGTTTAAATGTTTTTTACATTATTATTAAATCAGTGGCGTCGCTAGGTAGGGTGTCATCCATTGCAGCAACTAATGGTCTCACCACCCTATATATATATATATATATATATATATATATATAAATATATATATATATATATATATATATATATATATATATATATATATATATACATAGATTAGTAGGTTAGGTGGCAGAATTTTAGTATAGGAGCTTATGAGGAAGTATCGAAAAGGATAGAAGCATGCTTCTTTGACTTTCAATTTTTTAAACCATCCTAAAGACCTTATCGTTAAAGTTTCATACGTTTAACGTACATCAAAATGAGCGTAATTAAACCATTTATTAATCATTTATAGATTGGTATTAGTTTTAACGTATGACAAAATTTATACGGACAATAAACTCTAAAAAACCTAAAGCTCATTACAGCCGACAAGTAGATTTTTTCGATTATTTCCCTTGGTTTAATTTTTCCAGTAGAAACAATACTCCGCTACGCGCTCAAAAAATGACGCGGCTATATAGACAAATGGTTTCTCTTTTCGGCAGACTATGCTTGTTTAAAATTTTAAATAAAGATTTAATGTGAACAAGCATACAATCCTCAGCTGTATTTTAAAGACCCTAGATGAACTTAAATAATTTAAGTGCATCATTTAAATTAACTATAGCCAAATACAATAATGAAATACAAACTACAACTTCTTAAAAGCTAGAGAAAAAAATAAGTAAGCAAGTAAATATGCGGAGCCTATGTCTGTCGCTTACAATTAAGGTCAAGTTTGATTGACTTGTTTCTTAAGAACTCATTGTACAAGAAAGTAAACCCTATACCATTTAGGCCCAAAAATTAACTCAATCAATCGAACCATGACGAATATTCGCTACACCGGGGGTGGGGAATTGTGAGAAAGTAAGAGAAAAAGGGGCGAGTCGAATTTTGAAACGATCTTGTTTAAAGCGGTTAAATATTTAGACAGCGTAGCTATTTTTAAGAAAACATCTAAAATGATGAAAAGTTTTAAATCGAATTGAGGTGTAAACGTACTTGTATATTTAGGTGAAAGGTTGGTGTAGATACAGGTGAGGTTGTAAATGCAGGAAATAGTGAAAACAATGATGTAACTGATGTTGTTTTTGTAGCTGTAAAGTTGTGAGTGTAAGTGTAGGGGTCGATTTATGGGTTAAGTATGCGTGTGGGTGCGGGTGCGGGAAAATCGCGGATTTTTTTTTTTATGAACTTAACTGTATTAAATTTCCGTATGTCTATTACATTAAGTAAAAACGAATTGTAAAAAAGTTGTAAACATTGCATTCAGAGCTGACGAAAGAATGTGTGTATTTAAAATGTAGGTGATGGTGTGGGTAGGGGTGAGTTGTGCACATAATGCGATAAATATGCGGGGGGTGGGGGTTGAGGGAAAAGTCACGTAGTTGTGTGTATTTATTATAAACTTTACTGTATTAAATTATTTCCTTAAGTCTATTACATGAAGGTTAGATAAATGCGATAAGTATGCGTGGGGGTGAGGGAAAGTCTCGAAGTCGTGCGTATTTAACTGTATTAAATTATTTCCGTATATATAAAACATCAAAAGTTTTTTAAAATATATTAAATGAGTTTAAAGAACCCACATAAATTGAAGTTTCACGCTTAAAATATAGATCGATATTGTAGTATCTAAAAGAGTATGTTTGATAATATAGGTACCAATGATACTTGTTTCTATACAATTTGTTTGAGCACATGGTACTGCCTATTTATACATCAGGAGATAATTTTGTTTTACATAGGGGTAAAAAGTTATGTCATATTCATGCGTGGTTAAAAAAAAGGAGGGGATTAAGACGTTTATCGCAATATATGCAAAATTTAAGTGGGGTGACTTTGAAAGGTTAACATCATAGGGTGATATTTTAAAATGTAGAATTTTAATATAATCTACACAAAAGACCGCTTCTATACACACATATATATATACTAGCTGCATCCCGTGCTCCGCCACGGTAAATCTTTTTAAAATATACCAACTTTGGAACAGAACAAAACAAACAAAAACACAACACAAACACAAACAAAACACAACCACAACCACAACACAACCACATTACAACCACAACACAATCACAACACAACCACAACACAACCACAACCACAACACAACCACAAAACAACCACAACACAACCACAACACAACCACAACACAACCACAACCACAACACACGGTAAATCTTTTTTAAATGTACCAAGTTGGGAACAGAACAAAACTAAATACAACACAAACGAACGCAAAGAAAAAACAAAAACGAAAAAACAAACACAACACTCAACATAAACTCAATTTAAATGTAATCATAAAGGCATATTGCTCACAGTCTATCCCGTTGCGCCAAATCGCGCCCTTTCCGAGCGCCGGCGGAAAATTTCGATTTACACCCTCTCACCTCCCTCAAACTTTCGATTTCCACCCTAACCCCCCCCCCCCCCTCTTGCTACGCCTCTGTTATAAAACCCCTAGCTTTTCCGCAAATAAATTAAAGGCAGTATTTAGAATATCCGTGTTTTACCGACCATATTGCACTTTATAAATTCATGCATTTTTTTCAGTACTTTTAAAAATTTACAATAAAGTTTCATGACTAAAACCATTGCGCACCTAATGAACGTGATGACTTAATATAGTAATGGAGAATAGTTGATTAAAAATTATTATTAGTAAACAGTACATTCAGTGAATAAAATAAATAAAAGATAGCCTTTTATCAATCAATGCTAATTATAATATTCCAACAATAATGTACTCTTACACGTCTGCATAATTTGCATTCACATTTTGCTAATTATATTATTCCAACAATTATTCCGTCTTGCAGATTTTGCATTCACATTTTTAGCGTGAGTTCAATTTATTTTTAAAATACCTCCCTTGGCAAAATTACTAAACAGTTTAATTAGATTTTTCTAACCTACAGTTATTATGTTATTAAAATGTATCCACTTTTTCTAGGAATATTAACGAAAACTATATTTGACATTGATCCTTTTAATATGTTTTAGCAATGTGCGTGTATTTAATATTCTCTTTACGTTATGCAAAATTGTACAAACAGTGGAAATTATAAAATAGCTCTATGCCGCTATATAAACAAACCCTACTCTAATACTTATAATAAGACACTGCGGTGCACTGAAAAGCACAGCATGGTGCGAATGTTTACTTTTATGGTTCCAAAAGCTATAGCGATGACAGAAGGAAGGAAGGAAGGAAGGAAGGAAGGAAGGACTGACACACGCTCAGCCCGCTTATATTATAGACTAGCTGCATCCCGTGCTCCGCCACGGTAAATCTTTTTTAAATGTACCAACTTTGGAACAGAACAAAACAAACAAAAACATAACACAAACACAAACAAAACACAACCACAACACAACACAACCACAACACAACACAACAAAACAAACAAAAACATAACACAAACACAAACAAAACACAATCACAACACAACACAACCACAACCACAACACAACCACAACCACAACGACAACACAACCACAACATAACCACAACACAACCACAAACACAACCACAACACAACCACAACACAACCACAACATAACCACAACGCAACACAACCACAACACAACCACAACACAACACAACCACAACACAACCACAATACAACCACAACACAACCACAACACAACCACAACACAACCACAACCACAACACAACCACAACACAACCACAACACAACACAACCACAACACAACCACAACAATAGAATCACCAACGAACAACACGCTTTTCTTAGGCATCCGCGCCCAGAGAGAGCCTTTCCAGCATTCTCTATACTATAATTCTAAATTTTCACCATCTGTTAACACCGAAAAACAAAAACAAAAAATAGTGATTTTGAGAGATCATAGTCTAATTAGAAAATAATGTAAATAATCTTAACATTTTTTCTATTTTACTTAACATATAATAATCAATGTGGAAGTAATAAAAAAAATTAACTTAATTTATTGAGAGTGAGTTGAATATTTAAAAAAAAACATTTTCCCATACGTCCACGCTCAGAGAAAGCCTTTCGATTATTCTCAAAAAGTCTAATTTCACAATCTGTTTTCATAACACCGAAAAACAAAAGCAAAAAGATAGTGATTTTAGAGAAATCATAGACTAATTAGAAAAAAATAATAAATAATATAAATAATCTTAACATTTTTCTCTTTTAATTATGAACATTAACATATACTAATCAATGCGGTAGTAATACAAAAAAGATTAACTTAAATTATTGTTGAGATAAATATATTTTCAAATTACCTCCCTTGAAAAAAATTACCACAAAAAAAAGTTGAATTAATTAGTTTTTTCGACCTACTTTTATGGAAATGTATCCATTTTTTCTAAGAATATAAACTAAAATGATATTTGACATTGATCTTTTTAATATGTTTTAGCAATGTGCGAATATTTAATATTTTCATAACGTTATGCAAAAAAGTAAACACAGTGTCATTTATAAAATAGCTCTATGCCGCTATATAAACAAACCCTACTCTAACACTTATAATAAGACACTGCGGTGCACTGAAAAGCACAGCATGGTGCGTAGTTTACTTTTATAGTCCCAAAATCTATAGCGATGACGGACGGAAGGAAGGAAGGAAGGACAGACACAGCCCGCTTATATTATAGACTAGCTGTATCCCGTGCTCCGCCACGGTAAATCATTTTTAAATATACCAACTTTGGAACAGAACAAAACTAAACACAACACAAACGAAGGAACGAAAAAAAAAAAAAAAAAAAAAAAAACGAAAAAACGAACACAACACTCATAACATAAACACAATTTAAATGCAATCAGAAAGGCATAGTGCTCACAGTCTAGCCCGTAGCGCCAAATCGCGCCCTTTCCGAGTCCCGGCGGACGCGTCTGACACAGTGAATGACTACAAAACAGAGGCCTAGCGACCCTTTCCGGCGCCCGGGGACAAACTTTCGATTTGACCCTCCCTCAAACTTACGATTTGCACCCCCTCCCCTCAAAATTTCAATTTCCACCCCACCCCCTTAAACTTTTGATTTGCATTCCCCTCAGACTTTCGATTTGCACCACTTTTGATTTGAAATTCCCCCCCGCTCAAACTTTTGATTTGCACCCCCTAAAACTTTCGATTTGCACCCTACCCCCCTCCCCCTCCGTAAAACTTTCGATTTCCAACCCCCCCCCCCTAGCTACGCCTCTCTTATAAAACCCCAGCTTGTCCGCAAACCGAAAGATAGAATAATAATAAATAATATACAATAAAAAATAGGCAATATTTAAAATATCCGTGTTTACCTACCATATATCACTTTATCAATTCACGCATTTTTTTCCCAGTATTTTAATTTTAAAAATTTACAATTGAGTTTCATAACTAAAACCATTGCGCACCCAATGTCTATAATGGTGCGGAATAGTTGATTAAAAATTAGAAGTAGTAAACAGTACATTCAGTGAATACAATAAATAAAAGATTGCCTTGTATCAATCCATGCTAATTATAATTTTCCAACAATCCGCATCCGCACAATTTGCATTCACATTTTGCTAATTATATTATTTCAACACTAATTCCTTCTAAGAGGTCCGTAGATTTGCATTCACATTTTTTTATTAGCGTGAGTTTAATTTATTTTTAAATTACCTCCCTTTTCATAATTAGAAAGAGTTAAATTAATTTGATTTTTCTACCCTACTGTTATTATGTTATGAAAATCTATCCAATTTTTCTAGGAATATAAAGTAAAATGATATTTGACATTGATCTTTTTAATCTGTTTTAGCAAAGTGCAAATATTTAATATGTTCATAACGTTATGCAAAAAATTAAACACAGTGGCATTTATAAAATAGCTCTATGCCGCTATATAAACAAACCCTACTCTATTACTTATAATAAGACACTGCGGTGCACTGAAAAGCACAGCATGGTGCGTAGTTTACTTTTATAGTCCCAAAATCTATAGCGATGACGGACGGACGGACGGACAGAAGGAAGGAAGGACAAGCACAGCCCGCTTATATTATAGATATATATATATATACTAGCTGCATCCCGTGCTCCGCCACGGTAAATCTTTTTTAAATGTACCAACTTGGGAACAGAACAAAACTAAACACAACACAAACGAACGCAAAAAAAAAAAAAAAAACGAAAAAACAAACACAACACTCATAACATAAACACAATTTAAATCATAAAGGCATATTGCTCACAGTCTAGCCCGTAGCGCCAAATCGCGCCCTTTCCGGTGATTTGCACCCCCTCAAACTTTCGATTTCCACCACACCCCCCCCCCCCTCGCAAATTTTTTCCAACCCACTTTGGCGCACCCGGGGACATATGCCCACCCCCCCCCCCTCGCTACGCCTCTCCTATAAAACCCGAAAGATAGAATAATAATTAGAAAACAGAATAAATAATAGGCAGTATTTAAAATATCCGTGTTTTACCTACAATATTTCACTTTATCCATTCACGCATTTTTTTTCCCAGTACTTTAAATTTTAAAAATTTACAATTGAGTTTCATAACTAAAACCATTGCGCACCTAATGAACGTGATGACGCGCCTATAATAGTGCTGAATAGTTGTTTAAAAATTATAAGTAATAAACAATAGGGCCTACATTCAGTGAATAAAATAAATAAAAGATTGCCTTTTATCAATCCATGCTAATTATAATTTTCTAACAATAATTTCCTCTTACACATCCGAATAATTTGCATTCACATTTTGCTAATTATATTATTGCAACACTAATTCCTTCTATGACGAACGTATATTTGCATTCACATTTTTTATTAGCGTGAGTTTAATGTATTTTTAAATTACCTCCTTTGTCAAAATTAGAAAAGTTAAATTAATTTGATTTTTCTACCCTGCTGTTATTATGTTATTAAAATGTATCCACTTTTTCTGGGAGCCTAAACGAAAATGATATTTGACATTAATCTTTTTAATACGTTTTAGCAGTTTGCGTGTATTTAATATTTTCTTGACGTTATGCGAAAGAGTAAAAAACGGGGCAATTATAAAATAGCTCTATGCCGCTATATAAACAAACCCTACTCTATTACTTATAATAAGACACTGCGGTGCACTGAAAAGCACAGCATGGTGCGAATGTTTACTTTTATAGTCCCAAAATCTATAGCGATGACGGACGGACGGAAGGAAGGAAGGAAGGAAGGACAGACGCAGCCCGCTTATATTATAGATGAGGTAATTAGGTAAATGGGTAGGCAGGTAGGTAGGCAGGTAGGCAGGCAGGTAGGTACTTAGGTATGTAGGTAGGTAGATAGGTAGGTAGGTGCGTCATAATGAAATAATAGTAAATACATCATTGTTATGATGTGTGTTTTATCAGGTATTTTGGTGCGAATGAATGTTGTTGCGAGAAATATGACGAATGCATGTTTGATGACGCGGATGAAAGAGAGTGAAGTTTTGCCATAGGAACGGGTTGTTATGGTATGCAAGCTAGGTAGTTCGGACTAAGGAGAATGTAAGACATACTTCGTGTAATGTCGATATCAAGGATAGTTTTGTTTATTTATACGAGAATAGTAGGTGAATAATTATTGACCAAGAAAATAATAGGCATTGTGTAAAGTGATTATCGCCTGTATCGTGGTGATGGGAATGCACATGGTAGTGGTATGCTTTAAATGGTAGTAGATCACGTGATCAAACACGACACTCTCACAGCAGCTCTAACAGTCATGTATAAATGTGTCATCTAGTCCATATGGTCTGTGTGCTAAATTTCTCTTTTGCACATTTTTCGATGTGTTTTTTTATGCGCATTTTTCTGTTTGCGCTTTTTTCTGTTTGCTCTTTTTTCCGTTTGCGCTTTTTCTGTGTGCGCTTTTTTGTTTGCGCTTTTTTCCGTTTGCGCTTTTTTCTGTGTAGCTTTTTTCTGTTTCCGTTTTTTTCTGTTTGCATTTTTTCCGTTTGCGCTTTTTTCTGTTTGCGCTATTTTCTGTTTGCGCTTTTTTCTGTTTGCGCTTTTTTCTGTGTGAGATTTTTCTGTTTGCGTTTTTTTCCGTTTGCGCTTTTTTCTGTTTGCGCTTTTTTCTGTGTGCGCTTTTTTTCTGTTTGCACTTTTTTCTGCTTGCACTTTTTCCGTGTGCGCTTTTTTCCGTTTGCGCTTTTTGTTTTGCGCTTTCTTCCGTTGCGCTTATTTCCGTTGCGCTTCTTTCTTGGAACCATGTGTGCCAATGTCTCATTTGGATTTTTAGTTGGTAAATTCGAGTGGCTAGAAAATCAGATAAAGACAAGCTGATCAGATTTGCTGTGACAAGAGGTGCTCAAATTAAAAATGATGAACTGTAGAGGCAGAAATTGTTACATAGTGAATTGAAAGCTCAGCAGGAACTGGCAACCAAGAAGATGAATGCAAAAACAAGAAAGAGCACGGCAGGGGACATTAAAGCCAGCTCATATCGCAAAACACCCCCCACAAAAGTTCAAAATCTCTTGAAAAAAAAGCATCTCTAGTTTCCAGAACCCAACACAATGGTAGACTACCTTATTTCTCATGGGTGAAATGTTGATGGCTCAAATGTCAAATTTTAAGGAAATAAATAAACAAAAGTGCTCTAAATCCTTGTCAGCAGTTACAATATCTCCATATGGTAATGGAATTCGAATGGTATTGAATAGGACAAATCAAACCTCTCAAATAGCGTAGCATTTGGTGAAAGAGCTAAAACAAATAAACCGGGAGTGATCTCCCCTAAACTTTCTCGAATATTCTAATATAAAATTACGAGGGATGGCAACTCAGGTCATAGACAATATTTGTTACTTAAACTTTTTATAATAGAATAGAATCTTGTAAAAAAAAGTGAAAAGTTTCCCTTTCAAACCTGACGGTCTATGGGGCAAGTAACGTAGAGTTCACTTGTTTCTGTGACCTCGGCATATGAAGAGATAGTGTGGTCAGCACTATGCCCAGCCGCCTTTACTTTCCCTAAGAGGAGTTAGATACCCATCAGAGTTGGGTGGATTCAGGGACGGTCTACTGACTTGAACTCGGATTCGAAGTCAAGACTAACGGGTTAGCAGTCCAGCTCTCTACCGCTAGACCACTCCGTCCCACACCAAGTGAATGCCTAATAAAATGTGTATAAAAGTGCGGGATATTATTAGTACTCTATAAACTTACATGCGTTTTTTGAGAAATCAGAAATAGCGTAAATTAGTACTTCCGATCAACGGAAATTACTCAAAATTTGACAGAAGGTAGAGCATTAGATCTTTTACTTACATGTGAAATTTCATGCATCTATCTAAAATAGTACGCAACTTATAGGCTTTTGAAAAATTCAAAGTAGAAAAAGTACCACTTCCGGTTATCGGAAATGGCTCAAAAGTTGAACAGGATCTACGATTTTGATAAAATACTTGTATATGAAATTTCATCAACCTAGCTGTAACGGTACTCAAGTAATCGTGTTTACACACCGACAGACAGACACACAGACATACGGACAGAATTGCAAAGTCCAGTTTTTACGACTCGATAACGCATAAAACGCCAAAACGTTTATGTATTTGTATTTATAATATTTGCCTGATTAAAATAAGTCCTCTATACTCCGGATGTGATGAAGGACGGAGGAGTAAAACTGTGAAAACTGTCAAAATTTCATGTTATTTTTGTGCACTATTACAATACTTTCTCTATACTTCGTATATACGAGAAAGTAAAAACTATGTGTGAAGACACTTTCTAAGAAGAATCGTACGTTCGTACGCTGAAGTCCCTAACTGGGAAGACCCGAGTTGTAACTACCAGAGGAGGAGAGAAACTGGACAAATTCGATATCTACGATTTGGAGACATAGTGATTGTGAAACCCTTATCAATGCGGCACAAGTTCGTTTTCATACACCTTATATACCTTTAAACATTTGTGTATTATTCTTTTGTTGAACATTGATTTTACTTTTATGTGGAATACTCCCTTTATTACGATTAAAAAGCGATTTAATTACAACCTGCAATTTAATTGATATGTGTGCCAGTCTAGCGTCTAAAAGCGAGTACTAGTGATTGCGTTCTGTTACATAAATAATTAATAAATTAACATTTGGTACATAAACGAGTGACTTCCATCTAAATTGTAGGGATTCTATTTTGGACTAATTTTAAAATATGAACCCGGAAGTTAAAATGTCACAAAAGTTCAAGCGGAAACTAAATTAAAAACATTGAGAATATGCTTTCACGAACATCCGCTCTTCGTGTAAATATATCAAAGGTATTTTATATATTTTCTGACTTAAATAAGGGACCGCATAGCTAGAAACACTATTATTCGGTAGAAATTTTAATGTTCTTTAGGTCCCGATATTGCTCAGGAATTCTTTTGTGGATTTGTGTGTTAAATAAGTAAAGGGGGAGGCTCCGGTTAAAAAAAAACTTTTTTAAATTACTCGTTAGAAAACAGTTATTTCTTAACAGCTTTATTAAGATACATCCACACACAAAAATTGGTGGAAAAATGTTGGTAACCATGACAACGGCGGTCATCTTGAAAAATTAACCCCCTCGTAGGTTTTCCGATAAAGCGGTAAAGAAATAACTTTTTTAACGAGTATTTAAAAAGTTTGTTTTCACCGGAGCCTTCCCCCTTAACCATTTAAGCTCTTCTTGGGTACTACATGCGAAATTGGCATTCATCTATAGGAAACAAGAAGGGCTCATCAGTAGTCAACTGTCGATCACCGAATGCCACTATAGGCTCCCTAAGCAGAACACTGACATTTGTACTATCTCGAGGGTGTTAAAGAAAGCTATTGTGTTATTTGAGACTAGGGGTGACTATTGAGGACAGTGATAGAGTCAAGTGTTTGAGTGACTTGACAAAATGTGTATTGGCTTACGCCATAAACTCGTAAGTGTGGCACATTCCTTATTCACTATCCTACTTGCTTCAACTTACTACATCAAGTGTCAAATGTGATGGTCATCCCGCTGTATGGGTGAAACACGAGTCAAGAGTTCTTCGAGCAGCGAAAAAATTGCGTGTTTGATTTTCTTGAATTAGATGAGGGTATTATACAGTTATGTCCGAGCTGCTATACGGTATCTTATAAATCATGCCAAAAGTTCATAAAACATTATATAGTAGGGAAATCGCCCGAGTATCGTCATCTTCTCTCGAGCCATAAAAACACATGCATGTTTGCACTCAAACTCTGTTGTGTTCAAAGGACTACAACCCAAGCAGTAACAAAAACCAAGGACATGTCCTTATTTCTCATAATAAATCGTCAAAAGTGAAACAGAACAGCCAAAGCATAGCTTACAATCGTGTTGATTGTACCTGGTACCCTATCCCGTTCGGCCTTGTTCAGTTCTCGTGCAGTAAGATCGCCTGTAAGGCATGTCCGTATGTGGACCACTTTTTTTTTTTTTTTTTTTTTTTTTTTTTGTATTTATGTGGACCACTTGTGGGATGTTTTTACCCGTTGTTGATTGATTGTTAGGTGTCGGCGTGGTCGAGTTGGTTATTCTTAAGTGAACCTTATTTAAAGGTGGTTTTGCATAATATGCATTAAGTTATTATAAAATGTATCACATTATTCAGTTGACGTTATAGTGGGACATTTAAATAAAGGAATTACCTTGTGAGTTTCCCACATCTTGTATCCACATGGATATGTTTTGTTACCCTTGCATAAGAAAATTTGATGTATTCTTATTTTCGGAAAGATTATTCCCTTTTGATACATTTTAAAAGGTTGAATTGTTTCCCTTTGCTTTCCAGAGATGTTTTTTCCTGGTAAAGAAAATTGTGTTAGTTACTTTAATTGAACATTTTCTGTGTCAGATTTGTTCCATATAGTTATTTCTTTTTTTGTGTAACAAATTTGCCTCGCTAAAAGGGAGGGAATGTGACCTACTTAGGTATTTCTTTCTTTATATAATTTAGTTTCTTGGTTTAGGTAATCGACCTTCGGAGAGTTGTACAATCACCTGAACTTCTCCGTCACGTCATGTGATGATATATTAATTGGTTGTTTCGAACCTTAGTAAATCCTCGACCAATAGTCTTACAACATTGAAGTAACCTCCCTTGGTTTTGATCTTGTTTAAAAAACCCTGAACACGAAAGCTCAGTGCAGCTTTTGACCCTAGATCTCGAGAGAGAGTGTGCCGTGTGTGTGTGACGCCATTTTGTGTTGCTTAGGCTGTGGCGGCATTTTTCCCCCTATTATATGTATTTCCTAGTGCCATTCAGTGTTTCCAATATTTTTCCTTAAAGTGTATTACCTCACCAATGCCACATCTGTGATATTTGTTATCTAGTCTAGTGAGTGATTTATTTCACCAACTGTGAGTTGGCTGTAAGTTGGCTTTTGGATTACTATTTACTCTTAGTTTCAATAATATTTTGGTATAGATTAAGTGTCATTTTTATACTTGTACACTCATTAAACAGTAGTTGACAGTTTCTCCTAGTTATGAGTCACATCATTTCTACGTGTTTATACCCCTAGGTCATTTTGACGAGCCCACTTTGTAATTTGTTGTGTTCATACTCTTGTCTAGTAGATCTCTGTCATTAACTACACATAAACGAACCCGGGGTGTTTGCTAGATCTGCGGCTGCCAGATAGCGATGATAATAAGGGGAAAGCATTAAGGCAGATTAGTTAGTACGATCCCTTTTTACATCAAAGAATCTTAATCCTGAACAGCTACACACTAGTATACTAGCTACACACAAGTTACCTATTGTAAACTACTAGACTGTAGGCCCTACGTAGACCTGCAATTGTATTAATTGTAGACTGGGTCCATTGTTATTATTCTAAACCATCTCACTTATAATGTTTCTAGCTTGATTAGTTCTTTTATAAACAGTGGATTTAAAAAAAAATAACCTGATCATTAACCAAATAATAATAATGTGGTTTTTCGTTGTTGGCTGGTATGATCTAGGTTCTACTACTAGGCTACATAAACTTAGTAGACTAATTACTAGATATGCATTTGAATTTAATTAAACTCAGTTCAGTATCAGATACATATTGCTGTAAAAATACACAAAGTAGGTAGGCCTTAGTAATTTATTAAAGCCTTCTACTACAATAATATCAACTACATGCTTGTGTTAACTTTTTAAAATTTAATTTAAGTAGCATATTCTAGATTTAAGTCTAGTCACACAATCTATTTCAATTACAAAAAATTTCGTTTGCTAAAAAATGATTAGATTATATTTAGATCTAAGAGACAATTAAATGCTTTATTAGGCCTATTATGTCTACTTTTGATTTATTATGGGTGTATTTTGAATCGAATGTAGATCTAAATTTTGTAATTAAATTTAAGTAAATAAGTAGATTCTAGATTCTATGTCTACCCAGCGGCGCCAGTTTCCCTAAATCCAGATCTGTGGTCCGAATTTTGTTTACGCCATGTTTAGAGCTAGATTCTAGATCTAGATATTAAAACACTATTATTAGGCCTACTATCAAATCTTATTATTCTTATTATTACTTTTGATTTTGTCTTTTATTATTAGTATTTGTGAAGGTCGAGCATATTTGTTTTATCAATAGTTATCTTTGATAATTAATATGAAGTTTATTATTTTACTGTCCTTACCTGAAACAAAGTGTCGAGAACAGATTCGCATATTATTTGCCGCTGCTTCACTGACACCGCCGCGATAAATATTGGATAAAAATTTACGGCGTCTACGTTCTGTTAACTGTCGATCTCTATCATCTTGGTTTAATATAACCCTTGGCAGTCGAAATAAAGGAATCCCTTTAGATCTGCCACTTTGAGTATCACAACCTTTCACATTTAGAATGTTTACATTCACGAACGGACGTGACGTCATATGAAAGGACTCTATAGTAGAGCAGGTTCGGTTCGAATAAGTGAATGCTATTAGGGGCAGGTAATTTAGTTTTTGAACGATTTGAAACTAAGGTCAGATAATCAGTTCTTCTTGATATTTTCATTGTCGTCTTAAACGGTTGCTTTCACTAGGATAAAAAGTCACACAAAAAAAGTCACAAAGAAACAATTTTCGAAAAAAAAAGTCACAGAAATAAACTCACAGAAATAATGTCACATAAAAGTTACAACACTCTTTTTAAAAATATTTTTATTTTAAATATTGCGAATTGTAAAATTTTGGGTGTTTATTGGTGTGGGTTGTTGCTGTTTTTAGCATTTTTATAAACGGAAAAAGCATTGTGGTTTATAACTCTAATAAAAATAAATATTGTTACCTAATTAACACAGTAACCACAACTGTTGTTAAGGTTAAGGTTAAGGTTAAGGTTAAGGTTAAGGTTAAGGTTAAGGTTAAGGTTAAGGTTAAGGTTAAGGTTAAGGTTAAGGTTAAGGTTAAGGTTAAGGTTAAGGTTAAGGTTAAGGTTAAGGTTAAGGTTAAGGTTAAGGTTAAGGTTAAGGTTAAGGTTAAGGTTAAGGTTAAGGTTAAGGTTAAGGTTAAGGTTAAGGTTAAGGTTAAGGTTAAGGTTAAGGTTAAGGTTAAGGTTAAGGTTAAGGTTAAGGTTAAGGTTAAGGTTAAGGTTAAGGTTAAGGTTAAGGTTAAGGTTAAGGTTAAGGTTAAGGTTAAGGTTAAGGTTAAGGTTAAGGTTAAGGTTAAGGTTAAGGTTAAGGTTAAGGTTAAGGTTAAGGTTAAGGTTAAGGTTAAGGTTAAGGTTAAGGTTAAGGTTAAGGTTAAGGTTAAGGTTAAGGTTAAGGTTAAGGTTAAGGTTAAGGTTAAGGTTAAGGTTAAGGTTAAGGTTAAGGTTAAGGTTAAGGTTAAGGTTAAGGTTAAGGTTAAGGTTAAGGTTACGGTTACGGTTACGGTTACGGTTCCGGTTCCGGTTCCGGTTCCGGTTACGGTTACGGTTACGGTTACGGTTACGGTTACGGTTACGGTTACGGTTACGGTTACGGTTACGGTTACGGTTACGGTTACGGTTACGGTTACGGTTACGGTTACGGTTACGGTTACGGTTACGGTTACGGTTCCGGTTACGGTTCCGGTTCCGGTTCCGGATCCGGATCCGGTTCCGGTTCCGGTTACGGTTCCGGTTCCGGTTCCGGATCCGGATCCGGTTACGGTTACGGTTACGGTTACGGTTACGGTTACGGTTACGGTTACGGTTACGGTTACGGTTACGGTTACGGTTACGGTTACGGTTACGGTTACGGTTACGGTTACGGTTACGGTTACGGTTACGGTTACGGTTACGGTTACGGTTACGGTTACGGTTACGGTTACGGTTACGGTTACGGTTACGGTTACGGTTACGGTCACCGTCAAGGTCAAGGTCAAGGTCAAGGTCAAGGTCAAGGTCAAGGTCAAGGTTAAGGTTAAGGTTAAGGTTAAGGTTAAGGTTAAGGTTAAGGTTAAGGTTAAGGTTAAGGTTAAGGTTAAGGTTAAGGTTAAGGTTAAGGTTAAGGTTAAGGCTAAGGTTAAGGTTAAGGTTAAGGTTAAGGTTAAGGTTAAGGCACTCGTGTACCCGCTGGTGTAGTGAACTTTTCTTTTGTTCTAAAAACAAGTGGGATAGAAGTTGTTTTCTACAAAGTAAAATTTGATATCAAACTCCATATAAGAGCATGCGCGTAAAAGTAATGAATGCGAAGAGATTCATCGATACGCTTGACCAATCATATTATGGTACAGTAAATCAAAATAACTACATGTGCTAGGCAGCCATCTTGTTTCTAAATAAACGAAACAATCGCCTGTCTTCGTTTGGTTACTTTAATTGCATATCCTCTTCTATTTGATGTTTTAAAATTATACAAAAACATTTAGGTTAATAATTGAAACTTTGCCAAGAAGTGTACTGTTGATTGTCATTAGAACACTATTAAACACTGTTTGGTACGCTTTATACTAAGCTGAAGCAATACGTCAAGGACATGTAAATCGGTGTGAAGAATGTACTAAGTCCATCCCCTTCACCCCCTCATCCCTTTCTCGCTATTCAGCCAACGACCAGTTTATAATCTTGTTACATCATGCTGTGACAGGCTCGAACGCGTTCATCAGGCTTTACATCGCACTGTAAACGACAAAAGTGTATGCCTTTGGGACCGTGTAGGGTTTGCTATCAACTAATGTAAATACTAGATTCATTGTACGGAAAAATGGTGCTTGACTCAATCAAATGTGTTATTCACGGTTGAATAACCATACGTAATCATTGGATCTTCACGCACTGTCCAGCTGGTGGGGAGGTGTGGGATGGGGGGGGGGGGGGGCGTGTCTAGCCTCAAGCGTTGTACCCTGGATTGTGTAGCAGGCTATTATTAAAAGGCAATAAACTTGTGTAAGGTACAATTTAAATAGGGATAGACATTGTATTGAGGTGAGAAGACCGGTTAACAAACAAAAATCAATCTGGATTGATGATAGCTGTTCTGAGAATTACACTCGATAGATAGGGTGTGTAATATTTAAAAGTCATTCATTCATTACCAGATGTATACATAATTTCTGCTTACATAAAAAAATCGGTCTTAAACTTACAACATAAACCAAGACGTATTTTATTAGTCAAATAGTTCTTCCACACATAACAAGATTTGTTTTTCTGTTTTCTATAAGATAAAACGCATTGTGCTTTTTTCCGCCCTTCTTTTCACGTTTTCTCAACTTTGCATTTTAACTCAAAATTCAATATTCAAATCGCTAAGGCTTTAAAACGCTTTGACTTACATGACTGAAACAGTCCACGTACATTTAACATTTTACCCTCTACAAAACTACGTTTGAACATTAAGTTTAGTACAATACATTAGGAAATATTAACATTTATGTTGCACCACCCCCTAATTTTTGTACATAAATGAAGGTACAAATTTGAATTGAAAATTAAGTACGAGCTATCGAAATGAATAGACGTAGCAATGTAAAGTTTGGTTTGAGAAATCTAAATTTTTCATCAGCTTTTAAAAATCTCTCACGGTAACAAAGTTATAGAAGTTTCAAAAGGTGCTAGTTTTCACACCTTTTCGTGGTTTCCATGGCAACTATTACTGCTATTGGTGGCAATATATTATTTTTATCTATAGGTTAACAACTATTAACATATGAATTTATTAAACACCCAGAAATGTGTTAAATAAAAAAAAATAATTCCATATAGTCTATCCTTAATTGCAAATTCAGCCTCTAATGCAGACCATGTTATGGAAATCGCATTTGCATTCATGAGAAGAAAGGAAATATCATCAAACACATTAATTATATTTAACACAATCATTTGTTGTTGTTTTTTTTTAATTTGTATTCATGGTTTTATTTTTTTGTTTTTATTAAGCACATCAGAATTAAAATAAATAATAAAAAAAACTAGATTGGTAAAAAGAAGCAAACTGATACACACTCACATACACAAAAACGCACAAATATACACTAATACAACAATACAAAAGATACAACAACTGCCTTGACTTGTGTTACAAAATCAGCATTGCTTAGTAAATTGCTTTATCTCCCTTTCTTATCATTCGTCAACAACAGCGTATTTTGTTCGCGAATAAGTTTTCGGTGTGCTTCTAATTTTTCTACAATTTTAGCACGGTTATCTTTATTATTGTTCATTATGTCAGTCTCAGTTATACATCTCACAATCTGCAATTATTTCATACAGGCAGGGTTATATTTCTTCCAAATCTACGGCGCTGCTAATAAAGGGAAAGAACTGAGTTTGTCTCTTGTTAAAAACAAAACGAAAGTTGTGTCCTGGTACAGCAACACAAACCAACAGTTGTCTCTCGCTGGTAAGTAGACGCCAGTTTAAAAAAAAATTCTTAAACGAATCCTTCGGCCATTGATTAAGTAAGGTGTATTTAATAATAGCATGGTAATAAGCTACAGAATTTGAAAAAATTTGAAAGGAAAATTGGGTTTAGAAAACATATTTGAACGTGTGTCTCTTGTTAGTATCTAGAACGTAAAGAATGATTTCATAAAATTGTTTTCATATCAGCCAACTCCGCAGTGTTGCTGTTGGAGGCTGGTGATGAGGTCTTTGTTGAAGCTTCCAACTGTGGTAGTCTGTACGGAGAGGAGCATAACGTGATCAACACTTTCTCTGGTTTCCTGCTAGACAAAGCGATATTAAATTATCATGTTATCCGAATAAAGATATATTCGAATAAACATGCGCTACCAGACTTTCTAATTATTTTAAATGTAAAAGAAGTGTCTAATTAGTGTAAATTTAATCTGGACTGAGCACGTGTTGCTTTTTTTTAATGAAATTAAATGTTTTATTTGAGATTTTAAAATAAAAATAAGTCTTTTGGTTGTTTATGCAAAGTTCATTTATTTTAATTTATTTAGAATAAAAAATTTTGTTATGTTTACGGCTTTGGTTAAAAATTATAAATGTTATTTAATATACTAGCATCATGTACAGTATTATTTAGCGTTTGCTCCTGGATCGTCGTTTGAAAACAGAGGCTGAAGGAGGGGAGAGAGCGAAAGATCAGGCTAATTTTTTCATGCTCCTCTGTAAGTGACTAGGCCGTTTGGAAAAACTGTTGCTCAGACTCAAAGCCATCGAGGAGGGCTAATAAATGACCGCGAGTGAAATTCTCTTTATATGAGCTTTATTACGGAAAAAAAACTTTTGCCGATCGACCACCTTGATATTTTGTCAGATGGTAGAAGAACGCTTAGGGGTGTCAGAAAAAACTCGCCATATCCGGGGAAAATTTGGAAATGGGTCGAAACTGACCAGTCGTATTTCCCTATATAATCTTTGTATTTTATAGGAAAAGCAGAGGGTAATTTCAACAAATATTTTAGGCAGCTTATCATGCACCTCTGTAAGGCCGTTTGGAAAAAATGTTGGTCTGACTCAAATCTCTCGACGAGGACTAAAAAATAACCGCGAGCAAAATTCTCTCTATATGAGCTATATTACAAAAAAAAAACTTTTGCCGAACGACTCCCTTCATATTTTGTCTGGTGATAGAAGAACGCCTAGGAGTGTCAGAAAAACTCGCCATATCCAGGATAAAAACTGGAAATGGGTCATAACTTACCAGTCGTATTTTCGTATATAATATTTGTATTTTATGTGAAATACAGATGGTAATTTCAACAACGATTTCATGGTACTTTACCTCTGTACATTAGGCTTATTTTTTGCATGCTCATAGATAAATGGTAAGGCCGTATGGAAAACTGTCAGTTTGACTCAAAGCCCTCGACGAGGGCTGAAAATTGACCGCGATTGGGATTCGCTTTATATGAGATATATTACGAAAAAAACTTTTGCCAAACGACCCCTCTTTGTATTTTGTCAGGTGTTTGAATTAATATTTATTTAGAGAAGCAATTGATTTTTACTTGTTTAGTACAAAATCTATTAAAAGGAGCTAATAAGCACCCTATTTGACTATTTAAAAAAGTGAAATAAGTCATGGAAGTGGTTTGAACGTTTGCTTATCTTTGCTAAGTCTGATTATAGGAGAAAGAGGACTCGACTTTCAGTGTGGTTTAAAAACAAAAGGAAAAAGAAAATACAATAATGTGGGGTGGTGTCTATAGAATAAAGATAATCAAACCGCAGCTACGGTAATCTTTTTACAAAACAATGAAGTCAAAAATGAAAGAAAACTATTTTTTGAACTATATTTTTTTTTATTACGGTCGGCAGTGGGCCCATAAATGGCGTGCCCCCCCCCCCCACCCCCGCATTGCGGGGTCTGGCGGCACGGTAGTTCCGCCCCTGCTTCATCTGCCCAATGGGTCGCTAAGTCTAAAGAGGAAAATATTACTTTACTTTAACTTTCCATGAATGTTCAATAAATCTACATTGAAACCTATTATGATTGCGACTAGGGGTCGGCGTGGTCGAGTAAGTAAAGCTCATGGTTGCTAAACCAAAAAGTCTCGAGTTCGAACCCTCGGACAGATTAGGCTCGTTAGCTGGGGACATCCACTCTTCTAGGAGAGACAACTCCAAAATCAAATAACTGCTGCCTTGTAGTTTGTTCTTGGTTGGACAAAGGCTATGGAAGCAAACCCAAATAGAAAAGCAGGCTGAAATCGGAGTCAATGGTCTCAATAACCAGTTGACACGTATTCTTAATTGTGATGGAGGCGTGGTCGAGTCGGCAAAAAGCTCATGGTTGATAAAATTCGAAAAAGTCTCGAGTTCAAGCCCTCTGGCAGATAAGGCTCGATCACTTCCAACACTAAAAATTAAGAACAAAGAAGACAAGAAGATTGCGTTGTTAAAAGTAATAGCGGAATAATTCCCCTAATAATTTTAAACTTATCAACGTGTGCAATATTAGATATCTTTCTTCCATAAGTGTGGCTTGGAGCTAGTGACCAACTAAAAGAAGGTGAATGGTTGTGGACAGATGGTACAAAAGCTAATCTATCAAAAATGTGTGTTATGATAGATTATAAATATCTATCATGGTGTCTCCACTTCTCCCCCCTTCTTGCTACCCCACAGGTAACGGTAAACACCTGGACCCGAGTCCAGCGGTATTGTAAGGCTGACCGGGCCTCGACCTCAGACTGCGGTCATGAGGGCGGAGCCTGAGTCATGTGACCTGTAGGGTAGGGACGCCACAGTCCGGTCACTCTACCTTCTTCCCTCTTCGGAGGTACACGTTTTTTTTTTGGTGCTAAGGCACTAGCCAACATAAAATATTATACTTATTTTGGTGCTACGGCGCTTGTTCTCCACGGAGAAATTAAACGTAAGTTTGGCAACGTGTGTAGAGGATTGTTAGGTATTTTTGGAAGGTAATTTACACTTACTTTTATTAACTGTACTGTTATATATATATATATATATATATATATATATATATATATATAAATTAATAAGAATGAAATGTGCATAAAACAATGTATGAATGAAAAGGATATTTTCTAGTAATGTTTATGGTAGGCCTTATGTAATGCTAATGAAAATGTTTTATTTATGTAACAACTGTAAAATTGTATATGTCTGAAGTCTGAATGAATGTGTATATCAAACAGATGTTAGGAAGTTTGTCAAATGTATTTTACTGCCGGCCAGCTCGGGGCTAAAGCTTAGATAATACAGAGTGTGACCACGCCGCCCTGAAGACCAGTCGCCCCTTCGAAGGCTAATCTAAGCTTTAACATTGCTCCTATGTCACTTATTCTATTTAGCTTCATGTATTGAAAGTTAAATGATTGTTTAATTATTGACTCATAATTTTAAAACCTTTTTACTGAGCCAAATATTGGCAACACGGCAATAATAATTACATAACTATTAATAAATACATTATTAATTATTAAGGGACCTCTTGTCCAACGAGACAGCCCTAGGCCAAACAAGTCATTCTGTAGCTGCGGCTATACATTTATGTGCGGTATGACTCGCTAGAGCATATTTGCCACAATGTGAAAAAAAAATCCGAACATCCGTTGACGGGAACGAAAATTGACTTGAAATGTATGAAGATGGGATGCTAACAATTGTTCGAGGTTTTTTTTTATTTGCAATTAAGTTAATGGTAAGTAATTTTTTATATATAAAAGAAATTATTTTCTTCTTTTAGTCATTGAATTTGTAAGAATATACACGCTTTTTTATATTAAAAATTACATTATTACATACATAACATACCGAGGGAGAAGTATATATATATATATATATATATATATATATATATATATATATATATATATATATATATATATATATATATATGTACATTACATATAATGTTATATATAAATACGTAAGAGTATATAAAAAGTATTGTAATCGAGCACAATAATTAAATGCCCCGCTGAATAGTTTGAGAGGGTCAAAATATATAAGTATCTAATCTACTTGATGGGTAGGGAGTCATTTCTGCTAAACTTGTTTTATAACAGTGGCGAATTTTTTCGAAAATTCGATCAAGTAAACAATTTGGACAAGGTCAAAGTGAAAGTAGAAAACAAAATAAAATTATTTTAAAATCATAGACTTAAAGCCAGCTACCGGCAGCTTTATTGGTTATTTCAACAATAGAGTATGTACTTATTGCCTGTGCTATTCCAGTAGAGATATCATATATTTGTAGTTTTATAAATTTTAAATTTTAGCAACAAAATTCGATTTTACACAAAAAAATCTGTATTGTCTATAGTTAAATTATTCCGGCTGTTAAACATTACTTCCCAATCAGAGTTTCTTTCAGGCATTTATTCAAGACTAAAATAGGAAAAATAGTATCCTGTTGTTTTATGATGTCTGTGACCAAGCGTTAACTTATAAAGGAGTGAATATTGGTAGAGAAACGTCCACAGTAAGCGATTAATGTATTAAAAGGTGAACCTCCTTACAGCAAACTCCCACACTAGATAAAGTTATTACAACTACCATGTTTGTCCAAAATATCTGCATACACATGTTTGGTTTCATCTAGATCCACCAGATAGTGTTTCCATCTGGAAGAAAAATTATTCGCATGCAATACAATAATATAACAATAAGTATCAGTATGTGATGCTAAAATAATACAGGTAAATGTCCATGACCAAAAGTCTATGACCCAGTGACTTTCAAACAATATTCACGAGACTGTGTTTATGACTAAATAGCCACGATTTAACATGTCCCAATATTCATAACCTAGAGACCATAACACATGTATAAAGACATGCTTCTCTGCCTATATGTCACTGCCTATGTGTTACAAACCGATATCACGTCACTGACCGTTTTATGTTACTGATCCAGTACCATGATCTTCTGATAGTAAATGTTTTTTTTTAATAAAATAAGTTTTATGTATTAATATTACATTTACCATGATGGTACGCTTACACTTGATTAGCTACATCTAGCCCCACTTGTTAGACAGGCCAGGCCTATGTCCGTGTCATGTTTTCATTAAATTATTTTGTTGTGGGGGTATTTTTTAACCATCGTTGTACAATATAGCAATGATTTACTAAATATTAAATAACTTATACCATGAGCCAAAGTCTACGATCTATTGACTTAGATCCAGTAACCTTGTCTAAATGGATTTGTACAAATGACTAAGACTTAAAATCACTGTCTGAATATACATCCTTAATGAATATAGACCAGTGAACATGATCTAGTGCCCATGGTCCAGTGGCTATAACCCTATATGAATTACTTAATATAAAAGCTTTACTGACCATAATCCAGTGACCATTAATCAATAAACATGGCTAAATACCATGATCTAAGTTAATGGCCGAAAATCAAATTCAATGGTTCATTAGTTTTTGAGTGGTTTAAACTTATTTTTTATCAATACGTAGGAGTTTTTCTAATCTGTATATCTAATATAAATCTACTATAGGATTAAAAAAAGTATGTGCAAATATTATACTTATATGCTTCCCGCTGTCATTCACCAGATACCTACTGAGTGACTGTGTTTTACTACATTTTATATCAAGCACCACTGCAAGCACGGATAGCGCGATCGCAATAAAGATACCAATCCCAATACCAATCCATTCAGCTAGTCCAAGTGAATTCATCTTTTCTGAAAGAGAAAAACTTCAATAAATCTATATGAATATAAAAAATTGCGGACATGATTCGTATGAAAACTGTTTCCATTAAGGGGATTTGCTCATTGCAAAATCACCAAAATCCTAGTTTTTTGTCATGATGGGTTTTTTATACTTTTTTTTATATTTTTGGATACTTTGTCCTTTTTGTGTTATAAAAATACGTTGCTGTAAAATTATAATAAAATACATTTTAAAAATAATAAACGTTGCTGGGGATTTAGAATAAAATACATTCAAGTGTTTTTTATTGTTTTTTAAAAGTTGAATATCGTTTTGTTTTTCTTTACATTAGCAATTAAATACAATTTCATGCTTTTTACCCAAAGCGTCTTTGGAAACGTTCCTATGATTTGAAACATTTCTCTCTGTAGTAAAGCTAAGTATTGCCGTGGTTGTTCTGGATGTTGGATACGTTGTTGTGTCATTTTCAATATTTGTGGTTGTCTCTGCAAATCAGATGTAAGTTACAACGTTCTAAAAGCAATGCTTTTCTTGTTTTTGGAATACATTAAAGAGAGAACATACCCCGGGTTTAAATTTGTACGCTATACATAAGGGTTAAAACTAAAAATTAACAATATAATGTGTTACGTTTGCAAAATTCTACTATTGCATGTTTTAAATACAAACTTCTGTAACCAACTACGTAATCCCATTCACCCCGCCATAAAACAATGGGAATATAGTTGTGATGTTTAAATTTAAAAATTATCCGAATCACCACACGTTAAAGAATGTGATTATGCTACATTACACACGTTGTTCTAGCTCTTCATCGAGCTAAAATGTGAAAGATTTTAAGCCTATGTTGTTGACGTATTCGTCCAATAGTTCTATAGTAAAATTCTGCGACACTCAAAATAAAGAAAAAAACAATCCAGTGGTATATAACATTTCAGTACTCCTAATTTTTATCAAATAACAACGACATTCCTCAACTTTTATTAGTTAACAAATCTGTAAACAGTTCATTTCCTGAACCTTAGTTGTTGGGGCGCGACTTATTTGTCCACACTACCAACGAGACACACAATGGCATGCTGTCAGTCTCTCAGCGACGGCCCACTTGTCAGAGGAGTCACGGGGCTCTTTGGAACTTCCAGTTGCATACTGCACGGGTGATGGGTGCAACACAGTGTTTCATCACAGGCATGATCTCTTAGTCCGCCCCCTTAAAATATCAAGTGCCCCCCCCCCCCCCCCGAAGAAAAAAGTATAGAAGAAACACTAGTGCAACGTTTGATTAGATTTAGTCATCGAGTGTATAGCATGACTTATCCCTAGTGTTGTGTGAACTTTTAAACGACTGTAGAGGCCAACCTGCTCACATGTGATGCGCTCAGGATGACACTGCCACCGGTGTATTTAAGTAGTAACCCCATCCGCTTATGCCAGAACTCGGGGCGTTAAATCGCATATTTTCGTTGGGCGTCCCCACTCCACAATGTAAACAAATGTTATAGGCCTATGACAGAAAATTTTGCGGGGCTGTACTCAACAGCTTTCCAGCTTTTCATGGCGATCGGATGAATGATGTAATAATGCATAAAAGAAAGAAATATGTTTTTCACATGTACAACTGTATGTGGCAAGCTCGGATAGCCTTCTGATTTAAAGGGGCATCGACAAATCTTCTTCTTCTTCTTCTTCGTTCTTAATTATTAGTGTTGAAGAAGATCGAGATTTATCTGCCAGTGGGGTTAAACTCGAGACTTTGTTCGAATTTATCAACCATGAGCTTTTTTGCCGACTCGACCACGCCTCCAACACAATTAAGCGTTACGTGTCAACTGGTTATGCGCCATTGAGGCCATTGACTCCGATTTCAGCCTGCTTTTCTTTTTGGATTTGCTTCCATAGCCTTTGTCCAACCAAGAACAACTACAAGGCAGCAGTTGTTTAGTTTTGGAGTTGTCTCTCCTAGAAGAGTGGCTGTCCCCAGCTAACGAGCCTCATCTGCCCGAGGGTTCGAACTCGAGACTTTTCGGTCTAGCAACCATGAGCTTTACCGACTCGACCACGCCGACCCCTCATCGACAAATGACGTAACGTTTTTAACGAATTAAAAAAAGCCAGACCCTCACCCCCTACCTACACCCCAATGACGTCATGTATGAATAGTAATTGGCTAAAATTGACTATTTATGATGTTCACTTATTTAAACGTTCTCATTAATTACTTAATAATTATATAAAAATAATCTTACTTTCCCTGTTTTGTGATTTAGATGCAGCTAATACTATGCAAGTAAATTAGTATCTGCTGACTAGTGCTGTCTAGTCTCTGACAAAATGTTCTGAGGGGTGAATGTACGGTATGGAAGTAGTTCATAAACGATATATTTATCTATTCGATACTTGCGAGGCTCAGAAAGAGGGATGGGATTGGAGTCGGCTCGAGAAAAAAATTGAAAGAGACAACAAAGCGTCTATGTACGTCAGTATCGCACATTATAAAACTTACTCAGTGGAGATAATTCAAAGTTTAGGCCCTTAAAGTTTACTATGACAAAACCGAAGTTTCTAGTAGCAGCTTCTCGAGCTTGTATTTATTTTTTAGGAGTTTTGCAGTGTGTTTGGTTGTAGGGAAATATAACTCAGTCGGGCATTTAATCGCGAGAACACCCCACCCAACCCGAATGTCTATCGTCCTCCGAACAGAATAGAATGTATATACAAATTATGACTTGTACCTGTGTCCGCATCCCTCCCAGGCAAATTACAAGTACCCCTACCTCCTCGCGCAGAAAAATATCTTGAAGTAACAATGATAGGCTACATACCTGATGTGACCGCTGCCTCTGTTATGAGTGTAAACCTGACCTCCAGCAGTTCACCGGGACCTTGCAAGACGATTTTATAGCTTCGCGTCCCGACCG
This sequence comes from Physella acuta, assembly GCF_028476545.2. NCBI lineage: Eukaryota > Metazoa > Mollusca > Gastropoda > Physidae > Physella > Physella acuta. The sequence continues at coordinate 226,636 of NW_026732238.1, forward strand.
TGGTGTTGTCCGCCATCTCCAGGTTGATCTGACATGCGGTGCTGTTGTAGCTTGCCGTGTAGGATGAGCTCGGCAGCTGGAACACAATAGGGCTGACAAGGTGCAGGGTGATACTGCTGGGCGTGGTGGAGAAGTTGGCTGGCAGGCGCAGGGAGGTGTTCAGCCCCGCCGGCACCCTGAAGGTGAAGTCTGTGGTGAGCGGGGTCGTGATAGAGGTGGTTGACGACGGGGGCGTACCTGCAAATAAACTATTAATTTATTAATTTTTTTTTCGGATGACTTAAACAAAAACAGAAAATGTAATTGTAACAACACTTATTTCTTGTTGGTATTACAATACGGTCGTTATTGTGGGTTCGTTCATCCAAGAACACGATCAACAGTGCTTTATAATTTTAAACTTTTTTTACATAGATCCATAAGAAATAATAACGATATTCCACAGTAGAAAACATGACTATTACATTATAGACTAGAAACAAACTGACGTGGTGACATATTATGTCTTACTACACAGTCACAGGCAAGCACCCATCGTTCACCTTGCGTTCCCCCTTTTATACATAACATTCTCTCTCCTTACGTCAATGAGCTATCTCACAAAAGCATGGAAAAAAACATGACGAGTCGCTCAGACAGTCCTTCCGTTGGCCAGGTACTCTACATACATGCAACTTCATGTAAAACACAATATAATAAGCATACCCAATAATACAGTCTGTGACAGTAATCAACCGAGAATAGTCTCGTCGTTTAATCCACTCGGAATACTGGGTCTAACGATGATGCTTTACTTTTTTTTTTACTTTTTTAGAAGGGCGGGTTTTAAAATTGCAGTAAAAAATACCATAACTTATACAAATTATACAAAATTTATTTAACTATTTAAGCGAGCTGAGCACTCGTCAATGTTTTATTTGTAGGACGGAAAAGCACAGAACATGGTACAGAACCATGACCCACAAACCAAAATGAATCCTACTCTATCTACCAAACACTCCACCCGACCGCGCTACCAACACTTATTATCCCACAACACCACATTGTATAACCCAAACATCACCGCATTATCCACACTCAATCACACACCCCACACCATACGCACGACCACACCACACACATACATAGCATATTGAGTAGACCAAACACCACACCACCTAACCCCGTACTGCACCATCACACGCCATAGAAACAACTACCCGCTAACGACACTAGACCCAACCACATAAACCACACTTTAAAACTCCACGACCCAATTGCCACTGCCACTCTCAACACTAGTCACACAATCCACACCCAACACTTATCACACTACATAAACAACTTTTCTCATATACTGACCCTCCATCTGACTGTCTCAGACCCCACACATCACTAAAGGGTACCCAATTTAAGTTAGGGAAAGTACATTGTGCTGACCATACAATTCCTTCATTTGCCGAAGTAACAGATCGTCTAAGGATTGTAAGAATCTGACATTAACAGAAACATTGTGAATGTATATTAACTCGATGTCAGTGTATTTTGTAAAAAAAATCTGAATTTATTCATTATTTGCCATTTAGTCGAAGTTAAATCTGTCAATGTATTCCCTATGGAGAAAAAATATTTTAATAAGTTAGCTTTTATTTTTACTCATATCAGCATATAACTTCAGCAAGTTTACACAAAATTTAATTTTGTTTACGTTTTAGTGCAATTTTTTTTATATGTGAATAAGATAAAAGCCTTTTTCTATAATTTATGTGAGATTTTATTTTAAATGTTTTAATCATTTGTTGAAAAAAAAGTTAATACGTCAAGTTGTTGTGATCACTAAAATTGAGTTTCTTGCCCATAATTTGTTCGTAGTTGATGAAATCAGGCAATTGGAAACTGACTAGTGTTAATCCTTGACGGCCCTCACAAGTTTACTTCAACACACACATATTACACAAAACACAGTTTGAGTAGACCAAACCCCACACCACAACACTTAATTTAAGTAGATGTTGTTAGAGGAGACACATTAGTTATGGATATTTACCGTGTGTGCATACTATTTGCAGGACGACAGCCAACGAGATACATATATGTAACTTCATTGGGTTGATCAACAATATACTGATTCAAATAAAACCTGATTAAATAAAGAGTTGTTTGTTAAGCTGGGCTTAAGTAATCTTTAAAAAAATATTACACACTTATTTTACACTAATACAATATTTGTATATTTTATAATGTTATATTACAATTTAAACTTGAAATAACGACTATTTAGAATCAAAAACTAACAATAGCCTACATAGTTTAGGTTATTGTCTGATTAAACTCTTATTTTTATCTATGTATTTAATAATAGCATATGTATATATATATATATATATATATATATATATATATATATATATATATATATATATATATATATATATATATATATATATATATATATATATATATATATATATATATATATATATATATATATATATTATGTATATATAAATTATATAAACGGCACTCGTCTGGTGTGCATATATCATATATTATATAGATTATTCACTCGTAAATTACATTTTTTATTACTTCCAATATTCAGTGTGCAGTGCATAGTGCTTTATAGCGTGTAACTATTTATATTTTTATTTTTGGTCTTAAAGTATTTTAGATTTATGATCTTAAATATAGAAAGCCGGATAAATTTAGAAAATAGTTTAATAAATTGTAGAAACGGATAGAGTATAAGATTAAAATTGGAATTGGAATTAGTTGTGGGTGGGCGTCGTAGAGTAGGTAAACTTCATGGTTGCTAAGCTGAAAAGTTGCTCCAAATTCAAACAACTGCTGCCTTGTAGCTTGTTATTAGTAGGACAGAGGATATTGAAACAAATCCAAATGGAAAAGCAGGCTGAAATTGGAATCAAAGGTTTATATGACCTATAGCAACTTGACAAGTAATACTTAACTGTTTTGAAGGGAATCCTTTCCAACGTAAAAGTTAGGAACAAAGAAGAATATGGAATGAATGTCTATACCTGTTGGGTGATGTAATGACAAAAAGATTTGTCTGTTACATTTCAACCGCACTGCGAGCTGTTGCGGCGTTTATTTATCGAGGATGTCAAGGTCTATGTTTCCTAGAAGTCAAACGTGCAAGTATTAATAGGATTTAGAAACACTTAATTCTCGCTTATAGCCCCTCATTAAAAAAAAAAGAAACAGGATTTAAATTTATCGAGAGATGCAATTATTTTATTTTTATTTTCGCATCTAGGTAATTGCGTCAAGTGGATTAACTAAAGACTGTTCCGATATGAGAAGTGACAGAAGTGACGGTTTTTCTTATGCTAATTACGAACGCGTGTTAACACACACAATTATATGTATATACTCCAACCAACTGAAGTGTTCCCAAAGTGGGTGGACTAAATCGTGTGGCTGAAATAACTATTAAACTTTTATAACGGTCTTGTGGGCAACTTTTTTTGCCGATGAACTAAAAAGAAGGGCTTAACGCGCTTGATAAAAAGCAGCAAAAATGTGTGATCAACAAACGACTTTACGCTGTTTTCACAATTTTTTTTAAACCCAAACCCTTTATAAACACACAATGTCACAATAAAATCCCACCCCCTCCTCTCACCAAAATGCAGTCAAACAACCACACAAAGTCACAAAAATAAAATCCCACCCCCTTCACGAAATGTCGTCAAACTTCAGCTGCTTCCCCGTTATCTTAAAATTTCGAAAGACATTAATACAGGAAATCTTAGCAAATACAGATGCGTAGCAAGCAGGGGTTGAGGGGGAGGGGAGAATGCGGACCACAACAAGTGACACCATTTACGGGGATGACACCAAGGCAAAAAATATGCTTTCTGGCAACAGCAATTTGGAACCAGCTTTTTCAAGCCTATTGACATGTTAGAAGTCAACAGGCTTATAATTATTTAGCTGATTTTACTCCAACTCATGAATGCTTCTGATATATTGAAATAAAATCACATTAAAAATATGTTGTCAGGTATATGCTGTATATTAAACGCTTTCCATTATACCACCAATGGAATAAGAGCTTCGGTTAAAGAACTAACAAGTCGTGATTAATAGTAACAAGACAGTTACACCATTGCAACTCATCATGTGCTAAACAAATTCCAAAAGCCAAGTATTGATTATGCTCATAAAACAACAGCAAAAACAAATTTAAAAAATATCCATAAAATTGCACAGGATTTTTGTATTTCATTTTATAATTATTTAATGTGAACATATGTTTGTTTCTCTGTTTAATTGTGAGAACGTGGAGTATTAAAATACTTCTAGTATAGTTGCTTAAACAAAAAATAGATTAGCTTGTGGATTATATCAAATATTACCAATCAAATACATCCGGAGTATTCCCGCAGTCATTATACCTGTGCTCCACTTATGTTTCATTTAAGAGTTTTCTCTCCTAGATGAGTTGCTGTCCCTAGCTAGCGAGATCTGTTAGGGTTAGAACTTGGGACTTTAAGGGTTAGCCCAACCACTTCAGCTTGAGCAAATGTAGTTAAGCACACTCACTCCAATTACACATGCGATCATATATGATCCAAATTTTCTAAATCAAGCTTATATTTTGTCCACGTAAAATTCATCAAAATTGTATGTTTTTAAACAGTTTTTACCCTTCGACAGACAGAAGGCTTGTATAGCTACATTAATAATGTTTTGTTAGTGAACACACTTTTGAAATCACGAATTTTAGAGTAAATTACTCAATTAAGAACGTAGAAGAAGAAGAAGAAGAAAGTAAAAGTTTCTTTATTAAACTTGACCCATCAAAGCTAGATGATTAGGGACGTGTTGTTGACTATTACCAAACAATTGGGAAAGTAATTACATTCTTTCACGAAAGACAAATACGTGGATTTGATGGTTAGAGGCTTTTGTATTTGCTTCAAATATACAAAACCAGCTACAAACACAATATAAAAGTTAGGAAGTATGTCTACAACATTTCATTTATTTATATTTATGGGGATATGCTCAAAAAATTACTAAACTCCTGATTTTTTGTTTTAATATGTTGCTTGTACTTTTGTTTATTTTTTTCATTTTTTGTATTAAGTAAAATAATAACTTTAATGAGAAACATATAATATACTGTGTTAAAAATATTAATTTTATGAACCCGTTAGTTTTTTTTTTTTCAATCTTAGAAGCTGTCTACGAAACGTTTAATATCTGTATACTAATTGTTTGTGGATAAAACAATGCCCACCATATTTACAGTCATTGTTCTTCATGCAAAAATAAAACTTTTGTCACGAGAGAACTTCGATAGCTTTTATAGAAAAAAAGTTTTGATAGTAAATTATATGCAAATTCAAAAACTGTTTCGTACTCAATAGGGTGCCATTTTTGAAAACTTGTAGAATACGATTAAAATTCTGTTATAATACATTTAAAAAAAATCCATTTAAAAATATGTCCAGCGATAATTTTATAGTAACATTTTAAAAGCTTTAAGCTGTTTTGTATTGAATATAGGCCATGGAAAAGCCGTTTATAATTTATAATTATTTTATCAATTAAAACATTTATAAAAACCACCCTTAACATTTACTTGAAGTCAGCCGGAATGGCTAGGGAGAGTAAAACAATGAAAGTCATGATAAAATACGGAATAGCGGTCTATGTCGTATAGCGTAGTATTTTATTTATATAAATAATATAACATCCCCTATCACTATAATACTCTCACTCTACTAATACAAATAAAAAAATGTTTGCTATTTTACTATTACATTACTAGTAATTATTGTTTGACTATTTCCAGACTTAATAAAACCGGAGTCATTTTACACTTATTACACAACTGTTATGAAAGTTTCAGTTTTGGTTAAAAAAAATGCTTTCTGGCAACAAACATTTGGAACCAGCTGTTCAAGCACCTTCCGACCAGTAGGCTCTAGCTCTATAAAAAGTTGTCGGGACAAAAGTTTTAATATATACTGAAATATACTCCTTGTAAATTTGATAGCTATAAGCACATACATAATAAAAGCTATAGCGTTTTTTTAAATTACCAAAATATTCATTATGGTGGACAGTTTTCTGGTTACAATGACAACCGAGTTAGTTTTCAACATCTTTTTTGCTGATTAATACTTACTTTCATATGTCAAACTTGGTAAAAGCATTCAAAAGGTTTTTGGCTTTAATAATAGAAAAAAAAATGAGCTGATCCTATTATAATATTGGAATTTAAAAAAAAATCTAAAATGAAATAGAAAACGTGGATGGCAAAAAGACACGTACTGAACACCCCCTCCACCTACCTCATCCTTCCGTTATCAATTTTTGATAAGTATCTTATTTAAGACCAATCCCTAACACAGGAAGCAAAATGGAGATACGATCTAGTAAATAGATAGCAGTGCTCAACGTTTACTTACTCATCCTTCAGCCTAATATGGAGGGGGGGGGGTGACATTCCTTTTGTTTAAAATAACTTTTAGTTTTTCCTAAACATGAACAATGCACTCTTGTTGACACACGCATAACACCCAATTACGCGCCCACACAAAAACACACAGAGAAAAAAACAGACACAAAAGAAAACACAAAAACTTTAACACACTAAACATATAATTTACAGAAAAAACACACACAGCCCACCTAAACACCCAAATTTAAACGTGAGTGCTGAGGATCATAAGGCTTTAAACTACATAGCGACTAGTTCATTTATTCAAGTAGTCTTTAAAATACATACAAGTTTAAGTTACAAAAATCTGGTCATAATTTTTAACTCCTTTTAACTACTTTTCAATTGACTCCAATTTCATCCGGCTTTACTTTTTGGATTTGATTGTCCAACAAAGAACAAATAAGCAGTGTTTCTTCCAGACTTTTTTCTCCGGAGGGGCGCTTGAAATTTTCGGGGGGGGGGGGCGGTAGACTTTCTTCGGGGGGGGGGGGGGGGCGGACACTGTTAAAAGTATATATTTTCTATAGAAATTATAGAAATTTCATTTCGTTCGGGGGGGGGGCGGTAAAAATTTTTTGCCTGGAAGAAACTCTGGCCGTAAGCTATATAACATTTAATATAAATGTAATATTAAAATATCATGCGCTGATAAATCGGTAATATATTATATTCTATATAAATTATATAAATTTCATTTCGTTCGGGGGGGGGGGGGGCGGTAAAAAAAATCGGGGGGGGGGGGGGGGCTTCGCCCCTCCCCCGCAAGAGATGCCTGGAAGAAACTCTGCAAACAAGGCAGGAGTTTTGTAGTTGTCTCGCCTAGAAGAGTTGCTGTCCCCAGCAGAACGAGCTTCATCTGTGTGTGTCCGAGAGTTAGAACACGAGACTTTTCGGTTTAGCAACCAATAGCTTTACCGCCTCGCCCACGCCGATCCCATGACCACTTATATAATGAAAATGTTTTTAAAAGAAATCAAAAACAAGTATCTTCGAGACATCTGATCCGAAGCGGGAAGTGAAATACAAACAGGACAGAATAAAAAAATTACGTACAAGTAGAGAGAAGCCACGAACATAAGTGGCGTATACAAAACAGGGTGACAATGTTGAATATTATTACCACTTGAGACTCTTAATATTATTCCCATTTTCTGTATTCGCCACCACATGTTGACGCTAACATAGCTATCCTTTTGCAGTACAGTTTGTGTATCTTTTTCATAGACTGTAACTGAATGAATAACCTTTAAACGTATTGCTCAAACACGTCTTTTCAATACTGAGAAAATTATGGTCATGTTTCGAAGGTAGTTGTGGTTGGGGGCAAGGGTTAGGTTCAGCGTACTTCCTGCATATGGGGTAATTGATAAGGGGGTAATGTTTTTTTGTGTGTAATGTTGAGAGATGTCCAAGGAGGAGGGTAGAGGAATTTTACGGTGGGGGGGGGGAGGGGCGGGGCTGTATTATCCTTAGCCCAGATTTAAACGAATGTTGATGTTATTTGTCGGCATTGAGTTTAAAGCAACTGTTTTAAAATATCGCAATTTAATGGGACAAGATACCCATGTTTTCGATAAAAAATTTATTTTGCTCTCCAAAATTTTTATTTCTTAATTCGGTACTAATACCTTTTATCTATCTAACCCCAACATTTCGTACAGTAAATCAAAATAACCACATGTGCTAGGCAACCATCTTGTTTCTAGATAAACAAAACATCCGCCTGTCTTCATTTGTTTACTTTATCTGCATATACTCTTCTATTTGATGTTTTAAAATTATACAACATTTAGGTTAATAATTGAAACTTTGCCAAGAAGTGTACTGTTGATTGTCATTAGAACACTATTTAACACTGTTTGGTACGCTTTATACTAAGCTAAAACAATGCGTCATGGACATCTCTGTCAGTTTAAATAATGTACAAAGTCCATCCCCTTCTCGCTATTCTACCACCGACCAGTTTATAATCTTGTTACATCATGTTGTTATAGGATTGAATGCGTTTACCAGACTTTACATCGAACTGTAAACGACACATATGTTAATGTGTATGCCCTTAGGTCCATGTAGGGTTTGCTAGCAACTGATATAATTACTATATCGGATAGCTGATAAGCATTCATTGTACGGAAACTAGTGCTTGACCCTATCTACACGGATGTGTTATTCACGGTTGAATAAACCTACGTAATCTATGTTTTATTGGTTAAGGTACTATCTAGCGGTGGGGAGGTGTGGGATGGGGGCGTGTTTAGCCTCAAGCGTTGTACCCACGATTGTGTAGTATAGTAGGCTATTATTAAAAGGCAATAAACTTGTGTAAGCTACAATTTAGGTAGAAATAGACATTGTATTGAAGTGAGAAGACTGGCTAACAAACAAAGCTTAATCTGGTTTGATGACAGCTGTTCTGAGAATTACACTCAATGGATAGGATGTATAATATTTAATAGTCATTAATTCATTACCTGTTGTATACATGTTTTCTGCTTACATGAAAAAATCTGTCTACAACTAACAAGATAAATCAAAGCGTATTTTATTAGTTAAGTTATTCTTCCACACATAACAAGACGTTTTTATTTTTCTAGAAGAGGAAACTGGTAACTGCAACACTTTTAAAATATATAGAAAATTTTAATGTGTGTTTCAATTTTACAAATATAAGCAAGGTATTTATTGTCAAACTTAACATTCCTAAATAATAATTACTAATGAAAATTGTGATTTACAAAGTAATGTTAACATATTTGTTGAAGATAAATAGGACTTAAAATAACTATACATTTCTCTTTGGTTTACAAAAATTAAAATACTTTTTGTTGATTGCAACGAGAGTATGTAATAACCTCATATTTTGACATTTATATTACAATACTGTCTTTGTCTTTATAATCACTAATGCTAGCTATTAATATAACAACCACCATGTTTGTCTAGAAATTCTGTTAATACATTTGTTTCACTAACGGGACACACTAAGCCTTGGTTGTTGTCGTGGTCGTGAAAAGCTTTTTGTTCTAGAAGAGAAATATGGGTATCATTCTTATACAATAAGACAATATAACAATAATTATCTTACTTTAACCAGTGTCAGCCTCCGCGCAAATTTAATTGCGAAACCCCACTCAAAAAAGTTTCATGTTCCCCCTCCCCCCGCCAAGAAAATAATTTTTGAAATAAAAAGTGCTTCAGTGACTTTTTTCTCAAATATCAATGACTCAATGGTTATGAAGGAATTTTCAGGTCTCAATATTCATGCCCTATTGACCTTGTCGATGTGGCCATGGCCCAATGACCATGATCCACTTACAAAATCACAATCGTCTAACTGTACACATTTCACTGACAATATGTCTCTGACCATAATACGTTACTGACCATATGTCACTGATCATATGTCACTAGCCATATGCTACTGACCCTTTTCTAGCTTCCTGATTATTAAGTAGGACTCAACGTATATGCATTTAAAACAAAGCATTTCTTTACAAAACACTGAGGCTATATCTTCTAGGTATCAATATAACAATCACCCTAATGGTCCAAAACCTTTCCATACACGTGTTCAGTTTCAATTAACTCCATTAGTTGGACACCCCCGGCCTCTGTCCGTGTCATGTTGTCATAAATAGCGTTTTGATATGGAAGAGAAATTATACCATTCTAATTATCATGTAAAAAGCATTGATTTCGTTATTTCGACGATAAAGTTTAATTTATTTTAGCATGACTAGGTAACCATGACTACATGTTGCTAATTGTTTATCCATTACAAGTTTTTTGTGTGATCCAAGTACCTAGTCTTAGATTCAGTATTTATGTCTATATTTGGTCTCAGTGGTCAAGACACACTGACCATTATCTAGAAACATGGCCCAGCGACCGTGACCCATTGATACTGACTCAAAATCAATGTCTTACTGACCAAAACCCAATTATGATACCTCAAAAGACATGGTTCTATGACCATGATCAAAGTCCATGACGGAAAACCAAATTTTAACCTTTATTAATTTTAAAGCGTGCCCGTCAACACGCGATGCAGTGGTCTCAAAAGAAAGTCTAGCGATATATTTTAAGAGGGTTTCATCAATGGTTTACCAATCATATGATCTTGGACGCGTGACCTTGTTTTCTTAAACTGAGTTATTTAAAAGTAAACAATGCCGGCACTCTATTTCCTGGATCATATTTGTCGGGTCACAGACTTGCCCACACTATTGCCGCGTACGCTCCAGGGCGTGCTGTGTGAAAGACTTGAGTGTACGTTAATCACTCTCCGTAATATAGAGGTAAAACACAATTCGACGACCGCCCGTGATCATAGACGTAGTTGGGCTCTGTCTGGAGGCCACGTTACTCTACCACAGGGGTGCAGCGTACGGTCCATCATTAAATCATCATTCCCCGTTCGTGGCCAGGACACATGGGGGCAGATGAAGTAGGTTTCATCTGCTTCAGATAACTTGACAAATGAAGGGATAGTGTGTTCAGCACTTTGCACAGCTACGGCACATATTTCGTTTTAATAGTCTAATGTCGTGGGCCGCTGAGTCAATATTGTAGAGTGCTCTTTAAAACTAACGTAGGCGCTTTAGTGCTCATAAGGCATGCTGCCCAGCTTCGCTTAGGCTTTCGAAAACATTGAAAATTTGAATGCTTAATTAATTCGCCCAAGGGTCGGTCGAAGACCTCATGAGTTATGAAGAGGTTTCTACGTGGACATTTTTTTTCGATTTATAGCTCATATAAGGCGCCGGTCAGTCGAGGCCAGTTTTGACCCACTCATCGTTGATTTTTCGGCCAACCGGACCCCGTTTTCTGTCGCCCCAAGGCAAGATCCTGCCAAATTTGAAGCGCTTGCGGCGCCGGGAAGTGCCCTATCGGGCAACTTTGCTTTATATATTATAGAGATTAGCAAATTGCATAGATAAACAAAGATTTCAATATAGTAATTAAGGCCTGAAATACTTTAGTATAGAAATGTATTATTTGAATAGATTCTAGATCTAGGTAGGGTCTACATCTGTGTAAATCTAGTTTTTTATCTAGATCTAGATCTAGAATCTCTAGATCAAGAATCCTAATAGAATTTTTTTTTAGAGTTTAGCCCGAGCAAAATTGTATTGTATAAATTTTATAGCGTACTTAGATCTAAATCAAATTTGAATGAAATAGTTCATTTCTTTTTATTCTAAACACGGCAGATGACGTCATTAGTTAATGTATAAACATTACTGACGTCACTGTTTTAAGCATTCTTTTTCACAACTATAAACGCTTTTCCTGTTGCATAATTAAAACTGTTTCTCGACATTCGAATACGCCTTTATTTTTTATTTTTCTTCTTTAAATAAATTTGTGGTTATACATTTAAAACAACTAACATATTATTTTCAACAAAAGTCCGTATAAAGATATATATATATTGCTGCCGATTCTGACGTGATATCCGGCGAAAATATTTTGCGGACAGACAGAGAGAGAGAGAGAGAGAAGTGCAAACATGGGCTATTATATATTAGGATAGGATAATTCGGGGTGTCAAATTGCACCCTTGTGTGGTGTAGGCGGACGCGCCTGATTAAATTGAGTGAATAAATATAATACCACATAATGTATCCAGCGTCACGGGTGAGCCTGGGGTGCGGAATCGCCCCCTTCCTGTGCAACGGAGGACGTGTTTGATTCAATAAAACCAGCGATTATTGCTGCCCATCAAGTCTTTAGTGTATGGTCTTTTTTAAAACGAAAGTAGGCCCCATAGTGCTCGCATTGTAGACCGGGGCGCTTTGAGCCACGCAATTGCCGGGACGCAAATTGATGCGCCTGTTAAAATTTTACCACGGAATTAACGGATATAAAGCACTAAGATGGGCGTTCTGGAACTCTGGGCGTCAAACAATGTATTGAAGAAAATCGCACCCTCCAGGCGCCACCCATAATTATTTTTTCCCGCAGGAACCGCCCCTGGAATATTTTCATCAAAACCCCAAAGATTCATGGCGATCGGATGAACGGAATCAAACCGCAATCGACTTTCCTTTTTATATACCGTATTTAGAGGAAAATTAAATCGCGCCCTGCTGGAGCAACGCCCTTGCATAATTTAAATTTTATTTTTCACAGAAAACCTTCCCAGGAGTATTTTCAACAACGTCTCCTCCCCAACTCACATACTTTCATTATATATAAATATATATATATATATATATATATATATATATATATATATATATATATATACATTTAACGGTTCACGTTATCGCCGTGGCGCCATTGGATACGGCTGTTGAAGTTTTACCGCTGAATGTAGTATAGATCAATTACTGGTTCTTTTCTTAAATACATTTTATATAAATTAAAACATAGGATATATCTACTAGGTATCAATATTACAATCACCCTGATAGTCCAAAACTTTTCCATACACGTGTTCAGTTTCAGTTAACTCCATAAGTTGGACACCGCCGGCCTCTGTTCGTGTCATGTTGTCATAAATTGCGTTTTGATCTGAAAGAAAAATTGTACCATTCTATTTACCATGTATCAAGGCTTAATTTCCTTAATTAAACAATAGAGTTTAATTTACTTTAGCGTGACTTGGTAATCATGACTGAATGTTGTGAATTAAAGATTTATTACATTTTATTTGTAATCCAATGACCAAGTCTTAGATTCAGTATGTGTGTCTCAATGGTTATGTGCAACATTGTCCTAAAATTCAAGTTCGAATGTAATTGCCACAATGACTTTTTCTCAGTGGTCTAGACCACGGGTTCCCAACCGAAGGGCTTTCTGGGGGGTCGCCAACTGGTATATTAAACCTTATTAATGAGAAACAAAACATAAATATTTAGAAGAATATCTAAAATTCGGCTTTACTAACAAATGGAATATAGAAGAAGCAATGAGTACTGTACAAAGTTGTTCTCAGTCACGAGTTTATGAAATCTTCAAAACTAAAACGTCATTTGAGACAAGTCATTCTGAACACACCAAAAAAGATAAGGAGTTCTTTCGTCGGTAAGAAGCTAGTTACAAACGCCAGAGACTTGATCGAACAGGAAGTTTTCACCAGCATTAGTGCAAGCATCAAATGAAGTCGTGATAGAAAATGCCAAGCAAAAAAAACAAGTAATTAAAAAAAGTCTAGTGACAATTTTAGCGCAATTTGCTTGTGTTATCTAAAAATAGCTCTGTCGTAGCGTAAATCAAGAGCAGGGTTAGTAAAACAATTGGTTAGTTATTAAAACGTTTTTTATTAAAAAAAATTTCAGTATTTTACATGTTTTATTTACAATAGAGTAACATGACTAAAAACCATTGTGCGCCTAGCTACCGAACGTGACGCCGCAGCCATTGAACGTGATGGCGCAGCTATTGAACGTGATGACGCGTGTGGTGTGGTTGCATAAAATGCCTACTAATTCGGTCCAAATTTTAATTAATTTAAAAATTTTTTTGTGACCGAACGAAAGGATATTTTTGAAAACTTTCTTCGGCAATATTGTTCTAAATTATGACAGGAATCGATTGGCACATGTTTCAAGTCGCTAAATGGTCTGGTTGCCGAGATATGGGCCAAAAACTGCATTTTTTTCGAGGTTTTTTGGATTTTCCGGGAAATCCATGAAAGAAACCCGGAATGTTTATGGCCTATGTTCATCCTCGTAACTTGCTTAACATAATTGCTTTTGAAACTAGTCCTCGATATTGCTTCGTTGAGGAGGAGATACGACTTAAAGCTGCGGACACACATCCATACATTCCCAGAAATGACGAGTTAATAAACGCAATTCTCCAGAATGGAAATTGCGCTAAAAAACAATATGAGAAAATCTCATCAAACGCTGCATGTTGAATATGGTGAAGTTAATTCTTGGGGATTCCAGTATAATAAAAACGCAACAAATATCACTGCCTAATAATACTATTCAGCAGCTTAAAGAAGACATGTCCGTAGATGTTAAATGACAAATTTTTAATGAAATCAAGCGTTCACCATTGTTTGCTTTTCAATTTGATAAATCAACAGACGTGAGTTCGTGTCGCAGTTGCTGGTATTTGTCTATATTCATTCAGATGATAGCAAAGAAGAGTTGCTATTTTGTGAAGATAGCGTGGAGAAAATAAATACGTTTTTTTTTAAATTTGATGACTAAAATGGGCTAAAACGGCTGTGGGGGTTTGTAGGGATGGTGCACTATCTATGTTTAGGTCAAAATCGGACTTTCAGAAAACAGAAAAGATATAGCTCCCTAACCACTGCATGAATCACCAGTATGCCCTCTCCATCAAGACCAGAGTTTCTTCCAGGCATCTCTTCGGGGGGGGGGGGGGGGAAGTGAGGGGGGGGGGGGGGGGAGGGGCGGGAAACGAAATGGAATTTATATAGAAAGTATATTATTATTGTCCGCCTCCCCCCCCCCCCCCCCCCGAAAATTTCAAGTGCACCCCCGGAGAAAAAAGTCTGGAAGAAACACTGATCAAGACTTCATTGCTAGTAAAAGTCGTACATTATATTAAATCTTGAACCTTCACAAAACTGAGCAAAGACATTAATATAGATCACGAGGTTCTGCGTTTCTACACTACAGTACGCTGGCTGTTAAACGAATTGTTGTGAATCGTGTTTTTGAATTGAAATTTGAAATCAAATTGTTCTTGGAAGTGCAAAGGAAACAAGACCTTTTGGTATACTTAAAACGACATAGAGTGGTTGGAGAGATACATTCGAACATCAACATAAGCTTAACCTGAAGCTTCAGGGAAAATGAACGAATATTATCACTTTCCATGATAATCTCGGGGCATTTTTATCAAAGCTGCAGAATTGGCGAAGAAAATAAATCTTGGAAATATTGTAAATTTGAGAAACTCTGCAGTGTGGTAGATGAATCTGATTGTGAGATAATTAAAATTTTGAAATAAGCGATTTCTGGGCATCTTGAATCTCTTGAAAACGAACTGCATCGCTATTTCTCTGAGCTGAAAAAAAAGAAGAATCTGCACTTATGCATTTCCCATTCTCTTCTTCCCTTGATGTTGCCAGCATTCCCGATGAATTACAAGATGAATTCTTTTGATTTGCAGATGATTCCGCGTAAGATGAAAAACTGCACACACAATTTTGGTGTAGTATTCACCATTCATACCCAAACGTATTTTCGAGAATAGATTTTCAACACTATTCTCCGATTAAAAACAAAATTTAGAAATACATTTAATGTTGATAATGACATAGGTTGGCGTTAACAATAACTTAATCGCGAATGTTTAGTAAATAGCATGCAATGTTACTCATCGTATTGAAACAGTTATCAAGAGTAGTTCATATTGAATGTCTTCTAGAAAATCTTATTTTAGTCCTTATTAATGTCCATACTAATGTCGGCTTTTAATTTTATGGGGGTCGCGGGTCACTTACTTTTTATAAAAGGGGGTCGCCACTCGAAAAAGGTTAGGAACCACTGGTCTAGACACACCGAACATTATCTAGTAACGTGGACCAGCGACCGTAACCCATTTAAGTGATTCGATAACAATGTCTTACTGACCATGATAAAGTTATGTTGCCTCAATAGACACGGTTCCATGACTATGGTCAAAGTCCATGACGATAAACGAAATTTAAGCCTTTATTAATTTACAAGCGTGCCCGTCAACGCGCGTTGCGGCGATCTTAGAAGAAAGTCTGACGAAATATTTTTAGATAGTTTCACCAATGCTATGTTCTTAGATGCGTGACATTATTTCCTAAAACTGAGTTATCTGAAGGTAAACAATGCTGGCACTTTTTTTCCTGGATCATATAATTCTGGCACAAGCTTGCCCACACTTCTGCTGAGCATGCTCCAGTGCGTGCAGTATGAAAGACTTGAGTTTACGTTAATCACTCTCCGTAATAGTTAGGTAAAACATAATTAGACATACGCCCGGTTGTCATAGACGTAGATGGGCGTTCTCTTGGGAGCCCAAGTTAGGATACCGCAGGGGCGCCGCATACGGACCATCATCACATAATCATTTCCCGTTTAGGACAACGGAAGACGTGTTTAATTCAATAAAATCAGCGATTATTGGAGCCCGTATCGTGTCTAGTGTATCGCCTTATTTTAAACGAGCATAGGCTCCATAATGCTCACAGGGGAGCCCGGGTCGCTTTGGGTCTCGCAATCGCCGGGGCGCCGGTGGATGCGCCTGTTGAAAATTTGACGCTAATCATAATAGTATCCCTTACCCGCTATGCATGACGCCCAATTAACGGATACCAAGCGCGATGATAGCCGTTCTGCAAATCTGGGCGACTGTGTGTTGACGAAAATCGCACCCTCCCGAGCCCCAGCAATGGAAATTTTATTTTACGTCGAAACCACCCCTGGAATATTAACATTAACTCCTCAAAGTTTCATGGCGATCGGATAAACGGGGTCCAACCGCAATCGACTATTTTTTTACATACACATTAAAAGAGAAAAATTGAATCACGCACTGCTGGGGCGCCGCCGTTGCAAAAAAAAAATATTTTTCACAGAAACCTCCCCAGGTGTATTTTTAACAAATCTCCTCCACACCAAGCACATACTTTCAATTTATATCTATATTCATTAGTGGTTCTTTTCTGAAATACATTATATACATATATATATATATATATATATATATATATATATATATATATATATATATATATATATATATAATGTAGGCTATATATACTAGGTACTAATATTACAATCACCCTCAAGGTCCAAAACCTTTCCATACACGTGTTCAGTTTCAATTAACTCCACCAGTTGGAAACCCCCGGCCTCTGTTCGTGTCATGTTGTCATAAATAGCGTTTTGATCTGGAAGAGAAATGTTACCATTATATTTACCATGTAACCAGTATTAATTTCCTTAACTCAAAGAGTTTAACTTCCTTTAGCATGACTATGTAATCATGACTAAATGTATTTAATTAAATATCCATTACACTTTTTTTGTGATCGATGACCAAGTCTTAGATTCTGTATTTATGTCTCAATGGTAATGAGCAACAATGTCTTAATATCCATGTCCGAATATTCTTGCACCAGTGACTTGGTATCAGTGGTCAAAACACTGTCCATTATCTAGTAACATAGCCCAGCGACCGTGACCCATTGATAGTGTCTCAATATCAATGTGTCACTGACTATGATCCAGTTATGATACCTCAATAGACATGGTTCCATGACCATGGTCAAAGTCCATGACGGAAAACTAAATTTAAGCCTTTTTTTACTTTCTCGTATATACGAAGTATAGAGAAAGTATTGTAATCGTGCAAAAAAACGAGATTTTTACAAATCTCGACGTTTTACACCTCACTGATGCGGAAAAACATAATTTTGCAATCTTGTCCGTATGTCTGTGAGTCTGTGTGTGTGTGTCTGTGTGTAAACACGATTACTTGAGTACCGTTACAGCTAGGTTGATGGAATTTCATATATAAGTATTTTATCAAAATCGTAGATCCTGATCAACTTTTGAGCGATTTCCGATAACCGGAAGTGGTACTTTTTCTACTTTGAATTTTTCAAAAGCCTATAACTTGAGTACTATTTGAGATAGATAAATGAAATTTTACATGTAAGTAAAAGATCTAGTTCTCTACCTTCTTTCGAATTCTGAGTAATATCCGTTGAACTGAAGTACTAATTCCGAGTTATATATGAATATTCGAGAAAGTTTAGGGGAGATCACTCCCGGTTTATTAATAAATAAGCGTTCCCGTCAGCGCGTGTTGCAGCGGTCTGAGAAAAAAGTCTGACGAAATATTTTAAGAGGGTTTTATCAATTTTTTGTCAATGCTATGTTCTTGAAAGCGTGACACTTCTTTTTTCTAAAATTGATTTATTTAAACGTAAACAAAGCCAGCACTCTATTTACTTGATTATATTTGTCGGGGCACAGGCTTGCCTACACTACCGCCGAGCTATACGAAAGACTGGATTGTACGTTAATCACTCTCCGTAATAGTTAGGTAAAACACAATTAGACGGCCGCCCGGTTGCCATGGACATAGTTAGGCGCTCTGCGGAGCCCACGTTACACTACCACAGCGGTGCAGCGTCCGGTCCATCATTACATTATCCTTTACACTTCGTGGCCAGAACACATGGTGCTGATGAAGTACGGTTCATCTACTTCAGAGACCTTGAAATATGAAGGGATAGTGTTGCCAGCACTATGTCTAGGTACGGCGCAGTTTGATTTAATCATCGAATTTTGTATGCCGCCGAGTTAATATTGTAGTGTTTTCTTAAAAGCTAACGTATCGCCATTGTGCTTATTGGATCGCGCGAGGTGTGTAATTGCATCCTGCATCGGCGCCGGCCGGACGCGCCTGATTTAATTTAGTGAACTACTATAATACCACATATTATCCATATTCTATCGCACTCTCTAAAACGAACGTAGGCGCCATAGCGCTGACGCGAAAGCCCGCTGAGTCAAATAGTACTATGCAAGGCGCCGGAAGAAACGACTTATTTGATTTAGTGAGAGACTCTAGCAACACATTGTATCCTTAGACTATCGTCCTCTTTAAAATGAACGTACGCGTTATAATGCTTATGGGTGAGTCCGGGTCGCTTAATGGACTCCTCCCGGGGCAACGGACTTGTCTGATTCAATAAAACGTGAGATTAGTGATGCCCATCGTGTCTTTAGTGCATAGTCTCTTTAAAAACGAACTTAGGTCCGATAGTGCCCGAGGCGCTTTAGGTCATACAAACGCCGGAGCGCCGACGGATGCGCCTGTTGATGTTTTACCGCTGAATATAGTAGTATCACTTACCCGCTATGCAGGACGCCCAATTAACAGATACCAAGCGCTAAGATAACCGTCCTGGAACTCTGTGTGATAAACCGTGAATTGAAAATAATCGCAATATCCCGGGCGTCACCTATAAGAATATTTTTCCCGCAGAAACCTGCTTTGAAATATTCTCATCAACTCCCCAAAGTTTCATGGCGATCGGATAAACGGAGTTAAACCGCAATCGACTTTTAATTTATTTACATATATAGAAAAATATTAAATCGGACCTTGCTAAGGCGCTGCCCTTGCAAGCGTTGACTTTTTTTTCCACAGAAACTTCCCCAGGAATATTTTCAACAACTACCCCCTTCCACACACACACACACACATATTTTCATTTTATATATGTATCGATTAGTGGTTCTTCTCCAAAATACGTTTATATATACAAAAAACATAGGCTAAATCTACTTGGTATCAATATTACAATCACCCTCATGGTCCAAAACCTTTCCATACACATGTTTAGTTTCAGTTAACTGCACTAGTTGGATACCCCCGGCCTCTGTCCGTATCATGTTGTCATAAATAGCGTTTTCATCTGGAAGAGAAGTTTTACCATTTTATTTACCATTTAACAAAGAATAATGTTCATAATCCAACTATACATTTTAATTTACTTAAGCATGACTAGCTAACCATGAGTAAATGTTGTTAATTAAATAGCCATTACATTTTATTTTTTAATCTAATGGCCAAGTCTTACATTTAGTATTTGTGTCTTAATGAGCAACAGACAATGCCCTTAAATTTAAGTTCGAATGTAATTGCCCCAATGACTTTGTCTCAGTGGTCAAGAAACACTGACCTTTATCTAGTAACATGGCAAAGCGACCGTAACCCATTTATGTGACTCAATATTTAAGTTATTTTACCTCAATAGAAATGGTTCCATGACTATGGTCAAAGTCCATGACGGAAAAACTAATTTTAACCTTTACGAGCGTGCCCGTCATAGCGCGTTGCAACGGTCTCATAAGAAATTGACGAAATATCTTAAGAGCGTTTCGTCTATGTTTTACCAATCCTATGTTTTTAGACACGTGACCTTGTTATCTAAAACTGAGTTATTTAAATGTTAACGATACCGGCACTCTATTTCCTAGATCATATTTGTCAGGGCACAGGTTTGCCTACACTATCGACGAGCTGTACGAAAGACTTAAGTGTACGTTAATTTCTCTCTGTAATATTCAGGTAAAACACACTTCGGCGACCGTCCAGTTGTAATGGACATAGTTGGACGCTATGGGGAGCCAACGTTACTCTACCACAGGGGTGCAGCGTACGGCCCATCATTACATTATCATTTCCCGTTCGTAGCCAGGACACACGGGGGCAAATGAAGAAAGGTTTATCTGCTTCAGAGACATTGACATATAAAGGGATAGTGTGGTCAGTAATATTCTCAGGTACGGCCCATAGCTCGGTTTAATCATCGAATGTCGCGTGACACCGAATCAGAAATTTTGGGAGCTCTTTAATACTAACGTAGGTGTTATAGTGCTTATTGGATAGCCCTGTGTGTTAAATTTCACCCTGCTGGGGAGTCGTCGGACGCGTCTCATTCCATTTAGTGAACGACTATAATACCACATATTATACCTATTATATCGCACTCTTTAAAACAAACGTAGGCGCTATAGCGCTCAGGGGAAAGACGTTGGAGTCAAATAGCACTTTGCGAGGCGCCGAAAGACGCGCCTAATTAGATTTAGTGGGCTACAATAGCAAAACATAGTATCCATAGCCTATCGCACTCTTCAAAAAGAACTTGCATCATAGTGCTCACGGGCGAGCCCGGGCCACCGAATCGCCCCTGCCGGGACAACGGAGGACGTGTCTGATTAAAAAAAAAACTGCGATTATTCTTGACCATATTGTCTGTAGTGTATAGCCTTTTTTAAAACAAACGTAGGCCTCATAGTGATCACAGTTGAGCCAGGGGCGCTTCGGGTCACGTTATCGGCGGGGCACCGGTGGAAGCGCCTGTTGCAGTTTTACCGCTGAATATAGTGGTATCACCTTCCCGCCCAATTAAGGGATACCAAGCACTAAACTACCCGTTCTGGAACTCTGGGCGTCAAACCGTGTATTGACGAAAATCGCACCCTCCCGGGCACCACGCATAAGAATACTTTTTCCCTCAGAAACCTGCTCTGGAATATTCTCATCAACACCCGAAAGTTTCTTGGCGATCGGATAAGTGGAGTCAAACCTCAATCGACTTTTATTTTTATATACCGTTTTAAATTTTATTATACACAGAAACCTCCCCATGAGTATTTTCAACAACTGCCACCCCCCCACGCATACATTCATTTATATATATAAATATATATATATATATATATATATATATATATATATATATATATATATATATATATATATATAAATATATATATATATATAAATATATATATATATATATATATATATATATATATATATATATATATATATATATATATATATATATATATATATATATATATATATATATTTATTTATTTATTTATATCGATTAGTGGTTCTTTTATAAAATACATTTAATATACATAAAAAAAACATATATCAAACAAAAACCTGTGGCAATTTTTAAAGCAAAAGCCAATAGAGAAAGAAATCAAGGCCCGTAAATCGGGATGGATCGGACACACATTAAGAAGATAAATAGAAAACGTCGCAAAACATACTCTAGAATGGAATCCCCAGGAAAAAAGGGTGGGCCGGCCAAGGAAGACAGGAAAAAAAAACGGTTGAAGAAGAGGCGAAAACAGCTGGGCTCACATAGGCACAGATCAAAACCAAGTTGGCTGGAAATGTGTGGTTGCAGGCCTTTGCTCTCCAGGGGCCACAATGGAATGATGATGAAAAAATATAGAATATATCTACTAGGTATTAATATTAAAATCACCCTCATGTTCCCAAACCTTTCCATACACATGTTTAGTTTCAGTTAACTCCATTAGTTGGATACCCCCGGCCTCTGTCCGTATCATGTTGTCATAAATAGCGTTTTGATCTGGAAGACAAAATTTTACAATTATATTTACCATGCTACAACGGATTAACTTCCATATTTCAACGATAGAGTTTAATTTATTTTAGCATTACTAGGTAACCATGACTAAATGTTGTTAATTAAATATTCATTAGAATTTATTTGAACGGAGTCAAACCGCCAACTACTTTAATTTCTATATATATTGTTTAAATAGAAAAAATGAATCGCCCCACCTGAGACGCCGCCCTTGCAAACTTTAAATCTTATTTTTTTTCACAAAAACCTCCCATGGAGTATTTTCAACAACTTCCACCCCCCCCCCCTACAAACACACGAACACATACTTTTATTATATATATATATATATATATATATATATATATATATATATATATATATATATATATATATATATATCGTTTAGTGGTTCTTTTCTAAAATACATTTATATAATTTTGTAAGGATCTTTTGTCGTGTTGTGTCTCTAATATTGCATGATATAAGCCTTGAATTAAAATAAAATAAAAATTTAAATGTTTGAAATGTTACTTGTTTGGTTCTTATGGCAGTTTCCAGATTCTACTTGATTCCGAGATGGTGCTCGTGTTTTGCAACGCAACTTAACCACAAGCACAACTGCCAGCACGAACATCGCTACCCCAACACAAATACCAGTCACAATGCCAATCACTTCAGATAGTCCAACTGAATTCCTCTTTTCTGAAAGACAAATTTTGATGCATCACTAAATTAATAAGAACAAAGACAATTGCAGATATGAATGCAAAGGTTTTTTTTTATCAAGCGAAATATGTAATTTCATTAAGCTTTCATAAACTGTTACTTTATAATACTAACGTTCAGTTCTCCACGACATTGGTATTTTTGTTTGTTTTATGCGGTGTAAATTATATTAAGAACGAAGAGGATGAAGAAATAGTACTAACATCAAAACTTAAGTTATATAAACAGTTCAATGTAGTACAGTTTAGCTATGTAAAGTAAATTGTAGGAAAAATATACGCTTTATCTTTACATAAATGTAATACGTCATACGTAAAAACTAAGAAGATAAATTAGAAAGAAAACCTTTTTTAAAGATAAAAAGACAACCACTGGAATCTATCCTGAATAAGCATGAAAGTACAGACAAGGTCAACTGTAAAAACGCTATTTTAATGCCTCATACATCTTGACATAATTAGCTATACTTTACATAAATAGTTCTAAATGATTGCACAATTATCACTACGCCAAAAATAGCGTTTCGGTTAACTGTAATAATTCATTGTCATTTAAAAACGGATATTAGATCGTTGTAGTTGTTAGCAATATTATATGTATTTTTACTTCAGACACAGACATCTTTCAAAAGGAATTCTAAAAGAGTATAAAACGTGTACTGGACTCGCTTCCAACATTATATGTATCTTTCACTAGCTGGTTGAAAATGTGGACTTCTAATTAACTTCAAGTAATGTCATAATAATTGATGTAAAACTCGACATTAAAGTCTGAGAGCTTGATTTCGTAAAATGATAAAATAGTATAATGTGCATAACAAGTGTGGGTCGTGTTTTTTTTCAAATTTACATTTTTAAAGGCAAAAGTTTAAAGACTCTAGATCAGCAGTTCTTTACCTTTTTTGAGGTACCGAACGCCCACCAGTTTATATCCCATCTCACAGAAATCTTTTTAGCAGTTCTATCGTCCGCATTGAGAAAATCCGATCGTGAGTCATATGAGTCGGGTCTGTGTCTTAACCTCCACCGAACCTTTGAGACTGATTCATCGAACCACTGGGTCTCAATCGAGCGCAGGATAAAAACTACTGCTCTAGATAATAGGCGTTTCTTTACCTATTAAATTGCTCTACCTGGCTACTTTTTTTACAAAGTAAATTCAATATAACGTTGAAAATAGATAGGTAGCCAGTCCTTCGTTGTAATATACCTCAGATTTTAACTGATCTACCCTACATCAACAAACTAACGTACATTTAGTATAATGAAACTGTAATGATTTTACCCAACGTATAGCCAGTACCGTTCACTGTAGTAAAGTTCAATATTGCCGTCTTTGCTTTTGACGTAACAGATGTTGTGTCTGTTTCAAATATATTGGTAGCAGCTGCAAATCCGGACAAACAGTGTAGGTTTATCTAAGTGTTTTTTTTTAAGAACTGACATTTTTTTAAAGTAAATCTAAAGGTCTCTATAATTCATTACTGGAGTGGTTTCAAGTACTAAATGTATCTTTCTCATGGCCATAAACACCGGCGATAATATAAGTTTAGATATCACGTTTTCGATGTAAGGGAATATAATATAAAACTGTATTTTAAAATGTGAATTCATATACATTTTGTTTTCTTTTTATCTTGCTGCATTGATTTAAACAAAATTACCCAATGTTTTGCCAGAACCGTTCCCTAACTTTGACACATTTCCCTCTGTTTTAAAGCTAATTGTTGTCATCGTTGCCATGAATTTCACAGATGTTGTTGGGTCAATTTCAGATGTTGTGGTTATCTCTGCAAATCAGAAAAATTTAAAACGGTTAACCGACAATGTTTTTTTAAATTAATTATTAATAAAGTGAGAAAACACCCCATGTTTAGTTAAATTAAAAATTAAAAATAATAATTTGAATACTCTTTTTTTTAAATAACTACTAAACAAGCAATTTATTTTTCTAGTTCTTTGAAAAAAAATGTGTAAGGCATTTAAATTAGTATATATATATATATATATATATATATATATATATATATATATATATATATATATATATATATATATATATATATATATATATATATATATATATATATATATATATATATATATATATATATATATATATATATATATATAATGTAATAAAATTGACATATACTAGTTAATTGCAATTTTTTGTAGTCAGTTATTCAGTATCGTTACTTTAAAGGTACATTAAATAAAATATTTAAACATGTTACACAGGTGAATATATATATATATATATATATATATATATATATATATCTATATATATATATATATATATATATATATATATATATATATATATATATATATCTATATATCTATATATATATATATATATATATATATATATATATATATATATATATATATATATATATATATATATATATATATATATATATATATATATATATATATATTGACACTTTCCCGAATGCAAGAAATAATCGAATGGGGGGGGGGAGCCTAAACTAACACTTGTCGTAATGGGGCAATTTCTTTTATCTTGCTGCATTGATTTAAACAAATTTACTCAATGTTTCGCCAGAACCGTTCCCAGTCTTAGACACATTTTCCTCTGTGGTAAAGCTAATTATTGCCGTCGTTGCCATAGATGTCACAGATGGTGTTGGGTCAATTTTAGAAGTTGTGGTTATCTCTGTAAATCAGGACAAAGTTAAAAACGGTTAAACGACAATGTTTTTATTTTCCTTTTGCGAATTTGTTATCAATAAAGTGAGAAAATAACCCGTGTTTAGTTGAATTTAAAAATTCGAAATAATAACCACATTGAATACTACTTTTAAAAAATAACGAGTAAAGAAGTGATTATTTTTCTTTTTCGTAGAAAAAAATGTGTATGGCATTATATTAGTATTCAAAAATCTAATAAAAATTTTGTAGGCGGTCACTCGGTATCATATAAAGGTACATAAAATAAAACATTTTAACATTTACACAACATTTACACACACACACACACACACACACACACACACACACACACATATATATATATATATATATATATATATATATATATATATATATATATATATATATATATATATATATATATATATATATATGTATATATGTGTGTACATCTATATATATAATACATATATAAAAGGAGAAGTTTTTTAATCATTCGTTCAAAATATAATTTATACGCAAAGTTATCACTAAAATTGAGTTACCTGTCTTTAATTTATTGGAAATTGACGAAATCATGCAATCGCCAACTAAATAAAGGTCATCCTCGACAACCCTCTGATAAAGCAATCGCTAAGATTTTTAGTTTAGTTTTGTTTTTATCTTGTTGTCTCCCCTTTTAATATAAAATTTAGTAGTTTTTTTAATTAATCTATCTAATTAGATAGTTAATTTAACATTCTTGCATTTTTATCAAAGATCTACCGCTATGCTAGATTTCAGATCAATCGGATATTGGGGAAGTGGGTCTAATTAATATTTCAAAATTTGGGGAGCCTCATACATACAAAGGAAGCTAAATAAAAACCTTTAAAAAAGCATGTAAAACATTTTGAGAAAATCGCTTCCGTTGGCCAGGCATTCTACTGTCACACAAAGCTCACTCTATGCATAGTACTTTAAAAGCACTGTCTGTTACAATTATTTTAAAAAAAAATTAATATTAAATTTAAAAATCTGCGAGTTGAGAGAAAATCGGACTTACCACAGTTTCTTTCATCTGATTCGTCGCCGCAATCATCAATACCGTCGCACTTAGAACTGATGGAAATACATCCGGTGTTGTCGCATTGAAACTCATCCAAGTCACATGTCCTTCCTAAAATGGAAGGATTTATATGGAGGTTATTGAAAATTAAATTGAAATATCTAAGTGTAATCAGTGAAATTTTTTATTTTTTCCCACTTTCCGCAAAAAACAAAAAGAAAAGTATAAAGTATAACATAAAAAGACTTACGACAGTCCCGCTCATCTGAACCGTCACCACAGTCATTATCAGCGTCGCACTTGTAACTGACGGAAATGCATCTGGTGTTGTTGCATTGAAACTCATCCACGTCATACGCCGATCCTAAATGGAAGGGGTGTTTTCGCAAACAATCAAAAATAAATTATTCTATAATCTTTAGGCTGCTAACCTTAAATTCTGGAATTTGTGTGTCTCTATGTGTGTGTGTGTGCGAACGCGGTAACTTTAGTACCGTTACAGACTGGTTGATTATATTTCATATATAAGTATTATATCAAATTTGTAGTTCTATATAAATTTTTCAGCGATTTCCGATAAACGGAAGTGGGACTTATTTTACTCTTGGTTTTTCAAAAGCCCATAACTTGAGTAGAAGTTTACACAAAAGTAAAAAAAAACTAATTCTCTGTATTCTTTCAAATTTAGAGTAATTTCCGTCTCCCGGAAGTAGTACGTTACGTTATTTCCGACATCTCAAAAAACGCATATGAATTAATAAAGTACTAATATTCCGCACTATCATACACACATTGTTTGGTGTTCACTCAGTGCGCATTTTTTTATACGAGATTCTATTGTATTTTAAAAATTTTAAGTGATTAAAAATTGTTTTCAAATCATGTCTATATCCCAAGTCGCCATCCCCCAAGTATTATATAAGAATATTCGAGATATGTTTAGGGGAGACCCTTACGCTTTATTTAACTTGTGGTTGTGCGTTCGTTTTAAATATGACGCAGAACTTGCCTGTATAAACTTGTTTATTTCATTTACAAAATAAAACGGATAAAGTACAATGACATATCCACAGAAGGAATAAATTAGTAGATAACTGAATACAAATATTCTATGCTGAAGCACAACAACTTTCAATCACACAGTTATCTCTGGTAAAACGACTTAACACATCTAACGTGACACACTAAACACGTTATTCACACATTGTATGTACCCTCGCAGTCTCTAGCTACAGTCAAACAGCGGAATAAAAATAAATCTCTTTTAAGTTTTTGGTTTCTCATTTGGGGTGTTTAGCAAAAACCAAAAATAAATTAGTAAAGAATCGCTAGGTTGATTAACTTAAAGTCTCGAATTTAAATCTTCCCCCAAGTTAGTAGAAATTCCCTGAGTCCACTCAGCTCTAATGGGTATCTATCTTATGTTATGGAAACTAAAGGCGGCTGGGCAAAAAGCTGACCACACCTTCCTTTCATTTACCGAAAAAAAAAAAGAAACGGTATGAACTCTATTTCATCTGCCGAATTGAATCACTCACGCAATTGCTTCCGTTGGCTAGGCATTCTAGTTTCACACAAAGCTCACTCCAAGCCAAGTACTCTAAAAGTACTGTCTGTTGCAATTATAAGAAACAAAAATCAATATTTAATTAAAAAATCTGAGAGTAGAGCAAAAATTTGACTTACGACAGTCTCGCTCATCTGAATAGTCACCGCAATCATTATCATCGTCACATCTGAAACTGGCGGAAATACATCCGTTGTTGGCGCATTGAAACTTATCCACGTCACATGTCCTTGCTAAATTGGAATGATTTATATTGAGGTTATTAATTAAATGAACACTATTTTAAGCAGATACATGTAAATATCCAAGTGTAACCTGTTTAAGTTTTTGGTTTCTCACTTGGTGTGTTTCCGCAAACAACAAAAAATAAATTATTATAGAATCGCTAGTCTGCTAACCCAAAAGCCTCGAATTCGAGCCCTGGTCAAAGTGAGTGGAACGTCATTGAATCCACTCGGAATACTGGGACTAACGATGATGCTTTACTTTTTTACTTTTATAGAAGAGTGGGTTTTAAAATTGCAGTAAAAAATACCCTAACTTATTCAAATTATAAAGAACATATTTAGCTATTTAAGCGAGCTGTGCAGTCGTGCTTCACTACCATTAAAACTCGTCAGTTTACTATTTGGAGGACGAAAAAGTACAGACTATGAAACGTTTTGGTGTTTAATCCTTGTGAATTAAATATCCATCTGTCGAAATGGAGTATTAAAGAGAATAAAGTGCAGAAAATAATACATTGTACCTCAATCCACAAGACACTATGACCCGCAAACCAAAATGAATCCTACTCAATCTATCAAGCATTCCGAACCGACCGAACTACCAAATTGTATAACCCAAACATCACCGCTTATCTACACCCAATCACACACACCACACATACGCACGACCACACCACACACATACACAGCATATTGAGTAGACCAAACACCACACTACCACCATTTACACCCTCAAGCACACCACCTAACCCCGTACTGCACCATCAACCAAACCCACACGTCATAAAAACAACTAAAAACCACTAACGACAATAGACCCCACAGCATAAACCACACTTCAAAACTCTACGACTCATTTACCTCTACGAACATCTCTCAACACTAGTCACACAATCCACACCCAACACTTATCACACTCCATAAACACCTTTTCTCATATACCTACATCAGACCGTCACAGAGTCAACTTAGCTCTAAAGGGTACCTTACTCACGTTAGGGAAAATAAAGGCATAGTGCTGACCACAACATTTCTTCATATACCGAGGTCACGGTAAAAGGTGAACTCTACTTCACTTGCCCACTAGACCGTCACGTATCGAAAGGGAACTTTACACCCTCCATCACAACACAACACACGGAGTAGATAAAATCCCACACCACTCTCTCTACATAATAAACGATTACATACCCACTAGTGGCTAGTTTGGTAGCTTTAGGTCGTCTAAGGATTGTAACAATCTGACATCAACAGAAACATTGTGAATGTACGTTAACAAAGAGGGTAATAATATCTGTGAATATACTCGAAACTAAATACACGCATCTTGCCAATTGATTTTACAAGTTGACGCACCTGAACAAGCTTAACACATACCAAACTCACTTTACCGCACCTCATCCCACCTCTACATACACACAACACAGTCTGAAAAGACCAAACCCCACACCACCAAACTTAATACAAGTAGATGATGTAAAAAGAGGCACCTGATCTATAGATATTTACCTAGTGTGCAGAATACTTGCAGGACAAACGCCAACAAGATAAATATATGTACTTTCATTATGTTAATCCACACGATTTGAAAGAAACCTGATTAAAGTAAGAGTGTTTTTGTTACGTTGGGCTTAAGTAGATCTTTTAAAAAATATTATATATAAATGTAAACTAATAGAATATTGGTAGGCCTACATTTAATAATGTTATATAAAAATTTAAAATTAAAATAACTGACGATTGCATCTCAATTCTGTTAGATCCGGGTGAAATCGATAAAATTGTTCAATGAATTCTAGAAATAGATTCAATAGGGTATTAATACTATAATTAGAAATGTAATCGGCTTCGGGTCAGCGTGGTTGAGTCGGTAAAGAGCATGGTTGCTAAATCGAAAATCAACTCCAAAATAAAACAACTGCTGCCTTGCATTTCTTTTATTGGTTGTGCAACGGCTTTAAAAGCAAATCCGAAAGGAAAAGCAGGCTAAGATCGGAGTCAACGGCTTAAATGGTGATAACAAGTTGACACTTAATACTTAACTGTGTTGGAGGGAATCACTTCCAACATAAATACATGAACGAAGAAGAATATAAAATGTCTCTACCTTTTGGGTGATGTGATGACAAGAACGTGTGCCTGCTATGTCACATTTCAACAACGCTGCGAGTTGTTGTGAAGTTATTGTTAAGGATGTCAAGGTCTATATTTCCTAGAAGTCGAACGGGCGTGTATTAATAGGAGCTAGAAACAATTACTTCTCGCTCCCAGTCGCTCATTTAAAAAAAAAAGAAACAGGATTTAACGTGAGCTGCGATTATTTTTATTTATTTTCACATCCAGGTCACAACGTCAAGTGGATGCACACACGTCTGTTCCGCAATTAGATGTTATACTCTTATGATAAATACTAGCGTGTGTTAACATGAAATTATACTTGAATTGTCCGACGCCTGATGTGTCCTGAAAAAACCCAGCCCTACACGGTTAAGTGGGTGCCGGGATAAGGCGTTTGACTGAAATAACTATTAAACATTATCGTATTGTGTTAAGGGCATGGGCGGGTGATGAGTACCAACTTCCTTATTTCCGAGTCTAAAGATGTAATACTTTGCTAATAGTTATAACTCAAAGAGATAAGCATAAAAATATTTTTTTAAATTTTTTAAATCCTCCGTTGCCATGGTGACGGCGGCCATATTGGATTTTATTGACGATTTTTAAATGGAAATAACTCAAAAATGGTTTGTACAAATTTCAAAAAAACTTAATACAGTCTGGAGATACATGTGTTTAACACTTCCTATTGAATACATTTTCAAAAAAGAAGATAGTTTATTTTTTACTTTTTTTTCCCATACATCACTGTAAAAAATTCATTATTTCGTCCAATTTTTTCACTATTTCAACAATAAAAAATTTTTTTAAAAAAAATTTCCAAAAGTGTTCAATACGTTTTATTTGAACATATATACAGAGTAACTGGAACAAATTTAGTTCAGTTCTGATAATTATTAACAAAGTTATTTCAATAATTGTTCACAAAAGTATCAAACTGAGAAAAACGCAAAAAACCAACAAAAAGTTGCAAAAAAAGAAAATTTACAGCTGTATGTCACTAAAATTGACCACATTTATTGCCTAAAGTATGGTGTTGCTGAATATATTCCTTCTGAGCTTGTTCAGCTGTTAGTTTCCTTTTTTTCTGGCTTTCTTTGTTTTACCTAGAGCTGTAGTAAAGCTGTTGCGAAGGCGTCTTTTTTGGCGTCCTTCACTGAGTCTTCGACTATGGTTTCCTTCTTTTGACAGCAATGCCATAGCATGCATGGGCCCAATACTGAATTATGCTATCGCAGAAACAGCAGTATATTTTGCATGGTCTCGTGTCTAAAGCCAATTATGATAAGACGATGTCTTTGTTTATTGTGAATGGCCTTGTTCTGGATTCTTTTGCAGTTGTATACTTACGGTTTACAACATTTTTTTTTACTGCCACACCATGCTTGAAGCAAACCCTTTACACTTTTTTCATCAATAGTAGCCACTACATCACAGTTACACTCTGGGCAAGGAAATGTATTGATAACATCAAGAAGCAAATCACAGTCGACAATAATTCTGCATGGCTGTTGTTTACAATTAGCACTACCATACTAGATGTAACAGTGCTTTCTTCTGTCTGTAAAAACTTTCTTACATTGCCGCAGCTTCTTAGTAAATGTGCATATTACATCTGCACCAGTGCTTGTCTGAATAGTGCTAGATTGAGTAGAGGTAG
This sequence comes from Physella acuta, assembly GCF_028476545.2. NCBI lineage: Eukaryota > Metazoa > Mollusca > Gastropoda > Physidae > Physella > Physella acuta. Next base: position 259,009 of record NW_026732238.1, read on the forward strand.
ACTCTAGATGCAATCAGTTGCATTCGGACGTGCCCTTGCTTTAGTAAATTCGTTAGATGTGTGTATCTATTTTTAGCGAGTGTTTTGTTCTACCCATTATCGAAAGAGAAACAAACTGCTTATGATAATTCACACAAACTAATCTAAACTGTTAATAGTATATTTAATTTAAATAATTATATGTTAAAATAATGTAAGTATTTCACAGAAGCTTAGAGAAACAAAACTAGATCAAACTTAGCAACGCGCTGAAACTAAGGGAATGTTTACTTGCGAAGCGAAACGACCAATCGCAAACTAGCTTCCGCCGTTGAATGCCAATGAAAAAATTGAGGTCAAAAATTTGCATACCGGAAAAACCCGACTGAGTAAAATAAACAACTTTATGACGTAGAAAAATAATCACATTAAAATAGGTATTTTGATTGGTCCTTTAATTTTAGAACAAATAAAGAAAGGAGGTCACGGCCTTTCCATTGATATGAAACACATTAGGCTTCCGCAAAATCTAATAGTACTTTTCTAGGTCGAAAAATGGCTATTTTTACCGAAAAAGTGATCAAATTACCCTGAACACACTACTTTGAACCCGGTTTTTCATAAATAAATAATGTTTTCAGGCTCATAACAATGTCATTTTTAGATTCAACGATGGTTATTCTGTATAGATCAAGTAAAAGTGGGAAATCGATGATTTAGTGGATTTATGACGAAAAGTACACCCGCACAAAAGTACGGGACAGCAGCTAGTTAGAAGGCGGAAATAACGCAGTTTACAACGGTCTCGTCGGTAACATGTTTGATGATAAACAAAAAAGCAATACTTAACGCGCTCAGTAATCATCACATGACACATTTTTTTTTTTCAATTTAAGGGTAGGCCTAACTCATTTAACGCACCAAACGCGTGATCAACAAAAGCCATTACGTTAATATTTTCATAATTTTTTAACCAACCCCAAATATAACTAGAGAATGTCACACACAAAAATCAGGCGACCCTCCCGCCCTTTCACATCAATGACGTCAAACTTCAGCCACTATACCGATATCTTAAAATTTAAAAACCGATTATTACAGAAATCTTAGCAATTCCAAATCAAGATACGCGTGTTTACAAAATAACTGGTCAGATTTAGTTTGAGAATTTTCATTTTATAATGTCATACTCTAAAACTAAAATTTTATTACCCTTTCCGTTCGTTCGCCACATATCACATATCTTCTTGAAGGTCCACCTCCTACATTCCCGACTCCCCCCCCCCCCCCCCCCCCGTCGCGACATTTAAAAAAGCAAATTCTCGAATGTACGTTTAGTTAACTTTTGAACTAAGATAAAACATAACACACTTGTATCATTCATACGATATATATAACAGTCCCACAACACTAGTCGTGTAACTTGTTGGTTTATTGTTCTCGGGGAGCCAGTATCAATATCAGTTGACTTTGTTTCCCCCCACAAGTCTTGTTGCTACTTTCAGACGGTCTCTAGGGCAAGTGAAGTAGAGTTCACTTGTTTCCGTGAATATGAAGAGATAGTGTAGTCAGCACTATGCCCAGACGCCTTTACTTTCCCTAACAGGAGTTAGGTACCCATCAGAGTTCGGTGGACTCAGGGAAGGTATACTGACTTGAACCCGGATTCGAACTCAAGACTTACGGGTTAGCAGTCCAGCTCTCTACCGCTAGACCACCCCATCCCTCTTCAAGCTTAGTAGACAGTTAAAATATGCCATCATTTACACAGAATTCAATTAGAGCAACATGAAAAATGTAGGCTATCTTGTTCGTCCAGGCCGAGGAAACGAAAATTAACCTCGATTGACCACAGCCACACATATACAAACAAAAACTTACACATCTCTATAAGGCCTTAAATTAAAAAAAATATTCCCCCAACATACACATTTTTTCTAAATTTGAACAAAATGCGTGTTTTGGGGTGACTGTTATGGTGTAATGTTTTTGTATGTGTATTTGAATGTGTGGGTTCATTTTCTAATGTGTGTTTGAATGTGTGTACACAAATGAGTCTATGCTTGTGTATGTGTTGAATTTTTATGTGTTTTATTATTATTTTTTTGGAGGGAAGGGGGTGGTAGGTGGGGGACTAGAATGAATTATCAAGTGGTTGATTTGTAAGTGTTCTTGAAATGTAAAAAAAAATTGTTTGAAATAGAAAAGAATTTCAAATTTCCCATATTTTATAGATAACAGGATGTTAAAAGAAAAGAAAAAACGCTTTCGCTATCTATACTTGACACATTTTATAGAACACATTTCTCTCTCTACGTTTCCTGTGATAAGGATTTTGTATCTTTGTCAGAGCTTGTCACCGTACGGACTGATACGATGTACGATGAAGGGTTGCATTATGTGTTGGCTAGCCTTCGAATAAAGTTCAATAGCTTCAATGTTTTTCCAGTATTAGATGTTGTAATCACACACAAATAGGCCTGCTATTCATCCTATAGTTTTAAAGAGTAAATCCAAATTCTTTTTCATTATGTCGCAAACGTAATTGTATCCATTAAAAACATTTGTTTTATTATGCTTGGCGATTAGATTTTAGCGCGTAAGAAATTAAGCTGACTCACGTGTAATTTTACAAAATTGGCCTCATCAAATTTGTCATCACAGTTGAACTCCCCACCACCGAAGACTGCACTTCAAACACAACGGTTTGTGACTCAATGTTTTTGACTAAATTGGTAAACTGGTTGTGGACCTATAACCCAGAGTACGGCATTTCCATTTCAAAAATATAAAACCCAGAATACTATTTTAAAAAACTATAAAAAGAAAGAGTGGATCTCTTCCTAAATATTAGTAAAGTTATCTAATAGTTTATAAAGTGACCTACGATTTTCTTTAGTTATTTAAATAGTAATGTATCATAATAGATTTAAAGACGATCTTTATTTTATACTTTTTCGTACATTATTACATATAAACATGTTACTAAAACGTCGCTAATGCATTTTATAAAAACTTATTTCTGAATTGAAAAGAATATGATAAAGAGATGCCAGTCTCAACTGCTGAACATATTAAAACATTTTCAACTTTACAGCATTTTAATATTCTGAAGTAAAATAAAAATAAATCTCATGTTAAAAATGAATGGAAAAAGGCTTTTATTATATTTACAAATCACAAATAAAAAAACAAAACGATAATGTACTAAAAAAGAGAAAAAAAATGGTTTAGTGTAACCTTACTAAAGCTATTTTCTGGTATAACTAAAATTAAAAGCCATTGCTCTCAGTGCTAGAAATAGAATATAAGTCTTATATTATAGTAAAGAACGTAAACGAAACAAAATATATTCTTCAAAAGAATTTTAAAATATTTTATTTTATCCTGTTTATCTCCCCTTTCATTATTGAATATAGTATTTTTTAAATTAAATTGTCTATCCAATAAAAATCTTAATAAGATCAAAATTTAGATAAGCCTGATTTGTCATTAAAGATTTATTATTGTGCTAAATTTCAGCTTAATCAGACAATTGGAAGTAAGTAAAATTATTATTTCAAGATATACGAAACCGCACTCATTCTTAATGAACGTAAAAAAATCGCCTAAGTTGGTCAGTCCGTTAGTTGCAAAGTGAAAGATAAAATGAGGGGTCATAGGACCGCAGAGGGCGGAAGGGGGAGAGTGGACTTTTCGGTCCGACACAATTTTAACACAAAACTTGCAATACACCAACTACATTTTGATAGCTGACAGATAGAAAATACACTTTTACAAACCGAATAAATTTAGTTGTTATGCTTGATTTTTTCAGAACATAGGCCTACACTATAGAAAAAAGGTACGAAATGTATATGTCTAAATATCTACTTCTCTCCCTTTCTCTCCTTCTCTCTCTCTCTCTCTCTCTCTCTCTCTCTCTCTCTCTCTCTCTCTCTCTCTCTATATATATATATATATATATATATATACATACACACACACATATATATATATATATATATATATATATATATATATATATATATATATATATATACAAAAACATAAATCCGCATATATATATATATATATATACATTTATTTATATATATGTTTTATTATTATTAAACCATATCATGATTTGTTTGATAAAAAGTAACATTCCCTTCAAACCTCACGGTCTAAGGGGCAAGTGAAGTTCACATGCTTCTGTGACCTGTGTGATTAGCGTTGAGTTGGAGGATTTTATTTAATACATTTTCTGCAAATACTTAATTATTTTGTTAAAATTAAATAGTTTTAACTCAGTGACCCAAATAAAATGGCTGATTTTGATTACAATGCGCTATTAGGATTTTTCCAAAGTTCGTGTTATTTATATCGTACATGTTTGATACGTGTTATTAAAATTGTATTTAGAAAGAAATTAAATTCAACTGTGTTTATTATTTTGAAGTCCAATGAATGTATTTTATATAAAATGCAATAGAAAAAATTCCGTTTAACAGTAAAACAAATCGCTCAGAAGTAAATTCTTTAAAGTATTTTTGAAAAAAAAATAAACTTTAAATCTCACTCTGGTTTACAAACATAAAACACTTTGTCTTGAAAGCATAGCGAGTGTGGAATGGTATCATATTTGTCTGCATTTGGTCTTTTGACATGCTTTTCTTTATTTTTATAATAACAAATACCATGTGTTACAATTACAAAACTGAATAAGCATCCAGATAGCTTTCATACACATGTTCTGTTTCATTTGTATTTAGCTCCACATGTCGTACACGGTTGCCCTTGGTATTCTTCACATTGTCATATACGTTTTCCTGTTCTGGAAATGGAAAAAAAAGGTTATTAAAATTGTAACAACAATACGCTTTTGAATGAACTGAAAATTTAAAACAAAACCAATGTTATAAAAAGTTTTCTAGAATGAAAAAGTATTAAGTAACTGTATAATAATAAGTTTTCTAATTGCACTGAAAATAAGAAAATAAAACAGACGCTTTCTTTAAAATAAAAGCTTTTTTTATGCGCTATAATATTTAAGAAAGCTATTTTGTTTAATTTTCTTATCTTTAGTACATTTGAAAACTTATTTTAGTAAGGTTTCGAATATTTGTTTTATTTTAAAATTTAAAAAATTCGTTCTTAACGAGCTTGGTGCCAGATAGGCCAAGAATTGAAACTATTTGCGTCAAAAGCCCATCAGTAACGTTTAGTATATGAAATACTGTTTTTTTTTCACTTATTCACGCCTGAGGAAAAAAAAACCATCAGTGACAAAAACTTCACTATTGTAATGTAAACAAGTTTTAGACTGAGTTATTTCACCACGTTTACTAAATGATATATTTTAAAATTAAATCCCAATGACTAAATGCCAATCTAAATAGATTAAAAATCAGATATCATTGACCCGTCATAAGAAAAGTCGATAACTTAATTTCCATGACCGAATTTTCAACACTTAATGTCCATACCATATTGACCAAAACCTAACTTTTATGTCTCAGTGTACGTATACCAGCAAGCATTCAATTAAGTAGATAACTTTGTGTGTACTGTATCTAAAGCTTAATGATTTAAGCACTGCATTACGAATACCAAATTTAATTTTATGCTAGTATATTTTATCGTTTGGTTCTCTCTGCCTGTGCTGTTGTTTCCAGATTCCTTCAGATACCTACCGAATGACGGTGTTTTGCGACATTTTATAGCAATCACAAATGCAAGGACGGAAAACATGACCACAACACCAATGCCAGTACCGATGCCAATCCATTCAGATAATGAAAATGAAAGTGCAAGCATCTTTTCTGAAAGACAGACAATTCAATGACAATGTGTATATATGTGTGTACAATATACTTTACTAAGACATGTAAGCATATGCATATCTTTTTGATAAAACAACAGTTTTTTAATGCATTAATCTTCTTTTAATAATAGCACTAACAAAAACCTAACGTAAGAAAATAAAATCAAGAGCGAAATATTAATAGAGAAATACTTTCAGTGTAGTACAGAATAGCAAGGCAAAGAAGATAAGAAGTTTTATTATTTGTTTAATTCCTTGATCTTCAGATTTTTTAATAATTTAAAATGCAATAAATTGTATCATAAAACTGGTATCTATAGAAGCAAAAAAAAATCTGACATTTTAATTTCATACACTAATAATAGAAACTAAGCTTAGAAAATAATAACGAAAACTTGTTTTCAAAGACTAGATATACTAAACTTGTCCCTGAATAATTTCAGAATATAATTGTAGACCTGAGTAATTGTAAGAACGCTATCTGGACTACCATACATATTGACATAATCTGTTTTGCTCTATAAAAATTGTTCTGAATTATTGCATTTTGATCAAAAGGTAAAAAAAACAACGTTTTAGTCGGAACATAGTTTTGAACAACCACACCTGTTACAATTACAAATATATAATAGAATGACATAAAAATGGTTATCTTATTCGACACTTGAATAATCAAAAGCGTTAGATTTCACTTTCTAAAATGATAACATCACCATTTGTGGTCGATGATGTGGCAGTAGTTCCATTTGTGATCGATGATGTGGCTGTCGTTCCATTTGCGGTCGATGATGTCGCCGTCATTCCATTTGTGGTCGATGATGTCGCCGTCGTTCCTGTGGTTGTCACAGATGTAGTTGGATCTGTTTTTGAGCTCGTGGTTGTACCTGTAAATAAGGACAATAATAAAATTTTCATTTGAATTAAAACATACAAATGTAACAATAATGCTTAAAGCTGCAATTGAAAAAACAAATTGTAAAATTTCTATACTTGTAGAGGATCTATTTTGTTATATTTAATTTCTATTTGAGATCCAATAATAGGCTTTAAAAGTCTATGTACAATAGTATTTTTTAAAAATCTTTAAATATTTCATAAAAGTATACATAAATTTAAAAAAAATAAAGCTGTTTGTGACAATGACACTCATTTTCATATTTTTGCACTGAATTTAAGCCGTTAAAAAATGTACAATTATTTTATCAATTCATGACAAAATACACACAATTTGACAAAAGGCAGAACAATAGATCTTTTACTTATATATGTAATTTCATTTATCTATCTGAAATAGTACTCAAGTTATAGGCATTTGAAAAATTAAAAGTAGAAAAAGTTGCTATTCCGGTTCCCGGAAATCGCTGATAAGTTGAAACCGATCTACAAATTTAATATAATACTTATAAATGGAATTTCATCAACCTAGCTGTAACAGTACTCAAGTTATCGCGTTTACACACACACACACACACACATACACACACACACACATAACGACAAGATTGCACAACTATGTTTTTCCGACTCAGGGAGGTGTAAAACATCGAGATTTGCAAAAATTCTCGATTTTTTTTTCAATATTACAATACTTATTCTATACTTTGTATACGAGAAAGTAAAAATAAATTAGTAACTATGAGTTTGAATATTTCCATACTAAATATAACCGAAAGTCATTTTGTACTAATTTTTAAAATGTTATCAAATATTTTTCCATTCATAAATTAGGTTTATACTTCTTTTTTAAATTTAATGTGTACGTACATTTTATCAAACGTGTTTACATGGTCATTAGTAAATTTTATCTCTTTTTAAAATTTAAATTGAATACCGTTTTGTTAAACTGAATAAGCAATACAAATATCTGCATTTACAAGTCTTATGCATTCCATTTTTTCAGAATAGACATAATGTTATTATAAAGTAAATAGAACGAGGATGCCAAAAACAGACTATGCCCTATATATAAATAAATAAATAAATAAATAAAAAAAAAAAAAATATATATATATATATATATATATATATATATATATATATATATATATATATATATATATATATATATATATATATATATATATATATATAGGAATACAGAACGTATTACAATTTCGGCGTCTTTTTTTGCTATTTTCACTCCCACTACGTCGACGACCTGGATACGCCTCTGATAAGTATATTCATGAAAGTTTAAGGGGGAGATTACTCCCGCGTTATTAAATATTTAAGCGAGGCCTTAAAATAAAAAGCCGCCATGGTTGTTTGTTATCAATGGGAATAAAGTTCACAACAATTAATATTAAAATGTGAGAGCTTGATCTCGTAAGATGATCAAATAGAATAATGTGCATAAAAAGTGTGTGGTCGTGTTTTTACTTTCTCGTATGCAGAGTATAGAGAAAGTATTGTAATCGTGCACACAAATCACTTGAAATTGTTTACAGTTTTCACCGTTTTACTCCTCAGTCCTTCATCACATCCGGGGTATAGAGGACTTATTTTAATCAGACAAAAAGTATAAAGTATAAATCCAGATTTATCAAAATTTTATTTTATGCGCAATCGAGTCTGGAAAAACTGGGCATTGCAATTCTGTCCGTATGACTGTGTGTGTGTGTGTGTGTGTGTGTATGTCTGTAAACACGATAACTTGAGTACCGTTACAGCTAGGTTGATGAAATTTCATATATAAGTATAATATCAATGGAATAAAGTTCACAACAATTAATTAAGTTCGACTATTTTTATCTCTCCCTGGCAAACTAAATTTCCATTTTAAGTGAGTAATAACTTGCAAGCCCTATTAATTGATTTTTTCGACTTCACATTTGGTAAAAATCCAAAATATAGAAAACCAAAGTCAGTGTTATTAACATAACAACCCTTTAATCTATTTCTAACAATTAAAGTGATAACCACTTTTTTTTGCAACTGTTGTTCGTTAAGAAAACCTTTATATGTTTAATCTAAATCATTGATAGACTACAAAAATTCACTCCCGACTGCTACATTTGCATTAGATATTACACTTTTTTTATATTGCCATTTTCTCAATCTTAATTTGTATCTTTTTTTCTCATGTGTGATTTACAAACCGACAATACTTTGTGATCTGATTTTAAGAAAAATGCCTTTACGCTTATAATAACGAATTTTGTTTTTAATTTTCATGATAAGCTTGTCGGACATGTGTGATTTTTAACAATAAAAAAGACGTATAGGCCTAGGGTCTAAATATTTTAGTAAAGCTTACACCACAGTCAGTATCAATATTCTCAACGATCGTTTCGGGTGAAATTGCACTGGTGAAACTCATTATACCAATGTACTAGGCTGGCAAGCTATTCAGATCATGTTTTTATCTATATAACAATAGGCCTACATGTTTAAATTTAAAAAATGTGATATGATTGAAAAACTAAAAATCTTTCAAAATAAATAAAATGTATACCTACCATAAATTTCCATGCAAATAAAAGGGAAAGCATTAGAACACGCTTCATCGTTTAGTTTTTCCCATTTAAAAATGTCAAGACAGTCTTCGTTTACATCCTTATAATGGTTCGGTTCTCCAGGACGCCACATTGATGCTAGATTAGCCTTTGTACCATCTGTCCACAGCCATTCACCTTCTCGTAATCTATCAGTTGCTCCCAGCCACACTTATGGAAGATAGAATCTATATATCGCACACGTTGATACTGATAAAAACGTTTTGCGACCGACACTGTAAACTATGGGGTACGTCGTGGTCTAGCGGTAAGGTGCCATCCATAAATGACATTACGCTTTTTTGGCAATTTTTTTAACCCCCTCCCCCCCCCCTACGTCACACATCGTCAAAAAAAGTCACCCCCCCTAAAATGACGTCACACTCCTCCCCCCCCACCCCACCCTAATTTACAATTTATCTTATGTTTTAAATTTGCTGTGTTTTCATCCCTTTAAAATTACCGCTCGTTGTCAAGATTTTAATAATGCAGGACCCATTCGTGGCACCAGCAGGTAAACAGTAATACAGTGAGGTGATGTTAAAGTTGAAAGGATTACATTTTTTTTAAATACTTAATGTAAATGTAGGAATTTCTTGCAGACATGACGACACAAGTGAGAATAACAATATATTGAATATAATATGCAAATTATTTAAATGTTAGCACTGTGCCCATACCTTTAATTTTCCTAATATATTTCATTGTAGCCTATATGATGGACTTAACGGATGTCATATCTCACAAATCAATATAAATGTCATTAATTTTTAATAGGAAAAACTCTCCACTAAATTATTAAATTGCTTGTTTTGCTGTTAGCGAAGAGGATGTTGAAATAGGACAAGAAATACTCTCACACTGACTTAAATCTAAGCAAATTTTATATAAATTTTATTAATAGCTATTAAATAATAATATAAAGAAACAGGTTATACTTATAACTTAACCGACTATATCTATATACATTCATATTTCTAAATCTTAGCAAGATCATTAACAGAAGTATTAAAAAAACTACTTACAACATTATTAACATGGCAATCCTCGATTAAACGTTGTGATATTTAAGCTAATTCATTCTCCCATGGAGAATTATAATGTTCCTTCATTGAAGACACAGGGACGGAATTGATTTTTTCCCTGTATGGAATGGGAATTCCCTTTACATCAAGGTCTTCCTCTTCTATCCAATCTACACTCTCACCATTAATTTCATTGGTAAATATAACCATCAGTTCACGTTGGCGGCGTGCAGCAACTCTCAGAGGCCTGATGCGCTGTAATGGCACAATTGATGATTCCTGTTTGTGAGTTAAGGAATGATTGCGCAGCATAACCAATGAAGAGAAGTATGAGTGAGACTTTTTACAAACCCTGTCGCTGATCACGGATTGAATAGACAGACATTAAAAATCATAAGGGATTGTGCGATAAAGATTTGAAGAGCAGGGGAGGATTTCATCCACTTTTATACATTGAGCAGCAAAAAGAGATGTGAATTTATGTGAAGAGCTATCTGTTGAACGCTCAGGTATTGTTAGTCCACAGCTTGTTTGGGCGACTGGTAAAGGTGGAGGTAGAAATACGAGCTTCTTGGCTTTAAGCAAAATTTACCTTCCATGCATTTAACGATCTGAGTCAAATACTGGCTAGTTTTCACATGAGGATCGTGCCAACGCTGATCCTTTGAGAGCAGAGAAGTTTTAAGGAGTTCAGACTCTTCTGGATCTATGTATTCTGCCACTGTAGGAAATGTGTCCACTGTCAAGTGTGACCATATTTCTGCCAAAGTGTTTCCGGCAAATTGAAAATTCTTCTTCTCTAAATCTGTGTTATTGTGACCCCTCTTCCATCCAAAGGATTGCCGTAGTGGTCATAGGGTAAAACTAATCCTGTGAGCTCATTGCTAAGTGGCGCCTTTTTTCTTTCAACCCTATTAAATGCACTTTTTCCTGGTGCATTAGCAGCAATAAACAAACCGTCATAGTTCTGATTGAGAAAGTGGTGTACTCTGTAAACTTCTAAGAATAGCAAGCGGTACACTGATACCCCAGCCTTACTCTCACTTGTTGACATGCTTTCGACCTTTATTCAAATAGCACTATTGACAAATTTGCAAATACGACAGTCTACTACACAACATACTTCGTCAAATTATAGGGCAATTTAATTAGAACAACGATATATTTCACAACCTATTGACAACTTTCACAACAGTATACATTTTGTTAGAAGTATCGCAACTAATGTAAAAAAAATATTCAGCATTTAGTAAATGTATTTTTCTAAAAAATAAAAAAAAATGCATGTTAATCAATTCGGTGAATTAAGACAACGTGACGTCACACTGTCTCTACCCCCGCCCCCCCCCTCGTCACACATCGTAACAAAAGTCTGAACCCCCTCCCCTCCGAGGTGTGTGACGTCATTTATGGACGAGCCCTAAAGTGCTAGGCTGCTAACCCATAAAGTGTTAAGAGTTTGAATCCCGGTTTAAGTGAGTAGAACGTCCCTGAGTCTAACCAGCTGTTATAGGTAACCAACTGACGTTAGGGAAAGTAAAGTCGGCTGGGCATAGTGCTGACCACGTTTTCAATTCACGTGCCGAGATGAAGAAACACATTGACTCTACTTCATTTTCTTAATAAATCGCTAATGGGAAATCTCTACGTTTGTATGTCAAAAGACTGACATACAAATAGCCAAAATGCCTGATAGACCATACGGCCGAAAAGCAATAAGGCCGACAATCCAAAAGACTGACACACATAAAAATACTAATATTGCAAAATATGTGTTTCTGCATAGCTTCTATCTAGACAACCATCGAAATAAGGCTTGAAATGCGAATGTAATAAAGAAACGTTGTTAATTTCTTTACTTATAAGTTGAATCATCGGATCCAAGTAACTGGAGATAAACACATGAATCAACACCTGAATATTGCAAAATGCGGTCACTACTGTCTTTAATAGCTCTTTCTATGTCAACGAGGTGAGACAACCATTAAAAAACCAAGTCCAAGAATAATCGCCCACATGCAGCAAGGTGGAACACGAAGAGACAATTACTATCGTTATAAGGAGAACAATCGGCTCCATGCGACTGGGGATGACAGTGGTATACAAAATATCAAAATGTAGGTGGCCTTATCACCATATTTCTAAATTATCTAAATGGTATTCTAATGGGATACACGAAACACTGTTGAGGAGTGGCACGGAAGTTGTCAGGTATTCGTTGTGTTTGTGTTGTGTTGTGTTTTGGTTGTGTTGTTTTTATGTGAGTGTTGTTTTTGTGTTTTATTTGTGTTGTGTTTATGTAGTGTTTGCGTTGTGTTTGTGTTGTGTTTGTGTTTGTGTTGTGTTTGTATTGTGTTTGTGTTGTGTTTGTGTTGTGTTTATGTTGGATTTGTGTTGTGTTTGTGATTAAGTTTTCTTTTGTTTGCGTTTGTATTTAGTTTTGTTCTTTTTTAAAAGTTGGTTACCTGACTTACATTATGGAAAGTAAAAGTGGCTGGGCATAGTGCTGACCACATTGTGTGTTCGTACGTCGAGGTCATTTAAATAGGTCATTTCTACTTCACCTGCCCTATGGACTGTCAGAATCTAAATTGTGTTTAAGTGAATTAGTGTTAAATATATGCAAAACTAAGAGGTTCGCCCCCCCCCCCCCAGAACTTGTAAAGTGACCACCCCTCACCGTTAAAAAATGTTTGAATAAAATACGGGCAGTTCCGGGAAGCTCTTTGTTGCTCAGAGTGACAATATCCTGTGGACGCCGGAGGACTACTCGTAGTTTGACCGCTAATTTACAGTACCCCTAACACCCTGAGTTTGTTCGCTGGCTGGCTGGGATGTAAGCTATCTGGGTACTCTAAACAGCCACAGATCCAGGTCATTACGGGACGTACTTTATAATTACATACCTCTTGTATCACCTGTAATAGGAGTGTTCTTTGGTCTGAGAGAATTGAGGAAGTCCAACACAGACGGTGAAGAAACTTTGGCCAGGCTCCTTGTTCCATTGAAACGTGCGCAGTGTTCCTGTAAAAAATTAATTAAAGTTCCAATGTTTTTATTATTTTTAAAGGTCTAATTTTTATCGCGAGAAATGTAACCGTTTATTTTTTAACTATAAAATAATTGATCATGTAGTTATAATTTAATACTGTCAAATGTGTTGACTGTAACTACAAATACCCTAAACATTTACATTACCTGCGCTTGATCCCAGTTCATATTTGTTGGGAAAAACTCATAGCAGTTGCCTTGAAACTCCTTAGCCGTTTTGCTGATACACGTTGCTGTTTTAGAGTAAAATACAATAAACAGATTTAATTGGTATTTGAACAGATATTTTATTAACAAAAACTGTATCTGCAGCTAAATTAATTAAAGACACTGTCGTCAATTTAGTGCTTTTTTTACTTTCTCGTTACGAAGTATAGAGGAATTATTGTAATCGTGAAAAAATCGAAGTCGATATTTTCAGAAATCTCGATGTTTTACACCTTCATGGGTCGGAGAAAACATAATTTTGTAATTGTGTCCGTATGTATGTATGCGTGTGTGTGTGTGTGTCTGTGTCTGTGTGTCTGTTAACACGATAACTTAAGCACCGTTACAGCTAGGTTGAGGAAATTTCATGTATAAGTATTATATTAAAAGCGTAGTTCTGTATCGACTTTTCAACGATTTCCGATAACCGGAAATGTAACTTATTCTACTTTGGGGTTTTCTAATACGTATAACTTAGGTACTGTTTCATATAAATTAACAAAATTTCACATATAAGAAAAAGTTGTAATTATTCTCTGCTGTCTGTTAAATTTTGAGAATTTGCCGTTGACCGGTAGTAGTACTCTACGCATTTTGCGAATTCTCAAAATACAAAATATATAAAGTACTAATATTCCGCACTTTTTTACACACATTGTTTGCTGTTTTGCTTGGTGCGCAAGACTTTTTTCTATGAGTTTCTATTCTATTTTCAAAAGTTTAAAAATTTAAAACTGATTAAAAAAAACCATGTATATATCACGAGTTGCCATCCCCCGTAGTGTTATATAAGTATATATTTCAGAAAGTTTAGAGGAGTACACTCCGTCTTTATTACATCTTGTAACTTTGAAATACACAATCTGAAACAGGAATGCATATTCCATTTCTTAATAAATTAAACAGAAAAATGTGTAAATAAACATGGAATTACAACATTTTTTGTGCTAAACAAGAAACTAAACAGTAATAATCTCGACATATGCTATAAACCCAACATACACTAAATACTTATTAGATTGGCCATTACGACTGTGCAACTAAGGATTTCGGTCGATCTTTAGTTATAACTCCGCATGTATCACCACACGACACTACATTGCTCTAACACAGGCAGTGAAACCTTCAAGCGAATTAAAACCAAACTCTTAACTGCAATACCACAATATCTACCGAATAGAGGAAACTAATTAACAGCAGGCGGAAGGCTGGAGTAAGTGTTAAGATAAAATCACCCAATTGTGACCTACTTAGGTCTTCTTTTTTAAATAATTTAATGTTATAAATATTTTAATTACCTTGAGCTATCTGTTGTTTAAACTATGATATTGTGATAGTTCTATCTGTTGTGATGATATTCACAACTGTGTTACTCATGTGTTGGCTCCATCCCACAATAGTCCTTAACCTTGGAGTCAATATCCGATAATTTCAGGGTAGTATAAAAAGGCGGAATTTTCCAAAAACGAGGCGCACAAGATTCCTAGAGGGAAGCCACGGCTCATAGCAACCATGTTGAGTTAAGCCGTAATTTACATATATTTCAGTAGTAGTCAGTTTCTGATTTTTCATAGTAAAGGTTGTGATAGTTAGAAATTTTACTAAGTGTTTATTGTAGAAAGACGTGTTTGTGATTTCCATGATATTGTAAGTTGGGTTTTGAATTATTGTATTTTATTATTTAGCCTTGTTTCCTTTTAAGAAGGATTCTAATTTGATTAAACGTTTTATTGGTTTAAGATGGTCTTTGTATTTATATTTATATTTAACCCTAGACATTAGATTTCGAGTTTACGAAAAGTTTTTGTTTCTAGTAATCCTTTATAGTTTCTTATAATTCATCAGTCTAGAACCATCCCAAAAGAATCCTGGTGTTGCGTAATATTTATCAGTTCTACAGTTACGTAACATAATGAAGAGACGAAAGATTCATTTTACACCGGAGCTTTTCTATATTACTAAAATGCTTCACGATAAACCATCGTAAAGGCAATGATCTCGCTTAAACGTTCTCGTATTTTCATATACATCATTATGGGAGATGGCGCTTCAAGTGAAATCTGAATATATAAATGTTTCATTTTATATGTTTTTTACTTAAAAAGAAAAAGGAAACATTGATTAATTAATAAAAAGTTAAACATCTAATTAAATAACATTTTATGTCACAGTTCAATATCATTGAATCTTTGGTCCTAGGTGCTTTGACCACAGGTTCTTTGACCATAGGGGGTTTGACCATAGGGGGTTTGACCATAAGGGCTTTGGCCACAGCGGAGCTTTAACCACAGAGGGGGTACCCCAAATATATATATTTTAACATTGAAATTATAAACTGTTATTTGATTTAAATTTATGATATAATTAATACGATTTCATACATTTTTCCTTATAGTCCAATAATAGAAATAGAAATAAACGTACTAAAAGAGTCAAGAACGATATGTTAGTCTCCACATAAAGGCTGGTGCTACGCCTTATGGAATTTATTTTAAATGTAAATCGAACACAAATAATCCGACATCTAATAATTTTCACAAATAAACAATGTAGATGTACTTGGAAATACTTAAAAATAAAGAATAACCAAGGATAAAAATACATGCCAACAATATAGTCAAAGAAGTGATCCTTGTATGGTTTAGATGAATTGTATTTATACATGATGAATTAACTTATTATTACATCATGCCTCAATTTGAAATATAATTACAAAACTTTTATAATTAATTCATACCATATATGGACGAAGCGCTTGTTATTAAACGCCAGCATTGGACAAACCACCTGTGGTCAAAGACCCTATGTGGACAAAAAAAAATTTGATCAAAAACCCTATATGGACAAAACACCTGTTGTCAAAGCCGGACAAAGCGCTTGTGATCAAACATCCGTTGAGAAACCACCTGTGATCAAAGACCCTCTGCTGAGAAAACACCTGTTATCAAACCCCCTATGGTCAAACCCCCTATGGTCAAAGCTCCGTTATGGTCAAAGCCCCGCTGTGGTCAAAACCCCTATGGTCAAACCACCTATGGTCAAAGACCCTCTGTGGTCAAACCACCGATGGTAAAACCCCCTATGGTCAAAGCACCTGTGGTCAAAGGTCCGCGCACCGAATCTTTACATACATGAAAAAAATGAATATAAGAATTGTATAACTATGTATAAAGTTTTGTTCACCTAAAGGAAACGGTACTAAAGTTATCGGTATTTTGGAAACATGAACTAGTGTAAAATACCACTCCTGATTTAAAATAATCTAAGTATAAGATCCTATACTTAAATATCTAAAACAGTGCTCACGGTAAATTGCTCACATAGTTACCAGAAATCGTTCAAAAGTTGATAGAATAATACACGGACAATTAAATAATTATTTATGACATTTCATTTACCTAACTTAAACGACGCTCTAGGTATTGGCCTTTAAATAAACCGGAAGTAAAGTATATACCGCTTCCGGATATTGAAAATTCTTGAAAAGATGATACACAACTACTGACTTGATATAATACTTATTTGTGAAATTTTGTCAACGTAACTGAAACAGTACTTAAATAATAACCGTGTAAGCTTACCAGACACCACTCCTCATTTATCTTACCCCACATAAACACATACATATTTCACAGTCTGAGTAGACCAAACCCCAAATCACCACACTCAAATTTAAGTAGATGTAGCTAGAAGAGACACATGGTTATAGATATTTACCGTGTGTGCATACTATTTGAAGGACGACAGCCAACGAGATACATATATGTAACTTCATTGGGTTGATCAACAATATACTGATTCCAATGAAACCTGATAAAATAAAGAGTTTTTTTGTTAAGCTGGGCTTAAATAATCTTTAACAAAACATTACACACTTATTATACACTAATACAATATTTATACATTTTATAATGTCAAATTACAATTTAAAATTGAAATAATGACTATTTCTAATCGAGAACTAATTAGCAATACACAATTTAGGTTATTGTCTGATTAAATATATATATATATATATATATATATATATATATATATATATATATATATATAATTTATATATAAATTATATATACAGCACTAGTCTGGTGTGCATATATATATATATATATATATATATATATGTATATATATATATATATATATATATATATATTGTTCACTCGTAAATTATATTTATTATTACTACCAATATTCAATGTGCAGTGCATAGTGCTTTATAGCTTATTACTATTCATTTTTTTGTCTAAAATTATTTTTGATTTATGATCTCAAATATAGAAAGCCGGATGAAATTTCGAAAATAGTTCAATAAATTGCAGAAATACATCGATTAGGACATACATACTATAATTAGAAGATGGAATCGGCTATGGGTGGGCGTGGTTGAGTCGGTAAAGCTTATGGTTGCTAAACCGAAAAGTAGCTCCTTAATTAAACAACTGCTGCCTTGTAGTTTGTTATTGGTAGGGCAAAGGCTATGGAAGCAAATCCAAAAAGAAAAGCAGGCTGAAATAGTCCACGGCCTATATGGCACATAACAACTTGACAAGTAATACTTAACTGTTTTGAAGAAAATCCTTTCCAACGTAAAAATAAATAGGATTTAGAAACACTTATTCATCGCTCATAGCCACTCATTAAAAACAGAAAAAGGATTTAAATTTAACGAGAGATGCTTCAGACGCTTCCGCGATATCTTTAAATTTCAACAGACATTAATATAGGAAATTTTAGCAAATACAGAGGCGTAGCGAGCAGGGTTGGGGGGGGGGAGATAGAGGAGAATGCGGACCATAACAACACAAGTGACACCATTTATGGGGACACCAATGCAAAAAAGCAATATATATATATATATATATATATATATATATATATATATATATATATATATATATATATATATATATATATATATATATATATATATAAATGTGGTTGGCCACAAATGCCATAAACTGACCTCGCCAGACCGGATACTTAAAAGAGCTACATAAAAATGCCCCCTAAGAACCTCTTCATAACTCCTGAGGTCGTAGACCGACCCTCGGGGTAGAAAAAAATATATTCGTGAAAACACTAGAACGTTAGAAGTGAACGGTCCGAATTTTCCTTATATAACATTTTTTAGTTTAGTAAAAAATGATGACTGTTTTCAAAACAATTTTTAAATTTCTTTGGCTCTGTACATCTGCCTTATTTTTTTCTATACACCTGTGTAAATGCATCGGCCTTATGGATAAACTATCGGTCATCCTCTGCTCGCACGACGATGGCTAAAAAGTTACACAAGTTAAAAATTCTCCTTATGTGGGATACACATCAAACAATTTCCCCACTTAGGAACCCTTTTAAAACACTTGAGGTTGTACATCCGGCAAAGAGAGTCAGAAAAAAAAATGTTGCCACCCTCGGGAAAACCCCGGAACAATGTTTGAACTGACCATATGCCATATTTCCTTTTATAAACATAGTACGGTTATTTTAAAAAAATACAAAAATCTGGACGTACGAACCCAATACTAACTCCTGAGAACGAAGGAATACCCGCGGGGGTAACTAAACAATAGGCGTTATCTTCTGGAAAACTTTGGTAGGCTTTTAGAATTCAGGGGCGGGGTCCACGGCTGAATTTATATATATATATATATATATATATATATATATATATATATATATATATATATATATATATATATATATATGTATATATATATATATATATACACTAGCGTACCCGTCCCCGCGCGTTGCCGCGGAAAATAGAAGAAAGTCCGACGAAATATATAAGATGGGTTTCATTCATCATATATTCTTAGACGCGTGACCTTGTTTTCTAAAAGTTAGTTATTTAAATGTAAACAATGCCCGCGCTTGGATCATAAATATTGTGACACGGGTCTACCTACACTACTTCGAACTTGAGACTATTCGGTTTAGCAAACATGAGGTTTACCGACTCGACCACACCGACCACTAGTTAATTTTTCTGCTTATTAAAATGAAACGTATTACAGAGCCCTCAGCGGCCTGGGTGAGCCTTTGGGTGCCGAAACTGAAATTTATGTTCGCAGCCTAATCGTACCATACCGGGTCGCCGGTGACATGCCTGATTCAATTTGGATTAATGTATTGATTAAAATGTGCTATAATGAAGCTAATAAACACCTAGAAGTTAAACACATTTAGTTTCTGCATGACGAACGGGGGGAAAAGTCCGGGGGGGTAATTTCCGGGGGGGGGGGGGGTAATGTCCTGTAGCCATATATATATATATATATATATATATATATATATATATATATATATATATATATATATATATATATATATATATATATATATTTATATATATTTATTTATTTATTTATTTATTTATATATATATATATATTCCCTATATAATGTGTTATTTGGTAAAGGAATCGAATACTAGTAGCGTCGAACTACATCACTGTGTAAGTGAGACATCTGATCCAAAGCGGGAAGTTAAATACAAACCGGATAAAACAAAAGTTACGCACAAGTGGAGAGAAGCCACGAATGTTGACATAGGTGGCGTATACAAAACAGAGTGACAATGTGAATTTGCTCTGTTGAAAATTATTACCACTTGAGACTCTTTACATTAGTTTCTGTATCAACCAAGAGTTAAGCTTCTTTTCTGTATTCGCCACCACACGTCGACGCTAACATAGCTATCCTTTTGTAGTACAGTTTGTGTATCTGAATGAATAGTCTTTCAACGTATTGCTCACACATGCCTTTTCAATACTAAGAACAATATAGCTATGTTTCATAGGTAGTTGTAGTTGGGGCTAGGGTTAGGGTCAGTGTTCTTCCTGCATACGGGGTGTAATTACCCTGGGGGTAGTAGATAAAGGGAGGATATCAAA
This sequence comes from Physella acuta, assembly GCF_028476545.2. Classification (NCBI taxonomy): domain Eukaryota; kingdom Metazoa; phylum Mollusca; class Gastropoda; family Physidae; genus Physella; species Physella acuta. The sequence continues at coordinate 279,469 of NW_026732238.1, forward strand.
GGGGAAGGGGTGGAGGGGAATTGACTGTATGGGTTGCGTAATATCCTTAACCCAGATTCAAATGTGTGTTAATGTTATTTGTCAGCATTGACTTTAAATCGACTGTTTTAGAATATCGCAATTTAAATTTGATGCACACAGACATAAAGCACGAGGACGGCATTACACACGTCATTGCCTCCACTGGTTCGTGCCATCACTCAACACACATCCTGGTAAGCCGGAAATAATTCATACATTCTGCTGTATATTATTATAAAATAAAAGTTTATCGCGCACAATTATTCCTAGTTGTATTATAGAAGAGGTACACCAACATTGTGAATTTGTACTTATTTTTTTTATATAATACAAAAATTACAGTAGGAATTATATATATTTTCTAATGACATATTTAATTTAATATTTAACTTATTGTATATTTTTACAGTGAAGAGTAAAGATGCCAGAATACTATTTATTTGTTTGTACAATTTCAGACAAACCCGCTGAGCTGATGGTGTTGACTCGTCAAGACCTCCGTAGTTATGACCTGGATACTTTAGAATACAAAACACTTCTGAACAAATCTCTCGGTGGAGCTGTTGGTCTGGACTTTGACTACAGAGATAGCTCTATCTATTGGACTGATATTCTATCTCATAACATTTTTATTTAAGATAGACTTTAATGCATTTTACATTTTGTGAAAATTTTAGAACTGCACATTGTCTCAGGCTGATTCGATATTGACAGCAGTTTACTTTTTTAAAAATTATTTTGCTATTAATCCATCACAAACATATTACAGGACTAATCTTCACACTGCAAAATATGAAATAAAAACAATTATTGAAGATGTTCAAACTCCAGATGGTATCGCTTTTGACTGGGTCCATCGTAATCTTTATTACACTGATAATGAGTACAATACGATCGAGGTATCTTGCCTGGATGGCAGCCACCGTAAGACACGCATCAGTGATGATCTTGTTCAACCAAGGGAATTGGCTGTAGATCCTGAAAATGGGTACGTTTGGTAGACATTTTTAAAAGAACAATGTAATATGATATTGTCTGAAAAATCAATTTTTTTCTCAACAATAAAATCTTAACAATTTTGTCAAACAGTTGGATCTACTGCACAGTCTTGGGCGAAGCTCTTAAAATTGAAAAATCTGTTATTGATGGACAAGAGAGGAAGGCAATTGTAACTCAACATATTGTATGGCCAAATCGACTCACTATTGGTGTGTACTTAAGAATATATGTGTATGTTTATGCAAAATAAAAAACATTTTTTTAGATTGAAGTTTAGATTTAGATTTTTTTTTTACAAGCTTAAACCGTATCAAATAGTTCACCATTAGCAACTAAGCAAATGAAATAAATGTCAGACTACCTTTAACAACGTTTGTACTGGGTTGATGGTAAGACGATTGCCAGCTGCAATTTTGATGCGGGAAGATCGTAAAATCATCTTCATCCAAGATCCAGTTCTCAAACACCTTATCAGCATTACTTTGTTTGGAGACAACCTCTTCTGGACTGATTGAACGTCCAATGCTGCACATAAAGTGAACACATTTGGCAAGGAAGCTGCAATCACCATAGCTGCAAACCTCAGCCAACCTGTGCGAGTGCAGGTCTACCATATCTCCAGACAGCCGATAGGTAAGTTGTTTTTGGTAAGACAGTAGAGCCTTTCCGACATGACCCTAAAAAAGTAATGCTTCCAATATAATAGCGTCACAATTCAGTTTTCCACTAATTTCTTTAAAAAAAAATCTATTTTCGTTTATTTTATTTTTTTAATATTATCTGAGCTGTCTTGTTAAATTCTGGGATATTGTGATGGTTTTTTTTTGTATGTATTATATATAATATCTATTCTGAATACTTCTATTATTAATACTACAACCAACTATACCCGAGTGTAGGAGGACGTGAAACACTTTTTTTCCGACGACAATAATAAACAATGTCAACAACTTCGTTAATGAAATAGCATTAACTTTATTATCACACAGTTATAATATCTATTACACAATATCAAAATACGTCCTTTTCCTATAATAACTAGCCCCCAACTAACTTCACTGCGTCCTACGTCATCGGTAACATTGTCGCGTCATGCTCACGTCATACTCACGCCACAAATATTTTATTAAACACGCGCAAAATACTCTGGTACCAAATCGTCTACAGTCAAGTTCACACTGTCCTCAGTAACCTCTACTAGTCTAGTATAATTCTATATATCTACGCTATGACAGATATAGCCAATGAAACAATATTAAATATTATTATTACTATTTTCTGGATAGATTGTTTTGGGAAAACATAGCTAATCGACATTTATTACTGAATTTAATCCCCTAAAAATATTTCTTTTAAATTTAAAAACAAAATATTAACTGAGTTGTCTACCTAAATTACGGGACATAACCAACAAAATAAAGAAATTTAATCATTATTATTACTATGTTAACTATTTACTAGCTAGAATGTTTCGGGAAAACATGGCTAATCGACATTTAATACTGAAACATTTAGAAAATCATTGATCAAGTTGTTTTTTACAAAGGGTGAATAAAATGTAAAATTATTATTTTTACCGTCCATTCCTTTCGCCAACCAGGCGTACTGACATATTTGAGTGCTATTTGGTGAGCAATAAAACTAATACTCCTCTAACTATAATTTTTGCATGCCATTTCGAATGAATTTTATCATTATTATGCACTATGTATTTTCTAATAAATCTACAGCTTTTTAGTATCAAAAGTAGCTGTATCATAATGTATGCTCATTTTCTGATTAATAATAAATCTAGTAATAAATCCTACTTAATGAACACAAAATGCAAACTGTTGTTGAGATTCAGGGCTCAAAGTAAACTTGTCATAACAAAAATGCCATTGATTTTACCACACATTTAATTAGCAAATAACAACTTATTATTAAAAGACAAAACAACCTGTTTAAAAAACAACTTTGGACAAAGCCCTTGTTGTCAAACCTCTTCTGATGACAATCAGTGTTTCTTCCAGACTTTTTTCTCCGGGGGGGGGCACTTAAAATTTTCGGGGGGGCGGTAGACTTTCTTCGGGGGGGGGAGGGGGCGGACACTGTTAAATGTATATATTTTCTATATAAATTATATAAATTTCATTTTGTTCGGGGGGGGGGGGGGGGGGCGGTAAAAATTTTTCGGGGGGGGGGCGAAGCCCCCCCGAAGAGATGCCTGAAAGAAACTCTGATGACAATCCTACTCCGTCCACAAGCTACGTGTGAACAAAACACTTCTAGTCGAGGCCGCGACCGATTGTCAAACCACCTATGAGCAAATTCTCGAAGTATACTTGAACGAATTATGTTTGCCCGAAAGCCGTCTCTCTTAACATACCAGCTTCTCTCAACAGACCAGCCTCTCTCAACAGACCAGTCCTATCACACAATAGACCTGCTTCTCTCAACAGACCAGCCTCTATCAACAGACCAGCCTCTATCAACAGACCAGCCTCTCAAATATCAGCCTCTCTCAACAGACTAGCCTCTCTCAAAAGACCAGACTCTCTCAACAGACCATTCTTACCATACCAGACACAAGCATCCCTAAATTGACTAATCTTAAAGACGCCAGTATCTCTTAAAAGACTAGTCTTACCATACAACACTTCAGCATCTCTCAACAGACCAGTCTTACCATACAAGACATCACATCAGCATCTCTCAACAGACCAGCCTTTCACAACAGACCAGTCGTAACATACAAAAGACCAAACTCTCTTGAATAACCAATCTTACCATACAGGACACCAGAATATCTCAACAATATAGCCTAACCCTCTAAGAAACCAGTAACTCTCAATAGACCATTCTTGCCATACAAGAGACCAGTCTCTCTCAGCAGACCAGTCGCAAGTGTAAACGCGGTATAAAGAAAATGTAATTTGTATTTATTAACTTATTCGGCTGCAGTTAGTTTAAATGGTTCACAAAACGTATTTAAGTTCTTCTAGAGTCTTTAAAACACTGCTGATGATTGTATGCTTGTTCACATTAAATCTATATTCTAAAAATTTCAACAAGCATGATCTTCCAAAAAGAGAAACCACTTGTCTATATAGCCGCATCGTTGTTTTAGCGCGTAGCCAAGTATTTAACTGAGGGAAATAATCGATAAATCGGTTGCAAGGAACTTTAGGTTTTTTAAAATTAATTGTCCGTATAAATTTTGTCATACGTTAAAAATAATACCAATAACATAATATAATTAGTAATCATATAGTATAACTATAATAATTTAATATTGATATTAATTACATCAATTGGGTTATTGGCCTTGCGTGCCTTTTGAAATATAGTTTAAATATGGCTCATAACTTGTTTTCAGTTTCAAGCCCGCCTCTATATTTTTATTAGTTAGTTGGCTTCTTACTTTATGTTTTATATATTCATGAAAGAGAACTCTTGTTAGCACGAATATGTTGACCTAAAGATCGTCAGCACTCCAGATGTCAACTTCTCCACCTTACTGTGGCATCCTGCAAGACTATTCCATGCGTCACATACGAGTGCCTCAACTTGCGGCATTTCTTTTAGAGCTGTCCAGTTGTGCAGCAGAAAGTGCATGCTTTTGTGGACCTCAAACTCTCTTACTTGCTCTTGAGTTATGTGAACTTACCGCTCCACAAATGTGTCGTTTTCAAATCCAGCAATTTTATTTGAAGCGAACCAGCATCCAGTAGCGTAGCGAGGGGGGGGCGGGGGGGGACATATGTCCCCGGGCGCCGACCTTAGAGGGGGCGCTAAATTGAAAGTTTGAGGGGGGATGCAAATGAAAAGTTCGAGGGGGGGGGGGGGTGCAAATCGAAAGTTTGAGGGGGGGGGTGCAAATGAAAAGTTCGAGGGGGGTGCAAATCGAAAGTTTGAGGGGGGGGGGGGGTGCAAATGAAAAGTTCGAGGGGGTGGGGGTGCAAATCGAAAGTTTGAGGGGGGGGGTGCAAATGAAAAGTTCGAGGGGGGGTGCAAATCGAAAATTTGCTCCCAAGGGGGCGCCAAATTGAAAGTATGTCCCCGGGCGCCGGGAAGGGTCGCTACGCCTCTGCCAGCATCAATTGAAAAAGCTCAATGTTGATCTCATTTGTTTTTGTGTTGTGTGGATCTACTATGAACGCCATTTATTTGCATTTATTTTATTTTGAATTGCTCAGATCTCTCAGTGAAACATCCCTCATTGTGTTGTAGTAATGCTGAAGTGATTCATGATAATTGGTTATCATTGGTTATCACGATATTTTTTTTCAGATTTTTCGAAATTAAATAATTTACCGCTCTCAGAGTCTTCAAAAAACAAGTATTTTTTTTAGAAACAATTCACTTCTTCAAGCAAGGCATAGGCTGGGTTTTTCTTTCCTTGTACTTGTACTATTATCTTGCTTAATGTTTTTTGTGATATCCGCCATGACGTTGAATTTTCCAATTCGGGATGGACACTTTGATAGGAAGTTCACTACATTGCACTTGCGCGGTTTATAGGCGCCCATGGCTTGCGACATGAACGCTTGGACCACGCACCTTGACACCACGCCCAAGTATCTGGGACCCGGTCGGACAAAGCAACATCTACCAGGGCGGGTAGTGCGATGTACTGTACCGTGTGTTCACAACAGATTAAACAGTATTCTTTTGCCTATTAATTTATATTTAAATACGTGTTTTTACTAACGAACTTACATGCGTAATCCAAATATTTACTGCATGTTTCGATGTATACATTTTATTAATTATTTTATTTTTTAAATAATTTAACTAAGTAGTTGGAGGTCATCCATACATGACGTCACGCTTTTTTGATGATTTTTACCTCCCCCTCCCCTCCGTCACACATTGACACAAAAAGCCAGACTCCCACCCCTAAAATGACGTCACACTTCAGCCTGCAACACCCCTTAAAATTGCTGTTGAATTTTTCTTAAAACATCGATATTTTTCCAAAATCTTGTCTGAACTGAAATCAATTCCTATTGCAATTTATTAAAACAGTTTTCTAAAAGCCGATATAACGTCTAAAATTAGTTTTCTAACATGGCTTTTTTATAATGCAAAAGTGTGACGTCGCACCATTTGAACCCCCACCCCCCAACTCCCTCTCATCACACACCGTCGCAAAATTACGGACCCCCCACCTCCCCCTCATCACACACCGTCACAAAATTACGGACCCCCACCTCCCCCTCATCACACACCGTCACAAAATTACGGACCCCCCTACCCCTACGAGTGTGACGTCATTTATGGACGACCCCTTGCACAATACGACATAATTTGACTAGAATTATTTCGGAACGTCTTTATCCAATCTGCTTTAGCTAAACAAGGTTAAGCCGTGTAAAGTAAAGTACCATTTCAAAATTCGGAATTTGAGGATATAGTAGGGTTAATACAAGAACCTGGAATCTGAACTCTAGTTCCGGAACTCGACCCTGCTATCTCGTGGGCAGATGTTAGTGTGATTAATCAATAAGCATATCTTAAAGTCGTGGTAGTCATAGTAGCGGGCAAATGTTGATTACAATCCGCAAAACAGTTTTAATTAAAAATAAATTATAAAATGTGTATTAGTTGTATCGTAAATAACTGCTACACTTTTAAAATATATAGAGAATTTTAATGTGTTACAATTTTACAAATATAAGCAAGTTATTCATTGTTAAACTTAACATTCCTATATAATAATTACTAAAGAAAATTGTGATTTACAAGTTAACGTTAAGAAATATGTTGAATATAATTAGGACTTGAAATATCTATACATTTCTATTTAGTTTTCAAAAATTAAAATACTTTTTGTTGATTGCAAAGAAAGTAGGTAATAACCTCATATTTTGACATTTATATTACATGATTGTAATATAAATGCTAGCTATTAATACAACAACCACCCTGTTCGTCTAGAGTTTCTGTATACACTTTTGCTTCACTAGCGGTACACACTAGGCCTTGGTCGTTGTCGTTGTCGTGAAAAACGTTTTGTTCTAGAAGAGAAATATAGGTACCATTCTTATACAATAAGACAATATAACAAAAATGATCTTACTTTAACCAGTGTCGGCCACCCCTGAAATTTAAGTGCGCTACCCCCTCGAGAAAGTTTTATGTTCACCTCCAAGAGAATAATGTCTGAAAAAACACTGCTTATGATCCAATGACTTTTTTTTTCAAATATTCATGTCTCAATGGTTATAACGAAATGATCAGGTCTCAATAATCATGCCCTATTAACTTTGTCCCAGTGACGATGATCCACTTTTAACATCACCATCGTCTCATAGCACAAATCTCACTGACCATATCTCACTGGCAGTATGTCATTTGGCATATGCTACAGACACTTTTCCAGTTCCCTGATCTAGTAAGTAGGACTCAACATATATGTTTTTAAGCCATGAATTTCTTTACAAAAACATAGACCACATCTACTAGGTATTAATATTACAATCACCCTGATGGTCCAAAACCTTTCCATACACGTGTTTAGTTTCAATTTATATCCACCAGTTGGAAACCCCCTGCCTCTGTTCGTGTCATGTTGTCATCATCATCGTTTTCATCTGAAAGAGACATTTTACCATTCTATTCACCATGTAACAAGGATTAATTTCCTTAATTCAACGATAGAGTTACTTAATTTAGGCATGAATAGGTAACCATGACTATGTGTTGTTTAGAAATATCCATTACACTTTATTTAACGGAGTCAAACCACAATCGACTTTTATTTTTATATACCGTTTAAAGAGAAAAATTGAATCGCGCCCTGCAAATTTTAAAATTTTATCTTTCGCAGAAACCTCTCATGGAGTATTTTCAACAACCCCCCCCCCCCAAAACACACACAGGAACACATACTTTCATTATATATATATATATATATATATATATATATATATATATATATATATATATATATATATATATATATATATATATATATATATATATATATATATATATATATATCGATTAGTGGTTCTTTTCTAAAATATATTTATATAATTTTGTAAGGATCTTTTTTCGTGTTCTGTATCTAATATTTCATGATATAAACACTGCATTAAAATAAAATAAAAATTTAAATGTTTGAAAATGTTACTTGTTTGGTTCTCGCTGTCTTGTATGTTTTCAGATCCTACTCGATTCCTAATGAATGATCGTATTTTGTAACGAAACTTTACCATAAGCACAGCTGCCAGCACCCCAACACAAATACCAGTCCCAATGCCAATCCATTCAGCTAGTCCAAGTGAATTCTTCTCTTCTGAAAGACAAAATTTAATGCATCACTGAATTAATATGAATACAATCAATTGCAGATATGAATGCAAAGTTTTTCTATCAAACGAAATATTTATTTTCATTAAGCTTTCCTAAACTGTTACTTTATAATGCTGACGTAAACACTTGATTTATGTCAACAGTTCAATTTGTAAAGCCAATCTGGAGGCGACCGTGCAGTTCTCCATGAACTCCATTCTTGTTGTTTGTTTCTTCCGATATAAATAATATTAAGAACGAAGAGGAAGAAGAAATAGTACTAACATAAAAACTAAGTTATATAAACAGTTCAATGTAGTACAGTGTAGCTACGTAAAGTAAATTGAAGGAAAAATATAAGCTTTATCTATACATAAATGTAATACGTCATGTTAAATTAAGTACATAAATTATAAAGAAAACATCTTTTTTTAAAGATAAAAAAGACAACCACTGAAATCGATCCTGAATAATCTCAGCATAAATGTACAGAAAAGGACAACTGTAAAAACACTATTTTAATGCCTCATACACAGTGGCGTAGCTATCGTAAAGCTAGCGTAACCATGGCATAGATGCCCACGGCATTTGGAGTCCTCTTTTCCCTTTTAAAAAAGAAAACCTTTTACATTGAAACTCTAATATTTGTTTAATATAAATAATTTTAAAAAGAAAAAGAAAATTCAGTTTCTTTTCTATTGTAGAAATAATTAACAGTTCTAAAAAAAGGCCCCAAGTCCTTTCTTACTTTAAAAGTAGTGGGATTCAGTGGGGGCCGGTTCGAACAGGGCCAATCCGTAATAATATCTCTACAGGCGTTGCCGCATGGTCGTGCGAGCCATTGCGAGAATTAGCCTATAAATAAACTTTAACTTTGACTATTTTGTGAGATCGGCATCCAGCACCAGTAAATCTACATGCATCGCTACAAACCTCAACTAACTGGGAAATTCCCTACCCCATCCCACAGACCTGCACCAGTCTCCAAACTGTCTGCCTTCCACACAAAATTCCATCTTTCTTAACATCCACCGGCGATAGTATTATTTTCAGATATCAAGTTTTCGATGTCAAGCAATGTAATATATAGCTGTATTTTAAAAAATAAATTCTTAAACAATTTTTTTTTATCTTGCTTCATTGATTTAAACTAATTTACCCAATGATTCGACAGAGCCTTTCCCAGTCTTTGACACTTTCCCCTCTATGGTGAAGCCAATTGTTGCCTTCGTTGCCCTGGATGTCACAGATGCTGTTGGGTCAATTTTTGATCTTGTGTTTACTATGTAAATCAGGACAAAGTCTAAACGTTTAACCGACAATGCTTTTAATTCTTTTGTTAATTTTTTATCAATAAAGTGAGGAAATACCCCGTCTTTGGTTGAATTAAAAAATTCAAAATAATAATCAATTTAAAAAGTTTTTTTTAAATAATTAGTAAACAAGCGATTCTTTTTCTATTTTCTAGAAAAAAAACGTGTAAAGCATTTAAATTAGTATTAGAAAATGTAATAAAATTGACATGTTCTAGTAATTGTAGCTTTCTAGACGGTCATTCTTTATCATAACGTTAAAAGTACATTAAATAAAACATTTTAACAAGTTACAAAAGTGAATATATACATATCTATATATAAAATTATCTTCATAGGGACCATTCGAGACACCACGTAAACGCACGCCGTTACTGCTCCGCTCTCTATGCATATAGCTACCACCCCACCCCCACCAGTCTGGTGAGCTGTGGTTACCACTAAATGCTTACAATCGTAGTGCTGGGCAGCTATTAAGGGGAAAATAGTTTAGTTTTTAAACGATTTGAAACTAAGGGGAGGTGATAACAAGTTCATCTTGATCTTTTCATTGTCGCCTGTAAACTGTCGTCTCGGACGGCTGCTTTCAAAGGGGGGGGGGGAGGGGGGGGGGGAAGAGAAGTAGAAAGTGAAAGTCCGGATAATTGTCCTTCACGAGCTACTAATAGTGTTTTAAAGCAACATATTTTCAGTCGCAGCATTAGTAGTGTCGAATTAAAAAATTACGAATTTCTGAAAAATATAAAGTAAAACAACTAAGTAGCACCGTCGCGGTCAGCTCTTATATATAATTTTAAATTTTATATATGGGTCTTCTACGAATATTCCAGAAAGACACTTGGTCGAATGTCATTTACCCCGAAGGCATTTTTCCCGAATTGACACTTGCTCGAATGCTAACAATAAGCAAATGGGGAAAAAGTCTGAACAGACAATTGTCTTAATGGGGCAATTTGTTTTTATCTTGGTGCATTGATTTAAATAGATTTACCCGATGTTTCGCCAGAACCGTTTCCAATCTTTGACACATTTCCATCCGTGGTAAAGTTAATTGTTGCCGTCGTTGCCATGGATTTTACAGATGTTGTTTGGTCAGTTTTAGATGTTGTGGTTGTACCTGCAAATCAGGACAAAGTTAAAACGGTTAACCGAAAGGGTTTTTCATTTTTTCGAATTTATTATCAATAAAGTGAGAAAATATAATGTGTTTAGTTGAATTAAAAAATTCAAACTTAAAATCAATTTGAAAACTACTTTAACAAACAACTAGTAAACAAACGATTCTTATTCTATTTCTTTGGAAAAAACGTGTATGGCATTTATATTTCTATTAAAAAATCTAATAAAATTGATATATACTACTAATTGTATAGACACTTGTCTTAATGGAGCATTTTTTTTATCTTTCTATATTGATTTAAATAAATTTACCCAATGTTTTGCCAGAACCGTTTCCAATCTTTGACACATTTCCGTTAGTGGTAAAGCTTATTGTCGCCGTCGTTGACATGAATGTCACAGATGTTTTTAGGTCAATTTTAGATGGTGTGATTTTATCTGCAAATCAGGACAAAGTTAAACGGTTAACCGAAAATGGGTTTTATTTCTTTTTTGAATTTTATATCAATAAATTAAGAAAATACGCAGTGTTCAGTTGAATTAAAAATTCTAAAAAATAATTAATTTGAATACATTCTTTTAATAACTAGAAAAGATGTGATTCTTTTTTATTTTGTAGAAAGAAAAAACGTGTAAGGCATTTAAATTATTATTAGTAAGTAAAATTGACATTTTAGTAATTACAATTTTCTAGGCAGTCATTCATTATCATAACATTAAAGATACATTAAATAAATTAAATAAAACAGTTTAACATGTTACACAAGTGAATATATATATATATATATATATATATATATATATATATATATATATATATATATATATATATATATATATATATATGATTTACAAGTTTATAAATGGATCTACAAAACTATTCCGGAATTTACACTTGCTCGAATGCAAGAAATAACCGAATGGGGAAAATGTCTGAACCACTTATCGTGATGGGGCAATTTGTTTTTATCTTGCTGCAGTTATTTTTAACAGATATACCCGATGTTTCGTCAGAACCGTTCCCGTTCTTTGAAGCATTTCCCTCTGTGGTTAAGCTAATTGTTGAAGTCGCTGCCATGGATGTCACAGATGGTGTTACTTCAGTTTTAGGTGTTGTGTTTGTATCTGCAAATCAGGACAAAGTTAAAACGGTTAAAAAAAAAGTGTAAGTCATTCAAATTTGTATTAGAAAATATAATTATTGGCTAGGCAGTCATTCTGCACCATAACTTTAAATGTACATTTAACAAAACATTTTGACATGTTAGATTAGTATATATATATATATATATATATATATATATATATATATATATATATATATATATATATATATATATATATATATATATATATATATATATATATATATATATATATATATACATATAAAATTATATATATATATATATATATATATATATATATATACATATAAAATTGTATGTGTGTTTTTGGAATAGCTTTTTTTCTGATCCTAACAAATCTAAATACTTTATTACAAAATTACGATTTTAGAATGCTTCCAATAACTACACTTCTATTATTAAAAATAAATGAAGAAAAAATCATTTAACTCCCTTTCACACCACCATAAACTTGGTTGATGAAGAAAGTCTTAAACTAGAGTCATTGTTCTCTATGTTTGTTTAAAGATGGTGAAGTTAATGACAATGTACGCATCCGTTTTTTAGATGTTGACAGAGGTCACGGTGATCCCCGAAGCGTGATTGCAGTTGTCATGAGCGTCGAGGGCGGTTTCTACAAATTAGGAACGGAACATGGTGTTCTAAAACAACTGTATGCTAGAAGTGAGTTTTCAATTCTTCACGAAAAACTGCTCTTATTGTCGTCAGTTGGCACTGAGGAAAAATCACTACGAACCATCGCATCTTCACAATCATTGACTTGGGGCCAAGGCTACACTCGCTGCAATTGCACAACTATGTGCACAACAAATCGCTGCAAGTGTAACAATAACAAGCTACTATGTAATTCTAAATGCCATAAAAGTTCAACTTGTTGTAACAAATGATGATATTGATAGATTGAGACTATAGTACAATAAAAAAATGAATGTTTCTGTCATTTACTTTAATTAATAATCAATAAAGACTTAATTTCATGATCCTTACGGCATAAAAAAAAAACAAAATTTGCTTATGATCTTCTAATTCGGACTTTGGCCGGTCCACCATGGCCAGTCCGCGGATAGGCCGGCCAAAGGCCGAAATCAAGCAAAGTTTCGGACTTTGACCGACCTATGGGAGGCGATATTGGCCTAATTGTTAAAATGGCGGACTTTGATGGTCACGACGAAAGTGTTGTACTGACATTTAAGTCCAGAAAAAGGAAGAGGTCATGCACAGAAAGAGAAAAAGTAAAGATCTTTCATCATTCAGGAGGAGGAATGATCCCGTCCATTTCGTGTAATCATATTAAAGGATTCTGCAAGGTAAGTTGTAGATAAAACTGTAACTTATCTAACACTAGGCAGGCCTGAGTTTACTTTTTTACTTTCTCGTATATACGAAGTATTGAGAAAGTATTGTAATCGTGCAAAAAAAAAATCGAGATTTTTACAAATCTCGACGTTTTACACCTCACTGATACGGAAAAACATAATTTTGCAATCTTGTCCGTATGTCTGTGTGTGTGTGTGTGTGTGTCTGTGTGTCTGTCCGTGTGTAAACACGATTACTTGAGTACCGTTACAGCTAGGTTGATGAAATTTCATATATAAGTATTATATCAAAATCGTAGATCCGTATCAACTTTTGAGCGATTTCCGACAACCGGAAGTGGTACTTTTTCTACTTTGAATTTTTCAAAAGCCTATAACTTGAGTACTATTTCAGATAGATAAATGATATTTCACATGTAAGTAAAAGATCTAATTCTCTACCTTCTGTAAAATTTTGAGTAATTTACGTTGACTGGAAGTAGTACTTAACGCTACTTCCGATTTCTCAAAAAACTAATGTAAATTTTAAAAGTACTAATAATATTGCGCACTATTATGCGTTTTTTATTTAGCGTTCACTTGGTGTGCAATTAATTTGTCTACGAGATTTTATTCTATTTTTAAAACTTTAAGTATTTAAAATGGATTAAAAATCATTTCTATAGCCCGAGTTCCCATCCCCTGTTATTTTATATAAGAATATTCGAGAAAGTTTAGGGGAGATCACTCCCGGTTTATTTTAAACACGATAGTATTACTAGAATTTAGATATCTAGCTTGATCTTTTATTTGTTGAGTGAAGTTTTGAATGTAAATGTATGAATACCAGTAGGCCTAGGCTACTGTCAGCTCTAGCTTAACATTCCAAAAGTAGAGAGACATTCTAGATCTAATTCTAGTCTCGATTATCTACTCTACTACATATTCTAGATCTAGTATCTAGGCCTACTATTTTTACTAGCTAGACGAAAGTTTTAACAATTCTAGTCAATATTATATCTAAACTTTGATTTATCATCTAGGTTGTATGTCCTCGTTTGTCTAGTCTAGCAATAACTTTAAGCAAGGCAAGGGGCTAGGCCTAGCTACTAGATCTAACTAGTAGTAGAATTTTTAATATAAAATTAAATCTTCCATTGTAGCAAAACATACATTTGTATTATTTATTTCAGGCTCAAGATATAACACCTGATGACCTGGTGAAATGCCATACAGAGTTTTACAGCAAACTGGGACAAAGTGTCACAAGATGCTGCTATAGTAGCTTTGCTTAATGCGGACACCACGAAAAGAGTGAATGATCAGAGGAAAAAAACAAGACACATGACGATCAAATACTTTCTTTGTAGTGATGGAAACAAGCTGCAAGTTTGCCAGTCTTCTTTTTGTTCAGCATTGTGTACGTAAATAGCTTTACCTTCAGTTTGCTATATTGGATTTGCTCGTACTGCAGTTACTGTCAATAAAAAACTGACTATTGTCCAGAGGTTTATCCGATTATGGAAATTCTCTTTTTTCAATGTTATAGTGGAATTATCTTAATAATACATGGTTAATATATCCACTTTTTTAGGGAAAAACTGGGATTCATTCAACACAAAGGAGCCTGGAAAAAAGAACTGTGTAAAGGTGGCTAAAAAGACAGATGTTCTTTGTGTTCTCGAAGCCGTAGGAGTGGAGGAGAGAATAAAGATTTCTTATGAGGCACTGCTATGTGATGCTATTGAGGATGTTGCTCATTCTAACTCTGATGTAGTTTGTCTGAATTATTTATTTTTTCTTGCTTCACTCATTTTTGTTTTCAACCTTTTTTTTCATTTCATACTATTTCTTTTACATTTTATGATTGTAGTATAAACTAATAAACTTTTTTCTTCTTTTAAAACTATTTTATGTTGACTTTTTTAGTTCTTTAGACTTTGTTAACACAGTTCAACAGTAGAAAAGACAAGCTGTACTCTTCAAATTAAAGTCTCTCGTTAGAGACTTGCATCATTTTGAAAATGGTTCAAATAACTGAAATTACTCAATAAAAACACTTTATAGTAACAGAAAAACATGGTACAATTGTAATAAGATGGTAACACTGGGAATATAAGTGGGTTTTAATAAAATAATAAACTAAAATATTGGACATTAGATGTATTATCAGAAAAAAGAATGGATATACAGCGTTTTGTAGCTTAACAAAAGCTGGATATACCTCATTTTGCAACTAAACGCACCAACTAAACGCAAATTTTGGGACCAAAATAAAGCATCTTTTTATACAGGTACATTTCAAAAACCATTCTAGTCCTATTTATATGAGGGTTATGAACCTAAATTGATAAACAGTTTTAGCAAATTGTACAATGGCTTCGTGTAGGAGAAAAATGCGATTTTCTCGAAACCCAAATTTTGGATATATTGCATTTTGAAAATCAAATCTTCATATATATCCTAATATATAAAACGCCATGTGCGCTCTTCTCTCTCTCTCTCTCTCTCTCTCTCTGTCCGCAAAAAATTTTCGCCGGACATCACGTCAGAAACGGCAGCGATATATGGAGAACTTTATACGGACTTTTGTTGAAAATAATATGCTAGATGTTTTAAATGTATAACCACAATTTTATTTAAAGAAGAAAAATAAAAATTAAAGGCGTATTCGAATGTAGAGAAACAGTATTATTTATGCAACCGGAAAAGCATTAATAAATGTGAAAAAGAACGCTAAAAATTGTGACGTCACTATTGCTTATACATTAACTAATGACGTCATCTGCCGTGTTTAAAATAAAAAGAAATGAACTATTTCATTCAAATTTGATTTAGATTTAGAATAAAAAGAAATGAACTATTTCATTCAAATTTGATTTTCGATCTACGTACACTATGAAATGCATACAATACAATTTTTCCGGCCTAAATTCATAAAATTTATTTTATGTATTTGGATTCTAGATCTAGAGATTCTAGATCTAGACTAAATCTAAATCTACGCAATAACTAGATCTAGACGTAGACGCTAAGATCTAAATTTAGACTCTAACTTCTCTAAAATCAATTCCAAAAATACATTTCTATATTAGGACTAAACTTTTTCAAGACTTATTTATTTTATACAAAATCTTTGTTTGGAACTGGCTAATTTGGGATAAAAAAATTAATTTGAAAGAATAGGCATATTCGCGTAAGTTAAGATTTTAAAATACGTGTTTCATTCTTCGTATTTTGTAAGGTGCCTAAATAGCAAAGATGTTAGTGTACATTAAACCACGCAGGTGGTGCGGGTTCGAGACACAACAAGTCAACTTTTATTTTTATTATGCTCGGGCTAAACTTTAAAAAAAAATTCTTTTAGGAATCTAGATCTAGATCTAGATTGTCGGGTGTCCGATAGGGCACTTCCCGGCGCCGCAGGCGCTTCAAATTTGGCAGGATCTTGCCTTGGCGCGACAGAGCACGGGGGCCGGTTGGCCGAAAAGTCTACGATGAGGGGGTAAAAACTGACCTCGACTGACCGGTACCTTATATGAGGTATAAATCGAAAAAAAATGTCCACGGAGGAACCTCTTCATAACTCTTGAGGTCGTAGACCGACCCTCGGGCGAATTAATTAAGCATTCAAATTCTCAATGTTTTCGAAAGCCTAAGCGAAGCTGGGCAGCATGCCTAGTATATATATATATATATATATATATATATATATATATATATATATATATATATATATATATATATATATATATGGTACTACTAAAAATATTTCCGAAAGACACTTGCCCATATGTCATTCACCCCGGGAGCCTTTTTTCCCGAATCGACACTTGCCCGAAAGCAACAAATCCCCGAATGGAGAAAAAAGTATGTATGGACACTTGTCTTAAAGGAGCAATTTTTTTTTTATCTTTCTATATTGATTTAAATAGATTTACCCGATGTTTCGCCAGCATCGTTCCCGATCTTTGAAGCATTTCCCTCTGTGGTTAAGCTAATTGTTGAAGTCGCTGCCATGGATGTCACAGATGGTGTTACTTCAGTTTTAGGTGTTGTGTTTGTATCTGCAAATCAGGACAAAGTTAAAACGGTTAAAAAAAAAGTGTAAGTCATTCAAATTTGTATTAGAAAATATAATTATTGGCTAGGCAGTCATTCTGCACCATAACTTTAAATGTACATTTAACAAAACATTTTGACATGTTAGATTAGTATATATATATAGATATATATATATAGATATATATATATATATATATATATATATATATATATATATATATATATATATATATATATATATATATATACATATACATATAAAATTGTATGTGTGTTTTTGGAATAGCTTTTTTTCTGATCCTAACAAATCTAAATACTTTATTACAAAATTACGATTTTAGAATGCTTCCAATAACTACACTTCTATTATTAAAAACAAATTAAGAAAAAATCATTTAACTCCCTTTCACACCAACATAAAATTGGTTGATGAAGAAAGTCTTAAACTAGAGTCATTGTTCTCTATGTTTGTTTAAAGATGGTGAAGTTAATGACAATGTACGCATCCGTTTTTCAGATGTTGACAGAGGTCACGGTGATCCCCGATGCGTGATTGCAGTTGTCATGAGCATCGAGGGCGGTTTCTACAAATTAGGAACGGAACATGGTGTTCTAAAACAACTGTATGCTAGAAGTGAGTTTTCAATTCTTCACGAAAAACTGCTCTTATTGTCGTCAGTTGGCACTGAGGAAAAATCACTACGAACCATCGCATCTTCACAATCATTGACTGGGGGCCAAGGCTACACTCGCTGCAATTGCACAACTATGTGCACAACAAATCGCTGCAAGTGTAACAATAACAAGCTACTATGTAATTCTAAATGCCATAAAAGTTCAACTTGTTGTAACAAATGATGATATTGATAGATTGAGACTATAGTACAATAAAAAAATGAATGTTTCTGTCATTTACTTTACTTAATAATCAATAAAGACTTAATTTCATGATCCTTACGGCATAAAAAAAACCAAAATTTGCTTATGATCTTCTAATTCGGACTTTGGCCGGTCCACCATGGCCAGTCCGCGGATAGGCCGGCCAAAGGCCGAAATCAAGCAAAGTTTCGGACTTTGAACGACCTATGGGAGGCGATATTGGCCAATGCGCGGATTGGCCGGCCATTCCTAACATTGGCCGACTTCGGGTTTTACCGTAACACACATATATATATATATTTATATATATATATATATGAAGAGTTGATTTTTAAAACGCGATAAGCGCCATTTTTGAAAAAATGAGATAAGGTGCCCATATTGTAAAGCTACTCAGTTACTATTAGGAAAACTTAATTTTAATTTTCACGGCGCAAAATTTTCATTATATTTCTATTTTTGAAAAAAAAACGTTTGGTTTCAAAACGCGGCATTGTCGATTTTATTTAGCGACAAAATGCGGTATCGATTCGGACCAATCCGTGTAAATATTACTATTTATCTGCGCATGCGCATTAAGCATCTCTAAGTGAAACAATTGTTAAAATGGCGGACTTTGATGGTCACGACGAAAGTGTTGTACTGACATTTAAGTCCAGAAAAAGGAAGAGGTCATGCACAGAAAGAGAAAAAGAAAAGATCTTTCGTCATTCAGGAGGAGGAATGATCCCGTCCATTTCGTGTAATCATATTAAAGGATTCTGCAAGGTAAGTTGTAGATAAAACTGTAACTTATCTAACACTAGGCAGGCCTGAGTTTACTTTTTTACTTTCTCGTATATACGAAGTATAGAGAAAGTATTGTAATCGTGCAAAAAAAAATCGAGATTTTTACAAATCTCGACGTTTTACACCTCACTGATACGGAAAAACATAATTTTGCAATCTTGTCCGTATGTCTGTGTGTGTGTGTGTGTGTGTCTGTGTGTCTGTCCGTGTGTAAACACGATTACTTGAGTACCGTAACAGCTAGGTTGATGAAAATTCATATATAAGTATTATATCAAAATCGTAGATCCGTATCAACTTTTGAGCGATTTCCGACAACCGGAAGTGGTACTTTTTCTACTTTGAATTTTTCAAAAGCCTATAACTTGAGTACTATTTCAGATAGATAAATGAAATTTCACACGTAAGTAAAAGATCTAATTCTCTACCTTCTGTAAAATTTTGAGTAATTTACGTTGACTGGAAGTAGTACTTAACGCTACTTCCGATTTCTCAAAAAACTAATGTAAATGTTAAAAGTACTAATAATATTGCGCACTATTATGCGTTTTTTATTTAGCGTTCACTTGGTGTGCAATTAATTTGTCTACGAGATTTTATTCTATTTTTAAAACTTTAAGTATTTAAAATGGATTAAAAATCATTTCTATAGCCCGAGTTCCCATCCCCTGTTATTTTATATAAGAATATTCGAGAAAGTTTAGGGGAGATCACTCCCGGTTTATTTTAAACACGATAGTATTACTAGAATTTAGATATCTAGCTTGTTCTTTTATTTGTTGAGTGAAGTTTTGAATGTAAACGTATGAATACCAGTAGGCCTAGGCTACTGTCAGCTCTAGCTTAACATTCCAAAAGTAGGGAGACATTCTAGATCTAATTCTAGTCTCGATTATCTACTCTACTACATATTCTAGATCTAGTATCTAGGCCTACTATTTTTACTAGCTAGACGAAAGTTTTAACAATTCTAGTCAATATTATATCTAAACTTTGATTTATCATCTAGGTTGTATGTCCTCGTTTGTCTAGTCTAGCAATAACTTTAAGCAAGGCAAGGGGCTAGGCCTAGCTACTAGATCTAACTAGTAGTAGAATTTTTAATATAAAATTAAATCTTCCATTGTAGCAAAACATACATTTGTATTATTTATTTCAGGCTCAAGATATAACACCTGATGACCTGGTGAAATGCCATACAGAGTTTTACAGCAAACTGGGACAAAGTGTCACAAGATGCTGCTATAGTAGCTTTGCTTAATGCGGACACCACGAAAAGAGTGAATGATCAGAGGAAAAAAACAAGACACATGACGATCAAATACTTTCTTTGTAGTGATGGAAACAAGCTGCAAGTTTGCCAGTCTTCTTTTTGTTCAGCATTGTGTACGTAAATAGCTTTACCTTCAGTTTGCTATATTGGATTTGCTCGTACTGCAGTTACTGTCAATAAAAAACTGACTATTGTCCAGAGGTTTATCCGATTATGGAAATTCTCTTTTTTCAATGTTATAGTGGAATTATCTTAATAATACATGGTTAATATATCCACTTTTTTAGGGAAAAACTGGGATTCATTCAACACAAAGGAGCCTGGAAAAAAGAACTGTGTAAAGGTGGCTAAAAAGACAGATGTTCTTTGTGTTCTCGAAGCCGTAGGAGTGGAGGAGAGAATAAAGATTTCTTATGAGGCACTGCTATGTGATGCTATTGAGGATGTTGCTCATTCTAACTCTGATGTAGTTTGTCTGAATTATTTATTTTTTCTTGCTTCACTCATTTTTGTTTTCAACCTTTTTTTTTCATTTCATACTATTTCTTTTACATTTTATGATTGTAGTATAAACTAATAAACTTTTTTCTTCTTTTAAAACTATTTTATGTTGACTTTTTTAGTTCTTTAGACTTTGTTAACACAGTTCAACAGTAGAAAAGACAAGCTGTACTCTTCAAATTAAAGTCTCTCGTTAGAGACTTGCATCATTTTGAAAATGGTTCAAATAACTGAAATTACTCAATAAAAACACTTTATAGTAACAGAAAAACATGGTACAATTGTAATAAGATGGTAACACTGGGAATATAAGTGGGTTTTAATAAAATAATAAACTAAAATATTGGACATTAGATGTATTATCAGAAAAAAGAATGGATATACAGCGTTTTGTAGCTTAACAAAAGCTGGATATACCTCATTTTGCAACTAAACGCACCAACTAAACGCAAATTTTGGGACCAAAATAAAGCATCTTTTTATACAGGTACATTTCAAAAACCATTCTAGTCCTATTTATATGAGGGTTATGAACCTAAATTGATAAACAGTTTTAGCAAATTGTACAATGGCTTCGTGTAGGAGAAAAATGCGATTTTCTCGAAACCCAAATTTTGGATATATTGCATTTTGAAAATCAAATCTTCATATATATCCTAATATATAAAACGCCATGTGCGCTCTTCTCTCTCTCTCTCTCTCTCTCTCTGTCCGCAAAAAATTTTCGCCGGACATCACGTTAGAAACGGCAGCGATATATGGAGAACTTTATACGGACTTTTGTTGAAAATAATATGCTAGATGTTTTAAATGTATAACCACAATTTTATTTAAAGAAGAAAAATAAAAATTAAAGGCGTATTCGAATGTAGAGAAACAGTATTATTTATGCAACCGGAAAAGCATTAATAAATGTGAAAAAGAACGCTTAAAATTGTGACGTCACTATTGCTTATACATTAACTAATGACGTCATCTGCCGTGTTTAGAATAAAAAGAAATGAACTATTTCATTCAAATTTGATTTAGATTTAGAATAAAAAGAAATGAACTATTTCATTCAAATTTGATTTAGATCTACGTACACTATGAAATGCATACAATACAATTTTTCCGGCCTAAATTCATAAAATTTATTTTATGTATTTGGATTCTAGATCTAGAGATTCTAGATCTAGACTAAATCTAAATCTACGCAATAACTAGATCTAGACGTAGACGCTAAGATCTAAATTTAGACTCTAACTTCTCTAAAATCAATTCCAAAAATACATTTCTATATTAGGACTAAACTTTTTCAAGACTTATTTATTTTATACAAAATCTTTGTTTGGAACTGGCTAATTTGGGATAAAAAAATTAATTTGAAAGAATAGGCATATTCGCGTAAGTTAAGATTTTAAAATACGTGTTTCATTCTTCGTATTTGGTAAGGTGCCTAAATAGCGAAGATGTTAGTGTACATTAAACCACGCAGGTGGTGCGGGTTCGAGACACAACAAGTCAACTTTTATTTTTATTATGCTCGGGCTAAACTTAAAAAAAAATTCATTTAGGAATCTAGATCTAGATCTAGATTGTCGGGTGTCCGATAGGGCACTTCACGGCGCCGCAGGCGCTTCAAATTTGGCAGGATCTTGCCTTGGCGCGACAGAGCACGGGGGCCGGTTGGCCGAAAAGTCTACGATGAGGGGGTAAAAACTGACCTCGACTGACCGGTACCTTATATGAGGTATAAATCGAAAAAAAATGTCCACGGAGGAACCTCTTCATAACTCTTGAGGTCGTAGACCGACCCTCGGGCGAATTAATTAAGCATTCAAATTCTCAATGTTTTCGAAAGCCTAAGCGAAGCTGGGCAGCATGCCTAGTATATATATATATATATATATATATATATATATATATATATATATATATATATATATATATATATATATATATATATATATATATATGGTACTACTAAAAATATTTCCGAAAGACACTTGCCCATATGTCATTCACCCCGGGAGCCTTTTTTCCCGAATCGACACTTGCCCGAAAGCAACAAATCCCCGAATGGAGAAAAAAGTATGTATGGACACTTGTCTTAAAGGAGCAATTTTTTTTTTATCTTTCTATATTGATTTAAATAGATTTACCCGATGTTTCGCCAGCATCGTTCCCGATCTTTGAAGCATTTCCCTCTGTGGTTAAGCTAATTGTTGAAGTCGCTGCCATGGATGTCACAGATGGTGTTACTTCAGTTTTAGGTGTTGTGTTTGTATCTGCAAATCAGGACAAAGTTAAAACGGTTAAAAAAAAAGTGTAAGTCATTCAAATTTGTATTAGAAAATATAATTATTGGCTAGGCAGTCATTCTGCACCATAACTTTAAATGTACATTTAACAAAACATTTTGACATGTTAGATTAGTATATATATATAGATATATATATATATAGATATATATATATATATATATATATATATATATATATATATATATATATATATATATATATATATATATATATACATATACATATAAAATTGTATGTGTGTTTTTGGAATAGCTTTTTTTCTGATCCTAACAAATCTAAATACTTTATTACAAAATTACGATTTTAGAATGCTTCCAATAACTACACTTCTATTACTAAAAACAAATTAAGAAAAAATCATTTAACTCCCTTTCACACCAACATAAAATTGGTTGATGCAGAAAGTCTTAAACTAGAGTCATTGTTCTCTATGTTTGTTTAAAGATGGTGAAGTTAATGACAATGTACGCATCCGTTTTTCAGATGTTGACAGAGGTCACGGTGATCCCCGATGCGTGATTGCAGTTGTCATGAGCATCGAGGGCGGTTTCTACAAATTAGGAACGGAACATGGTGTTCTAAAACAACTGTATGCTAGAAGTGAGTTTTCAATTCTTCACGAAAAACTGCTCTTATTGTCGTCAGTTGGCACTGAGGAAAAATCACTTCGAACCATCGCATCTTCACAATCATTGACTGGGGTCCAAGGCTGCACTCGCTGCAATTGCACAACTAAGTGCACAACAAATCGCTGCAAGTGTAACAATAACAAGCTACTATGTAATTCTAAATGCCATAAAAGTTCAACTTGTTGTAACAAATGATGATATTGATCGATTGAGACTATAGTACAATAAAAAAAATGAATGTTTCTGTCATTTACTTTAATTAATAATCAATAAAGACTTAATTTCATGATCCTTACAACATAAAAAAAAAACAAAATTTGCTCATGATCTTCTAATTCGGACTTTGGCCGGTCGTCCCTAGCCAGATGATCTTCTAATTAAGACTTTGGCCGGTCCACAATGGCCAGTCCGCAGATTGGCCGGCCAAAGGCCGAAATCAAGCAAAGTTTCGGACTTTGACCGACGTATGGGAGGCGATATTG
Source organism: Physella acuta (assembly GCF_028476545.2). Lineage (NCBI taxonomy): Eukaryota > Metazoa > Mollusca > Gastropoda > Physidae > Physella > Physella acuta. Next base: position 303,569 of record NW_026732238.1, read on the forward strand.
GCCAATGCGCGGATTGGCCGGCCATTCCTAACATTGGCCGACTTCGGGTTTACCGAAACATATATATATATATATATATATATATATATATATATATATATATATATATATATGTAACGAGACTATTTGCCTGTAGTGCCAAATGTTAACGAGTTCTGCTCGACAACGCCAAATGTTACCGAGTCTAACCACTCATTCTACACAACATCGACCACAGTATAGATACTCGAAGATGCAGGTTCGCTATTGATCCTTTTATTACATGAATCAAAGAAATGCTTCACAATAATATAATGAATCAAAAGGAATGCTTCACAATAATAGTCTGAATCAACTGACCCCCAACAGTCCTCACTAGTCTTCACATAACTGAATGCACATGTCTATCGTCCTTCTTAACACAATACGGCTAACCCGTTCAATAACCAACTTGATACTGCCACACTGACTGACTGATCGAGAGAGAGAGACCGAGCTCAGCCGTCGCCTTCCTATATATCCCCTTCGTATTCGTAATCGTATTCGGTTCTATCATAATCGTAATCGTAATCGATTCTAATCGTTGCATCAGAATGTTAATTACGCCGCTTCTGTCGTACAGTCCGATTTAATAAGCCATCTGCATCCTGTCACATCAAAGTTGACAGACCGTATTGCGTTCTTATCGTATCGCTTCCCAAGATACTACGCCTTGGCTTTCTGATCGTTATCAGCCAACACCTGCGTTATTGCATCAGTCGTGTCAAAGTTGACAGCGCTGTACTGCGTTCTTATGTCTCTGGTAACTTCCCCTAGTTACATCCACCCCTGCCTTTTTTTGTGTGTTATCAACCACAAACAACGCTTGGCAGGTGCAGTCCTTCAAAGTCAATCGCACCACCGTAAAAAAAAAATTTATTGTTCCACTCACTGTCAATGTCGTCACATTCGTATAAGATTGACCGTTATCCCTATTTCACATATCAAATGTGTCTACATCATCTTCCTCAGACACAAAACAGTTCTTGAATTCACATCCACCTTTTTTCGTTTGGTGCCTTCACCAGTTCACTTGTATGACTTTTTGAACAGTCTGTTCTCATACCAGCGCGACCATGAAAGAATTGATGGTTGCTGACAAAAAATTTCGTATTCTTTCTGTTTCTCAAACTTCTCCGCGGACCACTTATCTGATGGTCTACTGTCTCTCTGCTTCTGGGAGGAACGGGATCCTCTTCGTTGCCGTTATCCTCCACTTGTGTATCGCTGTTGTTCTGTTGATGGTGACATGGTTCCGGGATGGGTATGTGAATTTCCGTTATAGTTTCCGGTTCCCTAATTGTCTTGGGTTTCCTTGTGTGTAACTGCTCTTCTTGACTATGACAATATTTCTTTAATTGAGCAATATTCGCCCACCGATCCGGTTTGGTGTGATCGATGGGTCTTATCTTAAAGGGGCCACCTGCTACTTTAGGCATCTCCACGACTTGCCATATCTCCTGTCCCCAGAGGTCGTGGATTTTGTTTCTGCCTAACGGGTGGCTACGCAGTAATACCCTGTCGTTCAGTTTGAGTGGCGGGTCCTTTGTCTGTACCGGCGGTTCCCTTCGCCGTGCTTCATGTTCTAGTCTTTCCTGTACTACCTTGTACATTTCCCAAATTCGTCTCATATGTTCATTCACATATTCCAGTGCAGTGTATGAGCCAGTCATACTTTCCTTTTTCCCTAGGAACAAGTCAAGAGGGAGTCGAGCCTCCCGTCCGAACAGCAACATGTGTGGCGAAAAGCCGGTTGTGGCATGGGGGGTGCAGTTGTATAGATATACCAACTCCGGGAGAAAATCAGGCCAACGTTTTTTCTGTTCAGGTTCTAGAGTACGCAGCAAATCATGCATGCTGCGGTTGAACCACTCGCACTGTCCGTTTCCTTTCGGATAAAATGTGGTTGTTCTAGATTTGTTGATCCCGTAGTGGCTGCACAGTTGGTTAATTACTTCTGACTCGAAGGCCCTTCCTTGGTCAGAGTGTAATTGTCTTGGTATGCCATATTTGATGAACCAATGTTCTATTAAGACCTTTGCCACTGTTTTGGCAGTCTGATCTCGTGTGGGCACCGCAACAGTCCATTTGGTGAATACATCAGTCATTACCAACACATGTTCCGTCCCATCCGATGATTGCTCCAACGACGTAAAGTCCATAGCCACAATCTCTAGTGGTTTTGTCGCCAGTAAGTGTCCTGATGGCTGTCTCATTTTGACAACTGGCATTTTCGCATGCTGACACCTAACACAAACCTCACAATGGCGTTTGACCTCCATTTCCATATTGGGCCAGTAACACCTCCGTCGTAATATTTTGTGCGTCCTGTCCTGACCCTGGTGTCCTGCCCTGTCATGTGCCAACCTTAGCACTTCTTCTCGTAATTGTCCAGGCACCACCACCTGGTGTATTGTCCCATCAATTTGGTCATGAATTCTCCGCATGAGAACACCATCCTTTATACTGAGACGGTCCCACTGACACAGTATTTTCTTTGTTTCTCGACCAAATTGTTCTCTTTCCCTTCTTCCTGGGAATTTTTGTTCCTGGACGTGTTTCAACAGCGGCTGTAAGCCACTATCCGTTCTCTGGGCATCTCTTATCTCTTTATTATTAAGGCAATTAAAATCACTAATGTCCATATGTCCGGGCTCTGTGGATATGTGCTCCACCCCGGTCTGTCCGTTTTGCATCACTTGCACCCCGTGAGGGATATCTGTTGACGCTCTGACCCCACATATTCCTGTCAGCGTTTCTTCCTCATCGCCCGGTCTCTCGTACGGATTCCTTGATAAAGCGTCCGCATTGCCATTGGACCGCCCCGGGCGATATTTTATCTCCAGGTCAAAGAGTGCCAATTCTGCTGCCCATCGCTGTTCGATGGATCCCAACTTTGCTGTCTTTAGGTGACTCAAGGGGTTATTGTCAGTGTATACCACACATTTAGCACCTAATAGATAGTCCCTGAATTTTTCAGTCACAGCCCATTTTAATGTCAAAAGTTCTAGTTTCATGGCGCTGTAATTTGTCATGTTCTTCTCTGATTCCTTCAGAGCTCGACTGGCATACGCAATAACCCTGAAACCTTGCTTTTGTTGTTGTGATAGCACAGCTCCCAGACCTTTAGAGCTGGCGTCAATTTCTAGCCGAAATGGTTTGTCAAAGTCCGCGTATCCTAATATCGGCGTCTCTGTCAAAGCCTTTTTCAAGAGCTTAAACGAGTTCAGGCATTCATCAGTCCATAATTCACCTATCAGTTGTGTTTTGCCTTTCTTTTTCTCCTTACTGTGTTTCTTTGTCATTTTGTTTACCAAGTCATGCAACGGTGCGGCAATTTTTGCAAAACCAGGTACAAATTTTCTATAATAGGAAGCAAAGCCCAAGAATGATCTGACCTCTACTGTAGTTGTTGGCTGTTTCCATTCTTTAACAGCTGCAATTTTATCTGGGTCAGTGGCGATGCCATCCGACGAAATCACATAACCCAAAAAACGTACCGATTTCAGACCGAAGCCGCATTTGTCTGGGTTCAGCTTTACTCCTATCTCCCTAAGACGGAGAAACACTTGTTCTAATCTTTTTAGATGGTCCTCCCAAGTTTTTGAGTAAACTAGTATATCATCCAAGTACACCAACATTATTTGAAATAGAAAGTCACTCATAGCACTCTGCATTACTCGCTGGAATGTAGCAGGCGCATTAGTTAGACCAAACGGCATACGGGTCCACTCGTACAGTCCCAGTGGAGAAATAAATGCAGTCTTATGTTGATCGTTGGGGTGCATGGCCACTTGGTGGTAGCCGCTAGCCAAATCCAAGGTAGAAAAAAATCTTGCTCCCCCCAACGCATCAAGACATTCATCAATACGAGGCAAGGGGAATGCATCCCTTCTTGTGATATTGTTCAATTTCCGGTAATCACAACACAGTCTTATCTCCCCTGACTTCTTTTTTACCACTACTATCGGTGCCGCATACGGGCTAGTGCTGGTTGTAATAATTCCCTTTTTTAGTAAATCGTTCAGGTGTGCTTTCACCGCCGAGTAGTGACTTGGCGGTAATCTTCGATAAGGTTGCGCCACAGGCCTGTCCTGTAGTAAGGGTATCTGGTGTTTTATTACTTCCGTGTAACCCAAATCACCCTCGTACGAGGCAAATATATCCCTGTACTTATTCAGCAATTCATTTAGTTTTGGGTCCTCAGTTTCCGGGAATGTATATGATCGGCCATCCTCTTTCTTCACCTCGGCCGTCACATTGACCGACCTAATTGTTACTTCATTACTGCTGGTATTGCTCAGTTCGATGCACTGTGCCGACCTTAGTACCTCGACGTTCTGTGGTACTCCTACCAGAGTATTAGGCGGTATAAAAATTTCCTCATCCAAAACATTTGCCACTAATCCTTGAACTAGTCCATTTTCCGCTGATGTGTATGTCCGCAGTAACACGACGCCTGCCCTCAGTGCGGCGCCACATGGTTCTATCATCACATCACCATTCACGCTTCTATCACCAATTTGTAATGTGATTGCCTTGACCGTGTTTGCCGGGACTGATATCCTTCCTCTGGTCTTGGCAAACCTGGCCAACTTGGATCCCCGACCTGGTGTGGTCGATCCGACAATATTTGTAAGAAATTCTGGCAACTGGCCAAGAATATTCATGCCCAACAGGCAAGGTATATTTGACACATTTGTCTCTAGGTTGTGTTTCGTAACGAACACCCCAACCTGCTTCAACCTATGTCCCGCCACCACGACATCCGCCAGAAAATAACCACAGTATGGAATGGTTAGTCCATTAGCTGCCGTCAGGCGCATGCATGTGTCAGGCCTCAACCTATGGTCTTTTCCTTTCATCCATTTGGTGTAAAAATTTTCCGTAATTGTCGTCACCTGGGAGCCTGTATCCACAATTGCCTTCACCGCGATGTCCCCAATCGTAATCACCATTTCGGGACAGACTCCCATCATTTTGTTTCTTGGGCCATAACCTCGCCCCTCTGTAGCCTGGCCCTGCCTTACAGAGGACGACCGTTTCCCTGACAGTACCGTGCCATATGTCCGGGTTGTGAACAGGACAAGCAAATTGGTCGACCGTCAGCCGTCCACCGGAGCGATGGACCGGCGGGTCGCGGCCGTCCAACCTGTCTCTGTTTTGTCCCGTTCTTTTCCTGATTCTCAGCTGTTGACCTGCTTTCTAACCTCTCCAATCGTTGGTCAACCTTATCCAGGTGGGCCAACAGTCGAGCCATCATGGTTTCCACCGTGCCGGTCCCTGTGGATGGGGATTGTTTATGTTCCGGCACAGAGACTTTGTCCACCGAACAGTTCGATTGGTCCTCATCCTCGGACCTGCGGATCGCTGAGTTCCTGACCTGAAAGAAGGTCAACTGCGGGTCTTTTTGGACCTCCTCTTTCAACTCTCTCCTTAAGATCGGGGTTGCTAGCCCCTCGATGAAATGGTCCCTCAGTAGGCGTACATCAATGTCAGGTGTTTTGCCCTTTACCGAATCAAAGGCCCTGTTCATTCGGTGTGAATACTCCATCACACTCTCCGCCATTCTCTGCTTTAAGCCTACGAACCCCGATAGCAGTTGCGATCCCGACCGTCTCTCCCCAAAGGTCTCCATAATTAGATCCAGCACCTTATCTGGATCTGATTGGATGGTTTTATCGTGGCATTTGACCTCTGCCCTAACCGTCTCTCCTATACTGCCCATCAGCAGTCTTAATCTTTCCTCTGGTGACATGTGTCTCGAGGCCCAGGCCGCTTTGACCTCTTCACTGAACCTGTTGGTTAAAGCTGGATCACCGTCCCCGTAAAATTTGTTAATGTGGGACTCTCTGGGCAGGACCACAATATGGGTCTGCTTCTCGTCCAGAGTAGACATTTTATTCCTTGAGTAAAAAAAAAGAGTTCTTTCTTACCGTGTGTGTATGAAAAATTTTCCTCGTTCCTCAATTTTCACTGTTCCTGAATGTTCGAATTCACACACACACGAAACACAGTTATGAACAAGGTTGACTATGGGTGCCTCAAGCGGCAAGTCTCGTTGAATTCATCCTGTCCGCAGCACCAAATGTAACGAGACTATTTGCCTGTAGTGCCAAATGTTAACGAGTTCTGCTCGACAACGCCAAATGTTACCGAGTCTAACCACTCATTCTACACAACATCGACCACAGTATAGATACTCGAAGATGCAGGTTCGCTATTGATCCTTTTATTACATGAATCAAAGAAATGCTTCACAATAATATAATGAATCAAAAGGAATGCTTCACAATAATAGTCTGAATCAACTGACCCCCAACAGTCCTCACTAGTCTTCACATAACTGAATGCACATGTCTATCGTCCTTCTTAACACAATACGGCTAACCCGTTCAATAACCAACTTGATACTGCCACACTGACTGACTGATCGAGAGAGAGAGACCGAGCTCAGCCGTCGCCTTCCTATATATCCCCTTCGTATTCGTAATCGTATTCGGTTCTATCATAATCGTAATCGTAATCGATTCTAATCGTTGCATCAGAATGTTAATTACGCCGCTTCTGTCGTACAGTCCGATTTAATAAGCCATCTGCATCCTGTCACATCAAAGTTGACAGACCGTTTTGCGTTCTTATCGTATCGCTTCCCAAGATACTACGCCTTGGCTTTCTGATCGTTATCAGCCAACACCTGCGTTATTGCATCAGTCGTGTCAAAGTTGACAGCGCTGTACTGCGTTCTTATGTCTCTGGTAACTTCCCCTAGTTACATATATATATATATATATATATATATATATATATGGGACTACTAAAAATATTTCCGAAAGACACTTGCCCATATGTCATTCACCCCGGGAGCCTTTTTTCCCGAATCGACACTTGCCCGAATGCAACAAATCCCCGAATGGGGAAAAAGTATGTATATATATATATATATATATATATATATATATATATATATATATATATATATATATATATATATATATATATATATATATATATATATATATATATATATATATATATATATATATGATTTACAAGTTTATAAATGGATCTACAAAACTATTCCGGAATTTACACTTGCTCGAATGCAAGAAATAACCGAATGGGGAAAATGTCTGAACCACTTATCGTGATGGGGCAATTTGTTTTTATCTTGCTGCAGTTATTTTTAACAGATATACCCGATGTTTCGTCAGAACCGTTCGCGATCTTTGAAGCATTTCCCTCTGTGGTTAAGCTAATTGTTGAAGTCGCTGCCATGGATGTCACAGATGGTGTTACTTCAGTTTTAGATGTTGTGTTTGTATCTGCAAATCAGAACAAAGTGAAAACGGTTAGAAAAAAAAAGTGTAAGTCATTCAAATTTGTATTAGAAAATATAATTATTGGCTAGACAGTCATTCTGCACCATAACTTTAAATGTACATTTAACAAAACATTTTGACATGTTAGATTAGTATATATATATATATATATATATATATATATATATATATATATATATATATATATATATACAGAAAACCTGACAAAAGCTGAGTCTGTAAAGATAAAATCTGTGGTAAAGGTCCTAGGTAAAGGGAAGATGAGACCTGGTGTAGCATTTCGTTTATTTTTGCTAATGTTTATGAGTGAAATTATACATTAATTATACATGCACGCTCGAGCACACCAACTTTTAATCACAGTTATCTCTGGTAAAGACGACTTACACTCACATCTCACGTGACACACTAAACACTATAATCACAGATTGTATGTACCCTCGCAGTCTATAGCTGCAGTCAATCAGCGGAATAAAAAAAAATCTCCCTTGAAAAAAAAACTTTTAAGGGAATAATCTTTTATCATATTCAAAAAAAAAAAAAAACAGATATGAAATGAACAATTAAAAAGTAAAAGAATAAATTTAATTTGTTGTAATCTTAATAAAACTATGACTGAAAATAAAAGCCTGAGCGCTGATTGATTAAATTTAAACATAGGTCTTATATTATGTTGTAGAACTTAAATCTGTCAATGAATTTCATATTGAGAAAAATCATTTTCAATAAGTGAGCGCCAAGGTTTTGATTTTTAGTCACATCAGCATATAGCTTTATTAAGGTTACACCAAATTATTTTTTGTTACATTTTAGTGCATTTTATTTTCTCGTATATACGACGAAGTATAGAGAAAGTCGTGTAATCGTGCAAAACAAATCGAGATTTTTGCAAATCTCGACGTTTGAGGGCTTCCTGAGTCGGAAAAACATAATTTTGCAATGTTGTCCGTTTGTCTGTGTGTGTGTGTATGTGTCAGAGGCGTAGCGATGGGGGGGGGGGGGGAGGGGCAGGGGGGTACATATGTCCCCGGGCGCCGACCCAGGGGACGCCAAAAGGGGTTGTAAAAACAAATTAACATGTCATTTTAGCTGCAGTTTGAGGGGGGGGGGGGGTGTGCAAATTGAAAGTTTGAGGGGGGGGGGGCTGCAAATCGAAAATGTTGAGGGGGGGGGGTGCAAATCGAAAGTTTTAGGGGTGTAAGTGCAAATTTAAAAAATTTGCTCCCCGGGCGCCGTGAAGGGTCGCTACGCCTCTGGTATGTGTGTCTGTGTGTCTGTGTGCGTGTGTAAACATGATAACTTGAGTAACGTTAGAGCTTGGTTGATAAAGTTTCATATATAAGTATTACATCAAAATCATGGATTTGTATCAACTTTTGAGCGATTTCCAATAACTGGAATTGGAACCTTTTCTACTTTGAATTTTTCAAAACCCTATAACTTGTGTTCTATTTCAGATAAATAAATGAAATTTCACACGTAATTTAAAGTTCTAATTCTCTGCCTTCTTGCAAATTGTGAGAACTTTTTGTCGACCGGAAGTAGTAATTTATCTTATTTCCGATTTCTCAAAGAAATGCATGTGAATTTATAAAGTACTAAAAATATCCCGCACTATTATGCACATTTTATTTGGCGTTCACTTGGTGCCCAGTTCTTTTTTTACGAGATTCTAATTATTATAAAAAGTTTAAGTAATTAAAAATGGATTAAAAATATTGTCCCGAGTTGCCATCCCCCGTAGTGTTATATAAGAATATTCAAGAAAGTTTAGGGGAGATCGCTCCCGGTTTTTATTTCATTTGAGATCCTTTTGTGATTTACGAATGTTATAAAAAAATATTTTCATTAATTTTCTTTTTTAATGTGAGATCTTGTTTTGCATTTTTAAATTATTCGCTCAAAATAGAATTAATACGCCAATTAATAACTAAAATTGAGTTAACTGTCTTTAATTGATTCGAAATTGACGAAATCAGGCAAACGCGAACTGAATAAAGTTCATCCTCGACAACCCTCTGATAAAGCGATCACTAGGATTTTTAGTTTTAAAAAAAATCTTTTTGTCTCCCCTTTTTACATAAAATTTAGTAGCTTTTTAATTAATCTATCTAATTATATAAACAATTTAATATTTTTGCATAGTCATTCAAGATCTACCGCTGTGTTATATTTCAGATCAATCGGACATTGGGGAAGTGGGTCTAATTAATATTTTAAAATTTGTGGAGCCACACACATACAAATGTGAGCGGCTGGAGTGTGGTGTAATTATTATTTATATGTAACTTAAAGGGCGAATGTATCGGTTCGTTTCATCTCGTAAACTGTTTGAACTTTTTAGTTGTGTAGTCCCGAATTATGGCGCCGTTGTTTAACTGTTTATGACCATGTTTACAGCTAGTTTGCATATATTTTGTTTAGATTGTTGTCACTGTTTATATAAAGTGTCTTTTTGTATAATTCTGTCGTATGTTTCGTGGCTTGTTGTTTGTTATCTGTGACTTAGGGACTATTTGTTTACGTGTAGTGTGTGAGGTGTGTGAATGTCAGTTTCCGGTGTGGCGTTTGATTCACTTTTGGATGTCGTGCGGATGAGGCGAGGAAGTCTGTGAGTCAGATCCTGGACCATCCGGGGCATCATAAGTCGAAGAAACGCCATCAAACTATTGCATTTAGTGAATATATTTCTTTATAGTCTAGTAAGTTAGATACTCTATTTATTTTTCTATTTTGTTATGTTGATTGGCCATGAGCTAGCTTTTTCTCGACTGTATGTTTTCTTATCGCCATTGTGGTTTTGCCAGACCACGTGTAAGCAGACAGATTCATATACTTGATTAGTTTTTTTCCCCCTAGGCTTGTGTTAAGCCAGGGATAAGGTTCATTGTTGCCTGACCCTCAGTTACTGTTCATTCTTGACTATCCGGTTTGGTTGTGTTACTTGTAATCTGTTTTACACATTTTTGTACGTCATCATAGTGGACTTTCACTTCATGTGGTGATCTTTGTTGATCCGTAAGGCACCATGAACCAAGCCCACACGTCATAAAAACTACTAAAAACCACTAACGACACTAGACCCCACAGCATAAACCACACTTCAAAACTCTACGACTCACTTACCTCTACCCACATCTCTCAACACTAGTCACACAGACCACACTCAACATTTATCACACTCCATAAACACCTTTTCTAATATACCTACATCAGACCGTCCCAGAGTCATCTTAGCTCTAAAGGGCACCTTACTCACTTTAGGGAAAATAAAAGCATAAGGCTGACCACACAATTCCTTCATATGCCGAGGTCACAGTAAAAGGTGAACTCTACTTCACTTGCCAACTAGACCGTGAGGGATGGAAAGGGGAACTTTACACCCTCCATTACTACACAACACACGGAGTAGATAAAATCCCACACCACTCTCGCTACATAATAAACGATTACACACCCACTAGTGGCTAGTTTTTGAGATTCAGGTCGTCTAAGGATTGTAAGAATCTGATGTACAATGTACATTAACAAAGAGGGTAATAATATATGTGAATATACTCGAAAATAAATACACGCATATTGTCAAGTGATTTTACAAGTTGACGCACCTGAACAAGCTTAACACAATCAATACCAAACTCACTTTACCGCACCGCACCCCACCTCTACATACACATACTCAACACAACACAGTCTGAGTAGACCAAACCCCACGGCACCACACTAAATACAAGTAGAAGTTGTAAGAAGACACACGGTCTATATTTATTTACCTACTGTACAGAATGCTTGCAGGACAAACGCCAACAGGATACATGTATGTACCTTCATTGTGTTAATCCACACATATAATGATTCGAATGAAACCTGATTAAAGTAAGAGTGCTTTTGTTAAGTAGATCTGTAAAAATGTTTATATATAGATGTAAAAAAGTAAAATATTGGTACATTTAATAATGTTTTATAAAGATTTTAAATTAAAATAACTGATGATTGCATCTCAATTTTAATTGAGACCTAGCAATACACGATGCAGTATAAATATATATATATATATATATATATATATATATATATATATATATATATATATATATATATATATATATATATCTTAAATATAGAAATCCCGGCGAAATCTATATATATGTAAAGCAAAGTGGTCAAATGCCCGGTAGGGCACTTCCCGTCCTCACAGGCGCATCAAATTTGGCACGATGATGCCTTGGGGCAATAGAACACGGCGGCCGGTGACGTTTGGCCGAAAAACTACGGAGAGGGGGTCAAAACTGACCAGCTCCGTATATGGGGTATATTACGAAAAATCTTTTGCCCTTGATATTTTGTGAGGTAGTACGAGATCACCTAGGGGTGTGAGAAAAACTCGGCATATCCGGGAAAACTTCGTAAAAGGGTCAAGACTGACCAGCTTATATTTCCTTATATAATCTTTGTATTTTATGGAAAAGCAGAGGGTAATTTCAACACAGAGTTCAGGGCATTTACCGTTTGTACATCTAGCTAATTTTTGACATGCACCTAGGTAAATGGATTGGAATAGAAGTGTAGCATTTGCTTCAGTAAAAAATTAAGTTGTTAATTAAAGTACGTATCCCAATTAAATAAGTTAATTAATTTTAAAAGTCAATGTAATATAAATTATGAGATGTACTGTTCATGGAACCTCTGTAGTTTTAATTCCATTTTAGTCATACATTTCGAACTTTCCAATATTTTCTCTGAAAATGGAATTTAAACAACAAAAAAAGACAACAACATTTTCTCTAAAATTAGCACTACTGTTTAAATTTAAGCACTCCATACCTCAGCCGTCACTAAATAATTAAGTATTCAAATTCTCAAAGGATTTTGAAAACCTAAGCGAAGCTAGGCAGTATGCCTAGTTGATAAATAGTTCAATGAATTCTAGAAATAGCTTCAATAGTATATTAATACTATAATTATAATATGGAATCGGCTTTGGGTCGGCATGGTTGAGTCGGTAAAGCGCATGGTTGCTAAATCGAAAATTAACTCTAAAATCCAACAACTGCTGCCTTGAATTTTTTATGGGTTGTACAGCGGCTTCAAAAGCAAATCCAAAAAGAAAAACAGGCTGAGATCGGAGTCACGGCTTATATGGCGATAACAAGTTGACACGTGTTAACTGTGTTGGGTGGAATACCTTCCAACAGAAATACATGAACGAAGAAGAATATGGAATGTATCTACCTGTGGGGTGATGTAGTGACAAGAACATGTACCTGCTCTGTTACAATTCAACGACGCTGCGAGCTGTTGTTGTGGTTTTGCTAAGGATGTCAAGGTCTATATTTCCTAGAAGTCGAACGGGCATGTATTTATTGGATTTAGAAACAAGTACTTCTCGCCCACAGCCGCTCATTAAAAAAAAAAGAAACAGGATTTAACGTGGGCTGCGATTATTTTATTTATTTTTTTCACATCCAGGTTGTAACGTCAAGTGGATTCACAGACGTTTCTTCCGCATTAAGACTTGCTGGTATATTATTATGATAAATACGAGCGCGTGTTAACATGAGATTACACTTGTATTTTCCAACGCCTGATGAGTCCCGAAAAACCCCCAGCTCTACGCGATAAAATGGGTGTGGCGAGGCGTGTGACTGAAATAACTATTAAACATATCATATTGTGTTAAACAAAAGTACGGGACAACAGCTAGTTAGACGGTAGTTTACAACGGTGTCGTCGGCAACTTTTTTCATGATGAATTAAAAAGCAAGGGGTTAACGCGCCCAAGAAATATCCTGGAGCGTTTTGCTTGTCAGCTTAAGAGTAGGCCTAACTCATAAAATGCATCTAATGTGTGATCAACAGACGACGTTACGCCAGAGGCGTAGCGAGGGGGGGGGGTGGGGGGCGGGGGTGCGGATCGCACCGGGTGACACCATTTAAGGGGGTGACATCAAGGCAAAAAATTGCAAAATATATAGAGACAAAAAGAAAATTCCACTTAATCAAGTGATTAAATCGAGTATTAAATAGTCTTTTAAGAGGTGCAAATCGAAAATTGAAAGTGTGTCCCCGGGAAGGGTCTCTACGCCTCTAGAGGTTGACACCATTAAGTGCCGCACCAGGTGACACCCGATCTCGCTACGCCACTGCGTTACGCTAATATTTTCACACAAAAAAATAATAATTAGGCGACCCTCCCCCTTCACCAAAGTTACGACAAACTTCACCCCCACCCCCCCCCCCCCCCCACCCCCCGTTATTTTAAAATTCCAACAGCCATTAATACAGAAAATATTAGCCAATTCAAATCAAGATCCGATTTTTTAAACAATTTGCATTTCATTTTTTTAAGTTTGTCTGATTACACGAAACAACTAATCAGATTTAGTTTGAGAAATTTCGTTTTATAATACGAAACCCTGCTGTTACAGTATTATTAGTCTCTTCCGTGTCCTGATCCCAAATCGTATTAAAGATCCGACTGCTCCTCCACTCCCAATCTCCCAATCCCCCCCCCCCCCAACCCTTGTCAATTAAAAACGGATCTTCCAATAAACGCGTGGTTAACTGTTTTACAAAGATAAAACATTCAAAAAGACAGTATGATATATACGATAAATAGAACAGCCTACACTACTACTGGTGTAGGTCTATTGTTCTAAGACAGATAGTATCAATATTTGTTTACGTAGTTTTCCCCAAGACTTGGGGGTACGGGGATACTTCCAAGCTAGGTAGACACTGAAAATAGCATTTACTCAAAAATTGAGATAGATCTACACGTATAAATAGGCCAGGTTTTGCGAAAATGGACCGCAAGTGACCACAGCAAAGTATATACAAACTTACACTACTTTCTCTATAAGGCCTAAAATAAAAAAATAACATTCCATGAACATGTATATTTTTTTTTCAAAATTGGAACAAAATGTGTGTTTTGGGGTATGTGACTGTTAGAGTGTTGTGTTTTTGTACGTGTGTTTGCATTTGTGGGTGTATATATATATATATATATATATATATATATATATATATATATATATATATATATATATATATAATGTGTGTTTGAGTGTGTTTACATGGATGAATGTATGTTTGTTTATGTGTTGAATGTGAGTTTATGTATGTTTGCGTGTATTTTCTTTTTTTTTTTGGGGGGGGGGGGGGGGAATAGAATAAATTGTCAAGTGGTTGATTTGTTATTGTTCTTGAAAAGTGAAAACAAATTGCTTTAAATAGAAACGAATTTCAAAATCCCCTCCATTGTATAGATCATATGATAGTAAAAGAAAAGAAAAACGCTTTAATTATCTCCGCTAACCAGATTTCTTTCTCGTCGTGGTTTCCTGTGATAAGGATTTTTTCTTTGTCTAATTTTGTCAGCGTACGGGCTGATACGATGTAAAAATGAAGGGTAACAATATGTGTTGGCTAGCACCAGAATATTCAAAAGCTTCATTGTTTTTTTCAGTTGTAGATTTTGTCATCACACACAAATTTGTCTGCTCTTCATCCTAGAGTTTTAAAGAGGAAATCTGAATTCAATTTCATTATATCGCAAACGTAATTGTAACTGTTAAAAAGTTCATAATAATAATCATTAAAAAAGTTTCAAAAAACCCACGCTTTCTGATTGAACTAAAAAGTAGAAAATAAATACTATACATCACAATAATGCAAGCGATCACTCTACTATAAGCGATCAAAAACGTGGGTCGCCGAAGTAAAAGTTAGATTACTATTGATTAGATAATACTATTGACTTTTATTAGGGAGCTTGTAGAGAGTCAACAGTATTAGAAACTGTAAGAAAATCACGGCGCCCCACGTAAAAAACACGTTGTGTGAATACGTTACTGACTAGAACACATAGATTTGAACCCGTGTCGAGTGGGATAGCAATCGTGTGCCCAACCACTCGACCATATCGTCTCCCCCAAACTGGCCACCAGTGGTAATAGTTACCTCCTGTAAGTTTAAAGTCGGTTCAAACTAAATTATCTGCCCCTAAGCCTGTGGTGACGTGGGATCGTTCGCTTCACTGCGCGCGGCAAGAGAGAGGCGAGCTACGCGTCGCTGGTTTTTTTTCTAATGGCTCGCAGAGGAGAATTATATATATAGATTATATAGCGGTCTAAAATGCTCAATAAAATGTTTCCATTGATCAATTTAGTAATAATAACATTTGAATATTCTATGGTCATCCAAAAGAAAGCTTCCCTGAAAATTTCAGCGCGCTAGCTAACTGGGAAGTGCCAGAAATTTCGATCGCAAGATTTGATTGGAAAGACAAACAGAGAAAGCAAGTTAAAGAAAACGTGGGAAAAAACGTTTAAATGAAAAGCTTGAATGTAATAATGCACTAAAAATTAGAAAATAAATTCTACACTACTATTTAAATAACTATAAAGAAAAGCGTGGGTCACTTTAGTATCTATTGGATACCTTTCCTAATATTTTGGAAGAGGACCAAGCTTTTCTTTATAGTAATTTAAATAGTGTAAATTATTTTTTTACTTTTTAGTGCATTATTACATAAAAGCTTGTTATTAAAAGTTTTTTTGTGAATTTTTTTTAGTACTTTACATGTTTTATTTACACTAGAGTTGCATGACTAAAATCCATTGCGCACCTATTGAACGTGATGACGCCCTATTGAACGTGATGATGCGTGACTAATGGCGCGTAATAGTTTGATGAGACAGCCTAGTAATTTGGACAAAACCTTAACTAATCAATAAAAAATTAATCAGGCAAACAATTAAATCAAATTTAATGTCATTTTGCATTGTCTTCATGTCTTGACCCACGTACCAACTACAAACCGTATCTGTCAGTTAGAAGTGCCTGCAAATCCTCTTAGACGTTTCGATCTAGACAGACAGACTACCGACTTACAACAGTCTAACAAGGAAGTGAGTTAAATAAAAGCTTGTAAACAGATGTTTTTTATTGTGCTTGACAATTAGATTTGAGCGCATAAAAAATTAAACTGTCTTACATGTGACTTTACAATTGGCTTCATTAAATTTGTCATCACAATAGAAATCCCCCACCACAGAAGACACAGCGGTTTGTATCGCAAAGTTTTGGACTAAATGGGGCGAACAGGTTGTGGACCTAAAACCCAGAATACGGCGTTTTCATTTTTACTTATTGACAAAATTAACAAATTTTGTAATTATTATAGTAAATATATTTTTACTTTCTCGTATATACGAAGTATAGAGAAAGTATTGTAATCGTGCAAAAAAAATCGAGAATTTTACTAATCTCGAAGTTTTACACCTCACTGAGTCGGAAAAACATAGTTTGCAATCTTGACCGTATGTCTGTGTGTCTGTGTCTGTGTGTTTAAACACGATAACTTGGGTACCGTTACAGCTTGGTTGATAAAATTTCATATATAAGTATTATATCAAAATCGTAGATCCGTATCTACTTTTGAGCGATTTCCGGAAACCGGAAGTGGAGCTTTTTCTACTTTGAATTTTTCAAAAGCCTATAACTTCAGTACTATTTCAGATAGATAATGAAATTTCACAAGTAAATAAAAGATCTAATTCTCTACCTTCTGTCAAATGTTGAGTAATTTCCGTATGTCGGAAGTAGTAATTTAAGCTATTTCTGATTTCTCAAAAAAACGCATGTTAATTTATAAAGTACTAATAATATCCCGCACTATTATGCACATTTCATTTGGTGTTCACTTAGTGTGCATTGCTTTTTTAAACGAGATTTTATTTTATTATAAAAAGTTTAAGTAATTAAAAATGGATTACAAATATTGTCTATGTCCTGAGTTGCCTTCCCCCGTAGTGTTATATTAGAACTAGCCGTCCCGGCCAGGCCCCACACTGGCATATCTGAAAAACGTATCTGTAAAAGACCATAACTTGTGTGTTTGGTAATTAGCATAAACCCGGCATTGCCCACCCTAACCACAACCAACCAAAACACACAAAAAACGCAAACATAACACTAACACAAAACAAACACAAAAGAAAACACAAAAAAAACGCAAAGACAAACCCAACCACAAACACAAAGAAAACACAAACACTAATGCAAAGAAAAAAGCAAACGAAAACTAATCCAATCGCAAACAAAAACCCAACCACAACCAAATGAAACCAAAACACACACAAAAAAATCAACGAAAACGTAACACAAACACAAATACAAACACAAACGAAAACACAAACGCAAAGAAAAAAAGCAAACGAAAGCAAACTTAAACCCAAATCCAAACGCAAACACAACCCCAACGCAAACCCAAACTCAAACACAAATAAAATACAAACGCATATATAAACTCAAAGTGTCCACAGTCTAGCCCGGGGCGCCAAATCGCACCATGACGACGTGCGACGTAACCGCCTGAATACCAGATGGGCTCTACGTGTAGTACTAGTGCATATCTGTCTTATATAAAGATATGAAAGCATAAACCAAGCTCAATATTTAGGTTTTTAAAAACATGCCACAATGGAATAACAAAAGAATCGGCAAACACTAAATTTGATTTTTCTCGAGAGTGAAAAAGTGTGATAACTGTAAGCTAGGTCAAATCCTTATCACAGGAAACAACATTGAGAAACGGGTCTGATGAGTGAAGATATTGGCTGCGCTTTGCTTTTTCTTTAACATCCTACTTGCTAGTAATCATGGAGGATCTGACATTTTTAAAGTTTGAAATAATTGTTTAGTTTTAGACTTTCCTAAACAATAAGAACTCACTCTTGTCTACACATGCACAACACCCACGCACACATGCTCATAAGCACGCTCCAAAAACATGCAGAAGAAATTCTACCGCCCCCCCCCCAAATATCATGTACCCCCCCCCCCCCCCCCCGGAGAAAAAAATATGGAAGAAACACTTGGGGAAGAGGGTGGTTTGCTAGGTCTGTACAATTAAATGCACCGTAGTTTGTCAATACGAATAGGCGGGAAATCTATTATGACTTTTCGTATACCTTCATCGTTGATCATTAAAAACATGTATGCAGTCATTCACCCCTTAAGTACACCTATACTAGCACAAACATATTAAATCTATGCAAAAATTTAACAAAAATTTTGTAAATTATTTCACTAGTTATAAAAAACGAGCAATTTTTACAAATTATTTACATGCATAAACAATATCACCCTCCCTCATACTCATCCGTTTTTTAATCTTATCGGATCTTGTTTACCACACCCTCGACAGCGAATTCTGAACCTGTTCTTGAAAGTGAAAAAACAAATCCCAGAAAAACTCATTGAAACATTTAATAATCCTAAAAATTAATGTGGCTACTAAGATTTTAAACTTCATTACAGTTCAAGATGACTTAAAGAATCAAAAACTACATTTTATTACCACTATTTTGATACCAAATTTAATTATCAAAATAAATCGGTAGCCTGGAAAATGATTTGTGAATAAAAGGATTTGTTTCTAAACAGCTACGATGCTATGAGTGATAAATTTAAAGTGGGTTTGCTTTTTAGGAGTGTTGTTACACGATTGACCGTTCAGCAGAAATGTGTCGTCTGCTAAATTTCTTCCCATTAAAATCCTAGGCGGGCAAAATGGGCGGGCTTAGTTGGCTGTTGTCTCGATGAAAATATTTTTTGAAGATATTTTTTTACCCTGCATAACCTTTTTCTTAAATAAATGAAATTAGTTTAGTAGGACGTAACATGTAATTTTGCATTGATAAAAAAAACGTTTAAATGTTTTTACATTAATATTAAATCCTGGGCGTCGCTAGGTAGGTTGTCACCCATTTCGGCAACTAATGGTTTCACCACCATATATATATATATATATATATATATATATATATATATATATATATATATATATATATACAGGGCGTAGCGAGGGGGGGGGGCGGGGGGTGCGGACCGCACCGGGTGACACCATTTAGGGGGGGTGACACCAAGGCAAAAAATAGCAAAATATATAGAGATAAACTTGAGGGGGGGGGGGGGGGTGCAAGTCGAAAGTTTGAGGGGGGGGGATGCAAATCGAAAACTTGAAAGTTTGTCCCCGGGAAGGGTCACAATGACACCCGACCTCGCTACGCCACTGTATATATATATATATATATATATATATATATATATATATATATATATATATATATATATATATATATATATATATATATATATATATATATATATATATATATATATATATATATATATATATATATACATATATATATATTATATAAAATTCTTTCGGTGGGGGGTGACACCATTATATATATATATATATATATATATATATATATATATATATATATATATATATATATATATATATATATATATATATATATATATATATATATATATATATAGATAGATATATATATATATATATATATATAATGTGGCATTTGGTATAGGAATCGAATACTAGAAACGTCGAACTACTGCACTGTGTGAGTGAGATATCTGATCCGAAGCGGGAAGTGAAATACAAACTGAATAGAACAAAAATTACGTACAAGTGGTGGGAAGCCACGAATGTTGACTTAAGTGGCGTATACAAAACAGAGTGACAATGTGAATTTGCTCTGTTGAATATTATTACCCCTTGAGACTCTTAATATTAGGTTCTGTATCAACCAAGACCCTTTTCTGTATTCGACACCCCACATCGACGCTAACATAGCTATCTTTTTGTAGGAAAGTTTGTGTGTCTTTTTCATAGACTGTAACTGTATGAATAATCTTTCAACGTACTCCTCACACATGCTTTTTCAATACTAAGAACAATACAGTTTTGTTTCATAGGTAGTTGTAGTTGGGGCTAGTGTTAGGGTCAGTGTTTTTTCCTGCGTGCGGGTGTAATTACCCTGGGGGTAATTGATAAAGGGGCAATGACCTTTTGCGTTTACACCGGGAGGATGTCAAAGGGGGAAGGGGGGTGGAGGGGAATTGACTGTATGGAGTGCGTAATATCATTAACACAGATTTAAAAGTATGTTAATGTTATTTGTCGGCATTGACTTTAAAGCAAATGCTTTAAAATATCGCAATTTAAATTTGATGCACACAGTCATTAAGCACGAGGACGGCATTGCACTCACTATAGCCTCGATTGGTTCGTGACATCACTCAACACACATCCTGGTAATCCGGAAATATATCATACATTCTGCTGTATATTATTTTAAAATACAAGTGTATAGCACACAATTATTCCTGGTTGTGTTATAGAAGAGGTAATACAACATTGTAATTTTATATTCAATTTATTATATAATCCAAAAATAATAATAGGGATTACATATCTTTTCTAATGACATATTGAAATAATTCTTTTTTAAAATTCTTTTATATTTTTACAGCGGAGAGATTAAATGAGTGAATCCTTCAATGATTATAAATAATTTATTTAAATGATTTAATTTTGCTTAATTTTAAAAAAATATAATTAGTTTAATTAAAATTAATCTTTGCCTATGTTTTACAGCAGTGGTTCCCAACCTTTTTCGTGTGGCGACCCCCTTTTATAAAAAGTAAGTGACCCGCGACCCCCATAGAAATAAAAAAAGTGGAAATTAATAAGCACTAAAATAAGTTTTTTTTGTAGACTTTCAATAAGCAATTCTCTTGATAACTGTTTTAATAGCATGAGTAAAATTGCATACTATTCACTAAACCTTCTTGGTTAAAGTTTTAATTTTATAAAATTTTGTTAACGCCAACCTATGTCATTATAATTATCTTCATTTTGTTTTTAATCGAAGAATAGTGTTGAAAATATATTCTCGAAAAGTCAATAAATTTTACGTTTGGGTATTAATGGTGAATACTACACTAAAATTGTGTCTGCAGTTTTTCATCTTACTCGGAATCATTCTGCAAATCAAAGAATTCATCTTGTAATTCATCGGGAATGCTGGCAACATCAAGGAAAGAAACAAATGGGTAATGCGTAAATGCAGATTTCTTTTTTTTTTCAGCTCAGAGAAATAGCACTGCAGTTCGTTTCCAAGAGATTCAAGAAGCCCAGAAATCGCTTCTTTCAAAATGTTAATTATCTCACAATCAAATTCATCTACCACACCGCAGAGTTTCTCAAATTTACAATATTTCCAAGATTTATTTTCTTTACGGATTTTGCAGCTTTGATAAAAATGCCCCGAGATTATCATGGAAAGTTATAATATTCGTTCATATTCCCTGAAGCTTCATGTTAAGCTTAACTTGATGTACGAACACATCTGCTAGGTAAGATACTCTCTCCAACCACTCTATGTCGTTTTAAATATAACAAAAAGTCTTGTTTCCTTTGCACTTCCAAGAACAATTCGATTTCAGATTTCAATTCAAAAACACAATTTACAACATTTCGTTTGACAGCCAGCGTACTGTAGTGTAGAAGAGCAGAACCTCGTGATCTATATCAATGTTTTTGCTCAGTTCTATGAAGGCTCCAGATTTTATATAATTTACGACTTATACTAGCAATGGACTCTTGATGTCGATTGGTTAGGGCAGTGGTTAGGGAGCTAAATCTTTTCTGTTTTCTGAAAGCCCGATTTTGAGCTAAACATAGATGGCGCACCATCCGTACAAACCCCAACAGCCGTTCTAACCCATTTTAATCATCCAGTTTCAAAAAAGGTATTTATTTTCTCCATGCTATCTTCACAAAAGAGCAACTCTTCTTTGCTATCATCTGAATGAATATAGACAAAGACCAGCAACTGCGAACACGAACTCACGTCTGTTGATTTATCAACTTGAAAAACAAACAATGGTGAAAGCTTAATTTAATATATTAATAAAATATTTAACATTTACGTACATGCAGCGTTTGATGAGATTTTCTCCTATTGTTTTTATTTTTTTGCTTGGCATTTTCTATCGCGACTTCATTTGATGCTTGCACTAAAGCTGGTGAAAACTTCCTGATCGATCAAGTCTCTGGCGTTTGCAGATGTTTGGAATGACTCGTCTCAAATGACGTTTTAGTTTTGAAGATTTCAACTGAGAACAACTTTGTACAGTGCGCTTTGTTTCTTCTCTATTACATTTCCAGTGATGTTAATAAAGCCGAATTTCAAAAATTCTTCTAAATATTTTTGTTTTGTTTCAAATTACTAAGGTTTAGTATACCAGTTGGCGACCCCCCAGAAAGCCCTTCGCGACCCCAGGGGGGTCGCGACCCCCAGGTTGGGAACCCGTGTTTTACAGGCATTATAAAATTGCTTAAATCTTCTTTTATAATCGGCGGAATGGTTGATTATGTTTAAGCTTTAATAATCTAACCTGTAGGCTTACTTTTTAATTTTCATTTCAGCATCATTTTCTTTTGACAAAAAACGAAGTTCGTGTGATCTACCATAATATACACGTGTGTCAATTATTCGGATACTTACTCTGGCGTTATGTTGTTCATCAACAAGATTTTTACATTATCCATGGTTGGTTTTGTCTCACAAGTGTTCTGTACTGAAGGTAATTATCTTTGAGAATTATGCGAACATAAAACGAAACCAATTTATAATAAATCATTACATATTTACTTTTATAACAACAAATTAATGCTTTGGTTTCACATTTTGTATTTTATTGTAAAAATAAATAATCTATACTCAAATTCTGAGGACGGATAAATTTGCAATGAAATAAATTAAAGATTTATACAATTAATTTTCTAAATTAATTGTTACAATTATCCTATATTAAACAATTGAATGATTAACTATTTTACTTTAATTAAAAAAGCAAATTATATTAATAATCTTGAAATGCGTCACTTCTATTTTGGCAACTTCGCAAGAACTCGAATCCAGTTGGTTGAGATTTTTTTCCTCTGCCGCAGACAGTTATAAAGTTGAAACTTTTTATCCTACCCTATTTTATTTCCGATGTGATTTTGTCTGGCTCTAATACCCTGTAACTCTTTAAACTGTTTAAACGTTTAGAATTTTCAACTGGGTTATTTCCCATGTAGTTCCCTTATCCACCTGTTTGTTCTTATAATTACATCCAGTAAGTGATCTATCCAGCTACTTGTTCGTCAAAAGTTGACGTTTGTCTCTCTTACCGTCCTGTTGGGACTGCTTTACCTTTCACTAAATACTCTGGTTATCGCATTGAGTGTCTTGATGTATTCGTAGCCAGAGGCGTAGCGACCCTTCCCAGCGCCCGGGGACAAACTTTTCGATTTGCAGCCCCCCCCCCCCCCCTCGAGATTTTGATTTGCACCCCCCTCAAACTTTCGATTTGCACCCCCCCTCGAGATTTTGATTTGCACCACCCCCCCTCAAACTTTCAATTTGCACCCCCCCTCAACCTATCAATTTATTTTTCCAACCCATTTTGGCGCCCCCTAAGCTCGGCGCCCGGGGACGTATGTCCCCCCCCCCCCCCGCCCCCCCCCCCTCGCTACGCTACTGTTCGTAGCTGCTTCTACTTGTTCTGATAATTCAATGATAATTAATATATTGTTGGCACTTCGCCTTAGCGACCCACTATATTGGCAAGAGCCTCGTGTTTCCGGCAAGCTAAACCAAGCCGAAAAGGAATGCGGTGGTAATTGTCAGACTAAACATTGGGCTCTGGTCAGTTCAGTTCCGATGGCTAACTATTTGTCCACATAAAAATATCTTTGTACCAGTAAAAAAAAATCTATTCCTACACTTCGGAAAAACCAGAACTTCTTCAATGAGTCTTTTGTCCTGATATTATGTGTGGGCTGTGCGCATTTCATTAAAATAATATTCCCATGATAAATAAATAATCACTCATGGCTATGTTGTGCTCATTCGGTTGCACAATGTTAATATCTAAATATCACTTAAATCCTTGTTAAAATATATTGATATTTGAATCGTAGATGCCAGAATACTATTTTTTGTTTCCACAATTTCAGACAAACCCGCTGAGCTGATGGTGTTGACTCGTCAAGACCTCCGTAGTTATGACCTGGATACTTTAGAATACAAAACACTTCTGAACAAATCTCTCGGTGGAGCTCTTAGTTTGGACTTTGACTACAGAGAGAACTCTATCCATTGGACTGATGTTCTATCTCATAACATTTTTATGTGAGTTAGACTTTAATACATTCTATATTTTGTCAAAGTTTTACAACTATACCACGTCTCTAGCTAATGCAATATTGACAGCATTTTAAAACATAATTTGTCTGGCTCTTTTTTTTTCGGTTGTTTATAACCCAAACTGTAAAACGTATTACAGGATTAATCTCCACACTGGAAAAGATGAGGTAAAAACATTTATTGAAGGGGATGTAACTCCAGATGGTATTGCTGTTGACTGGGTGCATCGTAATCTGTATTACTCTGACACTGGATACAACAAGATCGAAGTATCTCGCCTGGATGGCAGCCATCTTAAGACACTCATCAGTGATGATCTTGATCAACCAAGGGCTTTGGCTGTTGACCCTGAAAATGAGTAGGTTCAGTTGACCTTTGTTTTATTTGAAAACAAACTATATTGTGTTGTATAATATCTTTTGATTTCACTAACAAAACTTGCCAATTTTGTCTAATAGTTGGATCTACTGGACAGACTGGGGCAAAACACCTAAGATTGAAAAATCTGGTATGAATGGACAAGAGAGAAAGGCTATTGTAACTCAACATATTGTATGGCCAAATGGACTCACTCTTGATGTGTACTTTAAAATATGTGTACCTTAAGGCTACATAAAATATATTTTTTTAGATTTAATTCTGGGTTTAAGTTTATTTATTTATTTTAAAGAGCCAAATATATGGTCTCCCACTAAAAAAATAGACCTTTAGTTTACCTTTTTTGATAAAAGTTTAAACCTTATAAAATATATCAGCATTAGCAACTAACCAAACGAAAATGACAATAAATTAAATGAAATTGCAGATTACGTTCAACAACGTTTGTACTGGGTTGATGGTAATTTACAGACAGTCTCCAGCTGCAATTTTGAGGGGGAAGATCGTAAAATCATCCTTGACAATCATCCAATACTCAAACGCCTGTTCAGCATCACTTTATTTGGAGACAACCTCTTCTGGACTGACTGGACGTCCAACGCTGTACATAAAGTAAACAAATTTGGGAAAGAATCTGCAATCACCATAGCTGCAAACCTCAGCCAACCTATGGGAATACAGGTCTACCATATCTCCAGACAGCCGATAGGTAGGTCGGGTTGCAAGACAGTCTAGACCTTTCCGACACGACTTCACTTTTGGCACCGGTAACTTAAACTTCACAGAAATTAATGCTGCGTGTATAGTAAACTCACTATTCAGTTTCTCCAACAATCCCTCAAAATTAATTTGTCCTTGTTTTCTTTTTTAAAAATATTGTTTTCTTTTTTAAAAATATTAACGGAGCTGCCTCTCTAAATTATGGGACATAACCAATAAAACAAAGGATATATTACTATTACTATTTTCTGGTTAGCTTGCTTTGGGAAAACATAGCTAATCGTCATTTAATACTAAAACTTTTAGAAAATCCATGTCAAGATTTAAGAATGAAAAAATTTCGGGCAAGTGTTCATTCAGGAAATCGGCCTTCGGACTAAGTGCATTCGATAATGTGTCTTTCAGGCAAACGTCCGGCTCACGAGCAAATCAAATATGGTCATACAACAATGTTTCATGTTTTATCTGTGTTCCAGGAACCAATCACTGTGGGACAAACAATGGCGGCTGTACAGACCTGTGTCTGCCTAAACCACGAACCAATGATACAACAGATAGCACCAAAAACTTTGAATGTGTGTGTTCTAATGGAAGAAGATTTGGAGAAGGGGATCAAAAACACATTTGCTTATCTAATGGTAAGAATTAGTACTTATTCATTGCTTAAGTCCGTATACTGCCGTACAGTTATTATTAAGTTTTATTTTTGAACAATTTAACTACTACTGGTAGTGGTAGGTGTAGTAGTAGTAATGGTGGTAGTAGTAATTATAGCACATCATCTGTTATCGTTGGAGAATTTCAAGCACTTTTCTCACTGATAGCTTCGTTGATATTCCAAGCATCAAGAACTTATTTTTATATCATTTTATATCATTCCAACTTTAGTAAAAGATATTGTTAATATCTTACCGGTGAATAAATCCTTTTAGTTTCTTAATCACCAAGCATTTTTGATAGGCCAAGATTAAAATATGTGATTTGTTAATGGCAACTCAGGGCTTAGCCATACTTTTGAATCGATTTTTAAATACTTAATTTTTACTTTCTCGTATAGAGAAAGTCTTGTAATCGTGAAAAAAAAATCGAGATTTTTACAAATCTCGACGTTTTACACCTCACTCATACGGAAAAACATAATTTTGCAATCTTGTCCGTATGTCTGTGTGTCTGTGTGTCTGTCTGTGTGTAAAAACGATAACTTGAGTACCGTTACAGCTAGGTTGATGAAATTTCATATATAAGTATTTTATCAAAATCATAGATTCTGATCAACTTTTGAGCGATTTCCGATAACCGAAAGTGGTACTTTTTCTACTTTGAATTTTTCAAAAGCCTATAACTTGAGTACTCTTTCAGATAGACAAATGAAATTTCACATGTAAGTAAAAGATCTAATTTTCTGCCTTCTGTCGAATTTTGAGTAATTTACGTTGACTTGAAGTAGGCCTACTAATTTACGCTATTTTCGATTTCTCAAAAAACGCATGTAAATTTTTAAAGTACTAATAATATTGCGCACACTATTATGCACATTTTGTTTTGGCGTTCGCTTGGTGCGCAATTCTTTTTTCTATGAGATTCTATTCTATTTTTAAAAGTTTAAGTAATTAAAAATCATGTCTATATTTCAAGTTATATAAGAATATTCGAGAAAGTTTAGGGGAGATCACTCCCGGTTTATTTTAAATAGGAAACAGTATCGTAAATGAAAGAATAGCGCACCAAATAAACAGGTGTGTATAAGAGTGTGGAACACTAATACTTTTCAAATTCAAATGCGTTTTTTTTTTTTTTTTTTTTTTTTTTGAGAAATCGAAAATAACGAAAAATACTACTTCAGGTCACCGAAAATTACTCAAAATTTGACAGAAAACAGAGAATTATATATTTTACTTATACATGACATTGTATCTATCTATTAGAAAAAGTACTCAAGTCATAGGCCTTTGAAGAACAGAAATTAGACGTGCAATAGAAAGCCAAAAAAAAAACCCGCAAGCAGCTACTATACCCAAATCCGCAGAACATCGCAGGGATAATAATTCCTGAACCTCTTCAAACGACAACAAGAGGGCAAAATTTCGTCTAGTGGGATCCCGGACCGACTGACGTTTACAGAATGATGATGTTCGTAGCAATGGATAATATCAATCGTCAATAAGGGGTCGGCGTTGTCGAGTCGGTAAAGCTCATGGCTGCTAAAATGAAAAGTCTCGAGTTCGAACCCTCGGGCAGATGAGGCTCGTTAGTTGGGGACAGCCACTCTTCTAGGAGAGACAACTCCAAAATTAAACAACTGCTGCCTTGTAGTTTGTTCTTGGTTGGGCAAAGGCTTTGGAAGCAAATCCAAAAAGAAAAGCAGGCTGAAATCGGAGTCAATGGCCTCAATGGCGCATAACCAGTTGACACGTAACGCTTAATTGTGTTGGAGGCGTGGTCGAGTAGGCAAAAAGCTCATGGTTGATAAATTCGAACAAAGTCTCGAGTTCAAACCCACTGGCAGATAAATCTCGATCCCCTCCAACACTAATAATTAAGAACGAAGAAGAAGAGAATCGTCAATACCAGTTTTTTAGTTAAAGAAACTAAACGATGAGTTTTTTTAATGAAACAATAAAGAGTTAACGTCAAACAATGCCTTCTGATCTGAGTTAATTTTCTCTTGTTCCTATTTAATAAATTTGGTATTTCGATCTTTAGTTTGCGCTCTTATGTCGGCGCTCTTATGTCGGCGATTTTATGTTGGCGCTCTTTTGTCTGCGCTCATATGTCGGCGCTCTTTTGTCGTGCGCTCTTTTGACGGGTTACCTGCAAGTGGGTAATCAGTACCGGTGTGCAATTCGTACCATTTCGCTCTTAACCGATAGAAGATCGTGATAACACGTTGAAATTACTCAGGATGACGAAATCTAATTCCTAAATCATTTGATTGGTAAGTTGTACTATTTGGACCCAAGATCTGGTAAATAGTAATTACTGTGCTCTTCTTTTTTTTTAAATTACACCTATTAAACTTATTATTAGGTTTATTAAATCAATAAACCTATGATTTTTTTTTTTTTGTCTAGTTTACAGTAAAAATTCATTAACATTAAAATGAAACTGTTACAGGCTTTTAGTTGTATTTTGAATTAATCTTTGTCCTTAAGGGTTACGAATTAAACACTTCCCCCTATATTTCAGGTTTCGCTTCTTCAATAGCACTAGTACACCTTGCCCTATGGAACCACCTCTCTCAGTAAAGGAAAAGTTGCATCGAATTTCAAAAGGAATCACAATCATACTATTTATTCTAAGCACAAGCTTAACTGTAGCGCGATTGCTGCGTTCTGAGGAAAAAGAAAAAAAATTAAAACAGCTTATCAAACAGACCAAGTTGATTCGGTCCCTTAAAAGAATTCAGTTTAATATCTACTTTATTTTTATTATCGTTTGGTCAACAAATTTGAATTTATCTTTATTTTTATTTCCGTCTTTAACTAGAATTTCGTTTATACTTTCAGTATAATCAACATATTTTGCTCAACAAAAGTACGTATCTTTAAGTTTTACACATATATCTGACGATTCTGATCTCAAAGCTTCAGACAAAATGTGATACACACACATTTTAGCTGTGTATTTTATTCTTTTACTTCCTGGAAATAAATCTCACTTAGTAGATTTTTTAAATAAATCGAATTGTGTGCAGAGACAATGATAACGCTTGTTAGAATAAAAACTTTATACTGATGTGTCGTATTAGGAAGAAACAATGTGAAGCTAACATTTGTTACTTCTATTAAAGTACTTTTTCTTTACATTTATAAACCGTGTCAATTTTTGAAAGAGGCAACCTCAGACCTTGAAACCATTACCAGAGAAGCACGTGCCAAACGTTGAACAAACGGAATTAACTTTGAAAACATCACAATTCAAAACTGAAACATCTAATACTTTGATGGACTGATAGCCATATTACAGAAACATATGTCCAAATTTCTTATAAAAAAGGTAAATCAGATTAACTATACAGGATTTTAATTAAAACATATGTTAAATTATTCCACTAGTTATATAGCAAATTGCAATTGTGAATTATTATTTTTTACAAAGATCTTTATATTCGTCCTATTTTTTCCACAGCTAGAACCAAGAAAACTAACCCTATGCACAGACGAATTTTTAACACCACACCATCGACCGCTACTAGCGATGCCTCTAGAGAGAGAGAAAAGAATCAAACGCCAGATGACAAATCGGACAAATCTGGCATCGGTGCCTTTACAGTCGGGTTATCAAAACCGATCAATTGCCTGTTGAAAGGTATCCGTTTTTTTAAATCAAAATGATGTATCAAATATGAAGCCAATACTATATCAAGACTTTCATTTTGAAATTCTGTAAAGTAAGAATGAATATAAAATTCATATTAAATAAGCTATATCCAATATATATATATATATATATATATATATATATATATATATATATATATATATATATATATATATATATATATATATATATATATATATATATATGCGGCTGGGCATAGTGCTGACCACACTATCTCTTTATATGCCGAGGTCACAGAAACAAGTGAACTCTACTTCACTTGCCCCATAGACCGTCAGGTTTGAAAGGGAAACTTTAATATATATATATATATATATATATATATATATATATATATATATATATATATATATATATATATATATATATATATATATATATATACATTTGTAGGTATAATCAGCAATGATTTACTCATTGAACATTATTTTATTTCTACTTTTGAATTAATAATTGTGATTCAAGTACCCACGAGAGCTGGTTTTGCCCGGGATTTCTGCCAATCATTTAATACCCTAATGCAGAGCGCAGAGCATTACCTGGTTCGTTCAGAGGAAGATCTACGGTGTAAAGTCCCAGTTTAGAGGTCGTGACTTCATGGTTCGCAAGCGCGTGCTCTTGAACACACCGTTTCTAATTATCGAACTAGGAGTTTGATGCTCTGATTGTTCGGCAGATTCAAAATCAAACTAGCCATAATAATTTTGTATAAGCATACATTGCTTTTTTATATTGCAAAAGTGTAACGTCACACCATCTGAACCCCCCCTCCCCCTCATCACACACTGTCACAAAATTACGGACCCCCCTCCCCCTAGGAGTGTGACGTCATTTATGGAAAATCCCAATGACAATATAGCATGCTATAATTTACAGTTGGTTTCCATGTAAACCTTTATTCTATTAGGCATCAACAAATCATAAATATACAGGCACAATACAAAAACTCACACTCCGAAGATGACGTGGATTTCAATTTTCGTCATGCTCGCGTCACTGGAACAGTTAGGGTAGTTCGCTATGCGGGTCACAGTTCGTTATTGGAATCATTTCTTGAACAACGTCGGCTTTTTCGAGAAGAGTGATCGATATGAAAGCCATACGAGTCATTACCACGTGTAGATGTTTATTTTATATATTCAAATGTTTTATACAGACAGGTCTATACTTCTTCCACATTCATGACGATGCTGGCAAAGGGAAAGAACTGAGTCCGTCTCTGGTTAAGAACAAACCGAAAGTTATTTCGCTATACAGCAGCACAAATCAAGAGTTGTCTCTCGCTGGTAAGTTGACTTTAGTTAATAAATTACGAATCATTATATTTCACTAGCTAAATCAGACATAGGATTAAAAATAAGTAAAAAGTTTATCTAGAATCTGAATATAAATTTATTTTTATAAGCTAATTTGAAAGTACATCCTTTGTTAATTTCTAGAACTCAAAGAATGATTTCATAAAACTGTTTTCTTATCAGCCAACTCGGCAGTGTTGCTGTTGGAGGCTGGTGATGAGGTCTTTGTTGAAGCTTCCAACTGTGGTAGTCTGTATGGAGAGGAGCATCACGTGATCAACACTTTCTCTGGTTTCCTGCTGAAGAAAGCGATATGAAAATATTGAGTCATCTAAATAAAAGAGATTTTCTAAAACATTATGTGGCCAGACTGTCTAATTAATTTAAATATTAACGAACAGTCTAATTAGGGAAAACGTAACTTAGACTCGTCACGTGTTCTTTTATTTTATTTTGATGAAATGAAATTTCATTTAAAATTGCAAAATGAAAATTAGACTGAGGTTTATGCTAATTATATTTATTACAAGTACGAGCCGACCCGCGGCGTATCATACGCCGCTATTTAGTTGTTTTATTTTCTACTTTTCAGTAATTCATAATTTGTGAATTCGATAGTACCAATGCTGCCAATGAAATTATTTGCTTTAAAACACTACACCCCCCCCCCTTTCCCCCAACCCCTACCCTACATCCCCCCCCCCCGTGAAAGCAGCCTCCTCTTAGTTACCTCCTGTAAGTTTAAAATCGTTTCAAACTAAATTATCTGCCCCTAATAGCCGTCACCAAACCCGTCTCTATGATTGTAAAATGTAAACAGCGTGACCACAGCTCACCAGACAATGTGGGGGTGGGGTGGGGGATGGTAGTGATAGTGATAGAGAGAAAGAGAGGGGACTGCAAGGAGGCGCTTGCAGCTTGTTTTCTAACTGATCCCAGAAGAGAATTATATATACGAGCCGGCCCGCGGCATAACATACGCCGCTATTTAGTTGTTTCTAATTTTCAATAATTCATAATTTGTGAATTCAACAGTACCAACGCTGACACTGAAAATATTTCTTTAAAACACTATAAGTAGCTCGTTAAGGACCATACCCCCCCCTTCCTTCCCTCCCCCCTCCCCCCCCCCCTACGTTTAAAATCGTTGGCTCTGCTTGTAAACATTTAGAGTGAACACAGCTCACTAAAACCATGTAGGGGTGGGGAGGTAGGGAGAGCGTTTGCAGCTTGTTTTCTAACGGCTCGAAGAAGAGAATTATATATATAGATAGATTATTTTAATTTATTTTTAAAACACATAAACATATTAGTCTGCAATACTCGGTAATTAAAGATTTAGATCTAATAACAATGAAAAGTTTCTTATTTGGTGCAGAGCTTGCTAAACTTCTTTAATATGTTTTGTGCGAAACATGTGTATGCTTTTATATGAATAAATATTATTTCATATTTTAAGCTATTTATTTTAAATGTAATATATATATATATATATATATATATATATATATATATATATATATATATATATATATATATATATATATACTAGGCATTCTGCCTAGCTTCGCTTAGGTTTTCAAAAACATTTGAGAATTTGAATACTAATTGTTTGGTGATGGATGAGGCGTGGAGTTCTTAAATCTAAACAGCAATGCTAATTTTAGAGAAGATGTTGTTGTATGGTGTGTAATATCCGCTTTCAGAGAAAGCATTCGAAAGTACGCAATTTATAACTAAAATGGAAATAGAACTACAGAGGTTCCATGAACAGTATATCTCACAATTTATATTACATTGACTTTTAAAATTAATTTTTTATTTAATTATGATACGTAGCTTAATAAGCAACGTATTTTATTCTAAAATAAATGCTATACTTCGTCGTTTTCTGTTTCTGTTTAAAAAAGTATACAATTATTTGAAAAATAATTATTTAAAAAGGTTACCTCCCTTGAAAATTAACCGAATGACGTATGTCTGTGTTTACTTTTTTTTTTAAACAGTTACTATGCTTATATAAGAAAATACGATATATAAACATATTTAACGTCTACAATGGCTTTTTCCGACGGGAATAAAGTTTTTTTGTTACCCTCCAGGGTCGGTCTACGACCTCAAATAATATTAAGGGGATCAATTTATTTATATATATCTCATATAAGAAGAATTTCACTCGCGGTCATCTTTTAGCACTGGTCGAGGGCTTTGAGTCTGTCCAACAGTTTTTCCATACGGCCTAGTCATCTATAGAAGTGTTTGCAAAACATTAGCATGATGTACAGAGGTTAAGTAACGTAAAAATTGTGTTGAAATTACCCTGTTTTTCCCATAAAATACAAAGTTTTCCCTATGGGTCAATCAATTGACCTAGGAGCATGCAAAAAATTAGTCAGATATACTGAGCTTAAGTACCCTAAAGTCTGCGTTGAAATGACCCTCTGTTTTTCCCATAAAATACAAAGATTATATAGGGAAATACAACTGGTCAGTTTTGACCCCTTTACGAAGTTTTCCCAGATATGCCGAGTTTTTTGTGACACCCCAAGGTGTTCTCCTACCACC
Source organism: Physella acuta (assembly GCF_028476545.2). Taxonomy (NCBI): domain Eukaryota; kingdom Metazoa; phylum Mollusca; class Gastropoda; family Physidae; genus Physella; species Physella acuta. Next base: position 337,316 of record NW_026732238.1, read on the forward strand.
TCACAAAATTTCAAGGGGGGTCGTCGGAGGAATTTTGTTTTCGTAATAGAGCTCATATAAAGAGAATTTCACTCGCGGTCACTTTTTAGCCCTCGTCGAGGGCTTTGAGTCAAACCGACAGTTTTCCCTAAAGGTTAAGCCATTCAACTAAGAGTATGCAAAAAAATAGTCAGATATACTGAGTTTAAGTACCCTTAAGTCTGCGTTGAAATGACCCTCTGTTTTTCCCATAAAATACAAAGATTATATAGGGAAATACAACTGGTCAGTTTTGACCCCTTTACGAAGTTTTCCCAGATATGCCGAGTTTTTTGTGACACCCCAAGGTGTTCTCCTACCACCTCACAAAATTTCAAGGGGGGTCGTCGGAGGAATTTTTTTTTCGTAATAGAGCTCATATAAAGAGAATTTCACTCGCGGTCACTTTTTAGCCCTCGTCGAGGGCTTTGAGTGTAACCGACAGTTTTCCCTAAAGGTCAAGCCATTTACCTAGGAGCATGCAAAAAATTAGCCAGATATACTGAGCTTAAGTATCCTAAAGTCTGCGTTGAAATGACCCTCTGTTTTTCCCATAAAATACAAAGATTATATAGGGAAATACAACTGGTCAGTTTTGACCCCTTTACGAAGTTTTCCCAGATATGCCGAGTTTTTTGTGACACCCCAAGGTGTTCTCCTACCACCTCACAAAATTTCAAGGGGGGTCGTCGGAGGAATTTTTTTTTCGTAATAGAGCTCATATAAAGAGAATTTCACTCGCGGTCACTTTTTAGCCCTCGTCGAGGGCTTTGAGTGTAACCGACAGTTTTCCCTAAAGGTCAAGCCATTTACCTAAGAGCATGCAAAAAATTAGCCAGATATACTGAGCTTAAGTATCCTAAAGTCTGCGTTGAAATGACCCTCTGTTTTTCCCATAAAATACAAAGATTATATAGGGAAATACAACTGGTCAGTTTTGACCCCTTTACGAAGTTTTCCCAGATATGCCGAGTTTTTTGTGACACCCCAAGGTGTTCTCCTACTACCTCACAAAATTTCAAGGGGGGTCGTCGGAGGAATTTTTTTTTCGTAATAGAGCTCTTATAAAGAGAATTTCACTCGCGGTCACATTTTAGCCCTCGTCGAGGGCTTTGAGTGTAACCGACAGTTTTCCCTAAAGGACAAGCCATTTACCTATAAGCATGCCAAAACTGAGCCAGATGTAAAGAGGGTAAGTGCCATAAAATCCGTTTTGAAATGACCCTCTGTTTTTCCCATAAAATACAAAGATTATATAGGGAAATACGACTGGTCAGTTTTGACCCCTTTACGAAGTTTTCCCAGATATGCCGAGTTTTTTGTGACACCCCAAGGTGTTCTCCTACTACCTCACAAAATTTCAAGGGGGGTCGTCAGAGGAATTTTTTTTTCGTAATAGAGCTCATATAAAGAGAATTTCACTCGCGGTCACTTTTTAGCCCTCGTCGAGGGCTTTGAGTGTAACCAACAGTTTTCCCTACAGGTCAAGCCATTGACCTAGAAGCATGCAAAAAATTAGCCAGATATACTGAGCTTAAGTATCCTAAAGTCTGCGTTGAAATGACCCTCTGTTTTTCCCATAAAATACAAAGATTATATAGGGAAATACAACTGGTCAGTTTTGACCCCTTTACGAAGTTTTCCCAGATATGCCGAGTTTTTTGTGACACCCCAAGGTGTTCTCCTACTACCTCACAAAATTTCAAGGGGGGTCGTCAGAGGAATTTTTTTTTCGTAATAGAGCTCTTATAAAGAGAATTTCACTCGCGGTCACTTTTTAGCCCTCGTCGAGGGCTTTGAGTGTAACCGACAGTTTTCCCTAAAGGTCAAGCCATTTACCTATAAGCATGCCAAAACTGAGCCAGATGTAAAGAGGGTAAGTACCATAAAATTCGTTTTGAAATGACCCTCTGTTTTTCCCATAAAATACAAAGATTATATAGGGAAATACTGAGCTTAAGTATCCTAAAGTCTGCGTTGAAATGACCCTCTGTTTTTCCCATAAAATACAAAGATTATATAGGGAAATACAACTGGTCAGTTTTGACCCCTTTACGAAGTTTTCCCAGATATGCCGAGTTTTTTGTGACACCCCAAGGTGTTCTCCTACTACCTCACAAAATTTCAAGGGGGGTCGTCGGAGGAATTTTTTTTTCGTAATAGAGCTCTTATAAAGAGAATTTCACTCGCGGTCACATTTTAGCCCTCGTCGAGGGCTTTGAGTGTAACCGACAGTTTTCCCTAAAGGACAAGCCATTTACCTATAAGCATGCCAAAACTGAGCCAGATGTAAAGAGGGTAAGTGCCATAAAATCCGTTTTGAAATGACCCTCTGTTTTTCCCATAAAATACAAAGATTATATAGGGAAATACGACTGGTCAGTTTTGACCCCTTTACGAAGTTTTCCCAGATATGCCGAGTTTTTTGTGACACCCCAAGGTGTTCTCCTACTACCTCACAAAATTTCAAGGGGGGTCGTCAGAGGAATTTTTTTTTCGTAATAGAGCTCATATAAAGAGAATTTCACTCGCGGTCACTTTTTAGCCCTCGTCGAGGGCTTTGAGTGTAACCAACAGTTTTCCCTACAGGTCAAGCCATTGACCTAGAAGCATGCAAAAAATTAGCCAGATATACTGAGCTTAAGTATCCTAAAGTCTGCGTTGAAATGACCCTCTGTTTTTCCCATAAAATACAAAGATTATATAGGGAAATACAACTGGTCAGTTTTGACCCCTTTACGAAGTTTTCCCAGATATGCCGAGTTTTTTGTGACACCCCAAGGTGTTCTCCTACTACCTCACAAAATTTCAAGGGGGGTCGTCAGAGGAATTTTTTTTTCGTAATAGAGCTCTTATAAAGAGAATTTCACTCGCGGTCACTTTTTAGCCCTCGTCGAGGGCTTTGAGTGTAACCGACAGTTTTCCCTAAAGGTCAAGCCATTTACCTATAAGCATGCCAAAACTGAGCCAGATGTAAAGAGGGTAAGTACCATAAAATTCGTTTTGAAATGACCCTCTGTTTTTCCCATAAAATACAAAGATTATATAGGGAAATACTGAGCTTAAGTATCCTAAAGTCTGCGTTGAAATGACCCTCTGTTTTTCCCATAAAATACAAAGATTATATAGGGAAATACAACTGGTCAGTTTTGACCCCTTTACGAAGTTTTCCCAGATATGCCGAGTTTTTTGTGACACCCCAAGGTGTTCTCCTACTACCTCACAAAATTTCAAGGGGGGTCGTCGGAGGAATTTTTTTTTCGTAATAGAGCTCTTATAAAGAGAATTTCACTCGCGGTCACATTTTAGCCCTCGTCGAGGGCTTTGAGTGTAACCGACAGTTTTCCCTAAAGGACAAGCCATTTACCTATAAGCATGCCAAAACTGAGCCAGATGTAAAGAGGGTAAGTGCCATAAAATCCGTTTTGAAATGACCCTCTGTTTTTCCCATAAAATACAAAGATTATATAGGGAAATACGACTGGTCAGTTTTGACCCCTTTACGAAGTTTTCCCAGATATGCCGAGTTTTTTGTGACACCCCAAGGTGTTCTCCTACTACCTCACAAAATTTCAAGGGGGGTCGTCAGAGGAATTTTTTTTTCGTAATAGAGCTCATATAAAGAGAATTTCACTCGCGGTCACTTTTTAGCCCTCGTCGAGGGCTTTGAGTGTAACCAACAGTTTTCCCTACAGGTCAAGCCATTGACCTAGAAGCATGCAAAAAATTAGCCAGATATACTGAGCTTAAGTATCCTAAAGTCTGCGTTGAAATGACCCTCTGTTTTTCCCATAAAATACAAAGATTATATAGGGAAATACAACTGGTCAGTTTTGACCCCTTTACGAAGTTTTCCCAGATATGCCGAGTTTTTTGTGACACCCCAAGGTGTTCTCCTACTACCTCACAAAATTTCAAGGGGGGTCGTCAGAGGAATTTTTTTTTCGTAATAGAGCTCTTATAAAGAGAATTTCACTCGCGGTCACTTTTTAGCCCTCGTCGAGGGCTTTGAGTGTAACCGACAGTTTTCCCTAAAGGTCAAGCCATTTACCTATAAGCATGCCAAAACTGAGCCAGATGTAAAGAGGGTAAGTACCATAAAATTCGTTTTGAAATGACCCTCTGTTTTTCCCATAAAATACAAAGATTATATAGGGAAATACGACTGGTCAGTTTTGACCCATTTCCCGATTTTTCCCGGACATGGCGAGTTTTTTGTGACACCCCAAGGCGTTCTCCTACCACCTTACAAAATATCAAGGGGGGTCGTCGGAGGAATTTTTTTTTCGTAATAGAGCTCATATAAAGAGAATTTCACTCGCGGTCACTTTTTAGCCCTCGTCGAGGGCTTTGAGTGTAACCGACAGTTTTCCCTAAAGGTCAAGCCATTTACCTATAAGCATGCCAAAACTGAGCCAGATGTAAAGAGGGTAAGTGCCATAAAATCCGTTTTTAAATGACCCTCTGTTTTTCCCATAAAATACAAAGATTATATAGGGAAATACGACTGGTCAGTTTTGACCCATTTCCCGATTTTTCCCGGACATGGCGAGTTTTTTGTGACACCCCAAGGCGTTCTCCTACCACCTTACAAAATATCAAGGGGGGTCATCGGAGGAATTTTTTTTTCGTAATAGAGCTCATATAAAGAGAATTTCACTCGCGGTCACTTTTTAGCCCTCGTCGAGGGCTTTGAGTCAAACCGACAGTTTTCCCTAAAGGTCAAGCCATTCAACTAAGAGTATGCAAAAAAATAGTCAGATATACTGAGTTTAAGTATCCTAAAGTCTGCGTTGAAATGACCCTCTGTTTTTCCCATAAAATACAAAGATTATATAGGGAAATACAACTGGTCAGTTTTGACCCCTTTACGAAGTTTTCCCAGATATGCCGAGTTTTTTGTGACACCCCAAGGTGTTCTCCTACCACCTCACAAAATTTCAAGGGGGGTCGTCGGAGGAAATTTTTTTTCGTAATAGAGCTCATATAAAGAGAATTTCACTCGCGGTCACTTTTTAGCCCTCGTCGAGGGCTTTGAGTCAAACCGACAGTTTTCCCTAAAGGTCAAGCCATTCAACTAAGAGTATGCAAAAAAATAGTCAGATATACTGAGTTTAAGTATCCTAAAGTCTGCGTTGAAATGACCCTCTGTTTTTCCCATAAAATACAAAGATTATATAGGGAAATACAACTGGTCAGTTTTGACCCCTTTACGAAGTTTTCCCAGATATGCCGAGTTTTTTGTGACACCCCAAGGTGTTCTCCTACTACCTCACAAAATTTCAAGGGGGGTCATCGGAGGAATTTTTTTTTCGTAATATAGCCCATATAAGGCGCCGGTCAGTCGAGGTCTGTTTTGACCCTCTCTCCGTCGACTTTTTGCCGAACCGTCACCGGCCCTCGTGTTCTATCGCCATAAGGCACCTTCGTGCCAAATTTGACGCGCCTGCGGCGCCGGGAAGTGCCCTATCGGGCACCCGACCACTTTGCTTTATATATATAGATATTGTAAAATTATTCTTGTTGTGTCAGCGGCTTTGATATGAAAAAATTTAAGTGTCATTTTATACTCAAGCATTCTGAACAATTTTATTGAGCATTTGCTAGTGGGTCGTCGCTAGAAAGATGGGGCCGGGTACTGCAAAAGATAAGGGAGGGAAAATGGGAGTGTGTCTGGGGGTGGGCTGGTTGCTGCTCTGTGTGGAAATGGCATATGAGCGCTGCCGGGTTGGATATATAAGAAATGCAAAAACGTGACTTTGTATATAAACCAGAAGTGCAAACAAGTGAATTTGAAAACTGTTCTCATTTTAATCATATAATTAAATAAGGAAGTAAAAACTACAAATTCATTCCGCTATCAAAAAAGTCACTTTTATAATTTTTATCTGTAAATATGACATTCTTATTATACGTATGTAGTGGGCGGATTAGGCATACATGTAGAGGAGGGAGGAGGTTGTTCTATACAATTAAATAATTTTAGTTTCGTCCTGGGCTACTTGCATATATTTTTCTTCAGGAGTAAGCACTTGAAACTTGCCGAGGAAAAACCTGCAGCTATATAACAAAAGCCTTGCCTTAGTAAGTCTTGCAGATATACAATATCAGCCTTGCTTTTTAGTAGGACTTGCAGTTATACAATAGCCCTCCATTAGTATGACCTGCAGATATACAATAACAAACTTGCCTTAGTAAAACCCTCAGTTATACTTCAACAGCCTTGCCTTAAAAGGAACTGCAGATATACAACAACAGCCCTGCCTTTAAAGGACCTGCAGATATACAACAACAGCCTTGCCTTGAAAGGACCTGCAGATATACAACAACAGCCCTGCCTTAAAAGGACCTGCAGATAAACAACAACAGCCCTGCCTTAAAAGGACCTGCAGATATACAACAACAGCCATGCCTTAAAAGGACCTGCCGATATACAACAACAGCCCTGCCTTGAAAGGACCTGCAGATATACAACAACAGCCATGCCTTAAAAGGACCTGCAGATATAAAACAACAGCCCTGTTTTATAAGGACCTGCAGATATAAAACAACAGCCCTGTTTTATAAGGACTTGCAGATATACAACAACAGCTCTGCCCCGGTCTACCGGGGAAAATCCTGGTAGGCCCCCAAGAAAAAAAATCCAGTTGAGTCCCCAAAACAAATTTCTGTGGTCCCCCATTAATGGTGTCCAAAAATCATTTTTATTGTTTTATTTTATTTTTTAATAATTTATTCGTATTTCTACATTTTGCTATTTATATTCCTTCATATCAAGGCGTACAATTCAGACTTTGATAGAGAAACAAATACACTATGGAAAATTTAAATCTGAGGTTTGGGGCCAGTTTTTAAAATCTCTCGAGCCACTTGGACACAGTCACACCGCCCTGTTATATAGAATAGTAGAATATCGCATCCCCAACACATTTACTTTACACAATGTAACAAAATAAGATACAATTACGAGCATCTCTCGGGAGTATGTGTCCAATTCAACTTTCCCCATCCCCATCCCCCAACACTAAACAAAGAACATATACAATTTATCTAAATAATTTATAAGTGTCTGACCCACCTTCAGGAAATTTCAAGTGCGCTCGACACTCCCGAAAGTTTCAAGAACCCCTTAGATACAACAATATGCTACTTTCGTGTTTTATGTTTTGTGCAGGATCCTTTATACGGGCAGACTCTAATGATTTGTTTTATGCTGTAAGCACATAGGAAAGTTCCGTTTGGGATAATTTTGATAATTTTGTGTTTTGAAACGAAATACAACAGATGTTATAAATTTTGCAATTCATTTTAATGCCCATATTTAGATTTTTAAACTTCATGAAACCGTCTTTTTTATTTATACACAATGCCCATGCATTGCACACAATGTCTTACAGAGTATTACATTTTTAAAAAGCGCTATTTATATCATATACACCAACATAAATGAAAAATAAACATAGATACATAAACACTATTATTTGTGTATATATACATAGATATACATATATGTTTATGTAAGTATATATATATATATATATATATATATATATATATATATATATATATATATATATATATATATATATATATTGTGCCCGTTCCGTATTAAAAATGATGAATGGATTTTACGAAATACTATTTTAGAACAAGGCTGAGTAGGCCCTATAGTGTTTTATTACCATTTGTAAAAAAAAGTAACAATTATTTAAAATATATAAAAAGGCAATAATCTCTTTAAAAAATATCTGGCAAGATAGCACTTTTAAAAAGTAGTTAAAACATCCACCATTTAACCATTAAATTACATAGCCATGATAAATTTTAAGGATTACGGTAATGCTCTTAAAATTCTTAAGTTGCAACACGTGGCGCGGGCCGGCATAATACAATCACAATATACTAATTCTTAACAACACTTTACTTACTTCCTGCCAAGCATAAACTTAAAAGCGCCTACTGTATGTACAAAAGTGGGAAATTGACATCTTGCTTATGCTGTTGCTTCTTGTGTATACAGTTACTTACAAGCTTATCTGACGGATAATTGTTGGACACAACATCAACAAACGGGTATGTAATATGTATTTACAAAAACATTAAAAAGACACGTTTGCTCCAAAAATTTAAAATGTTTATTGATACTAAACGGCATTGAATTTCTAGGCACTAAAGTACTACCCAGCAATACGGAGGCGGTCCGACTAGGAGGGCAGACAATCCGTCCATTTTAAACGTAAAATTGATATTTCAATCATTAAAAACGATATCCTACATTTTTTTACTTGCAAGAAATGTCTCATTTTTAAAAAAAAATGTTGGTGGTATAGCGTGGTCGGATGAGAGAGGAGGGGATGGGTAGATTAGGGCGCATGACTACTATCCCGGAAGTATTCAGTTCGGAAGTATTTTAGTGTACGAAGGGATCCCCCTCCAACACAATTAAGGATACGTGTCAACTGGTTATGCGCCATTGACTCCGATTTTAGCCTGCTTTTTTCTTGGATTTGCTTCCATTGCCTTTGTCCAACCAAGAACAAACTACAAGGCAGCAGTTGTTTGATTTGAGTTGATTGTTTGATTGGAGTTGTCTCTCCTAGAAAAGTGGCTCTTCTCAGCTAAAGAACCTCATCTGCCCTAGGGTTGAACTCGAGACTTTTCGGTTAAGCAACCATGAGCTTTATCGACTCGACCACGCCGACCCCTAAATATCGAATTACAAAACGTCTAATTCTGTAATCATGATGTGTTTTTTATTATTTTATATTTTTACCAAATAAAATGAATTTCTAGATATTAGGTCCTCTTTTTTCTTCTTCGTTCTTAATTTTAGTGTTGAAAGGGATTTCCTTTAACACAATTAAATATTACGTGTCAACTGGTGATGCGCCATAAAAGCCGTTGACTTCGATTTCAGCCTGCTTTTCTTTAAGGATTTGCTTCCATAACCTTTGTCCAACCAAGAATAAACTACAAGGCAGCAGTTGTTTGCTTTTGGAGTTGTCTCTCCTAGATAAGTTACTGTCCCCACCTAACGAGACGTATCTGTCCGGTGGTTCAGCAACCATGAGCTTAACTGACACGACCGCGCCGACCTCACTGGGCCCGTAATTAAAGTCTTGTTGGATGGATGTATAGGGCCGCTTAAATAGGGCAGTTCTATCACGTCCCAAGCAAATTAAGTCCAAAACAAACATAAAAAGCTCAATTATTTCCATTACAACTTACAGGCTGAAAATAATAATTTGAATAAAAAATGTAACTTAAAATTAAAGTATTTAAAAATATCTTTGTACTTTTATCTATCTAAGTCAATAAATCAGCCAATGATTATTGACTTTACAAGTCGCTAAATTGTTAGTTATTAATTACCAAAATTTGCGACTCCCTGTTTTTATAGTTATTTAAATAATAAAGCGGGAGTGATCTCCTCTAAACTTCCTCGAATATACTTATAAAACACTACGACATGGCAAATCGAGATATAGATTACTTTAACGTTTTAAAATAGAATCTCGTAAAAAAAAGAATAGCGCATAAAGTGAACAGCAAACAAGGTGTGTATAAAAGTGTGGAATATTAATATTTTATAAATTCATTTGCGTTTTTTTTTTTGAGAAATCTGAAATAGCGTAAAATACTATTACCGGTAAACGGAAATTACAGCGAATTAAATATTTTACTAATATGTGAAATTTCTTCTATCTATCTGAAACAGTAGTCACATTACAGGCTTTGAAAAACCGAAAGTACAATAAGTTCAACTTCCAGTTACTTCAACTTCCAGATTTCGCTGGAAAGTTGATACAGCGCAAGAAATTTTAAATAATACTTTTATATATAACATTTTCTCAATCTAGCTTTAACGCCTCTCAAGTTTACGAAGTATAGAGACAGTATTGCAAACGTGCGAAAAATCGAAATCTCGTCGCTTTACACATCCCTGTTTTGGAAAACTTAGTTTTGCAATTTTGTCCGTATGTCTGTGTGTGTGTGTCTGTGTGCGTCTGTGTCTATCTGTGAACATGATAACTTGAGTACCGTTACAACTATTTTAATGAAATGTCATATATAAGTATTAAATCAAATTTGATGTTCTGTGTCAAAGTTTTGGCGATTTCCGTTAAACGGAAGTGGAACTTATTCTACTTTCGATTTTTCAAAAGCCTTTATCTTTACTACTATTTCTCATAGACAGATGAGAAATTAGTTATAAGTAAAAGATCTAAGTTTGTTTTCTGTTGAGTAATTTTCGGAGAGCAACCTCTTAAAAAAACATGCATATGAATTTATTTTTAACTTCACTTCTATGTGTATTGTCCGTTACGGTTGGAAAATTTCGAACACAATTTCAAACACTTCTACCAGACCGAGTTATTTTGAACTTTTCACGTAGATCAGGCCTCGAAGGCAATGTATTGTTACATAAAGTGTATCTATATATACAGTACTAAAATTCTAATTGTTTACAAGTGTGTGTATTTATTCTTCTGTTTATTGTTTTGTTGTTTTATTTTTGTTTTGTTTTCGTTTGCCTGTTTGGTTATATGAGAGCATCTGCACCATGCGTAAAATGTAAAATACATATTTAAGTAGAGAATAATGCTCCTTTTTGCCAAAAAAAATGTTATTTACAATTTTATTTCAAGAATATAATTAATACATTGATATATTCATTTGTAGAAACACCCATTTAATTTTAAAATCCTTTCAAAGGAAGACCATAGTGCCCATTCAAAGGGCTAACGCATTATAAAGTTAAATGCAAAGTGCGAAACCACAACCCACACGATAGGCTCTAGTTCATTATTAGTTTGACGCTAGCTTTAATAATTAATTCATTGATTATTCAAATGAAGTTCGAGTTAAGAAAAAAAATTTAGAAAGAAATCGATTTTTGAAAGAACATAAAACATGAAAGCTGAGTTTTGACTTCTTTTTAGATGTGAATGATAAAGTGACGTATTGAGACTTGGCGGGGGCAAGAGCACGTGAGGTAGAATTCACATATTTCTGTGACCTCAGCATGAAGTGATAGTGTGGTCCGTTCCATGCTCAGTTAAAATATGTGTTTAAAAGACAAAAACATGTTGTGACCTCGGGGCAGGTGATTTAGAGTACACCTGTTTCTGTAACTTCAGCATATAAAGGGATATTGTGGTCAGACCTATGCTCGACTGAAATCAGTGTTTTTGCAAGACAAAAACGTGTATGTGGTGTGACGTCTTTTTATATGTGGGGTCTGGCTTTTTGTGACGAATGTGTGACAGTAGGGAGGGGAGGGGAAGGATAAATATTGTCAAACAAAAGTTATTTATGGATAACACCCGAAACCCAGAGTTATCTTAGGATAACGGGCAATCTATTGTTATTTAATTAGATGATTCATTACCTCTTTGAAAATTTACCAAGTTTTTCGTTATAAATTGCCAATGTTCCGCATTATTCTAAAAACGTTGTTTGCTGTTAATTTGGTGCGCAATTCTTTTTCCTACGAGATTCTATGCTTTTTTAAATATATTTGATTGAAAAATTTCATGTCTATATACCGAGTTGCCATCCTCCGTAGTAATATATAAAAATGTTCGAGAAAGTTTAGGGGAGATCTCTCCCGCTTTACTTATACTTCTTCAGTTTTTAAATAAAAAAACATGTATTTCTTCATATACAAAATAGCTACATATTCTTATATTTGAAATGTAACTATATATGTTACAATCCTATTTTTAAAATAATAAAATCTATTTTTCAAATTTTACAAAGTCAAAAAAATCCGCACCATGATGAGGATTTGTACTGTTTCATTACTGGTCTGTATCGCGCAAGTTGTCTATTCGCAAGGTAAATATCTTTTATAAGTTTGATTACATCATTCCACATTCATCTTTCTTGATTTATAATTTTTTTTTACATTGATTATAAAACGTGATACAACCTTTTAGCCTGGCAGATGATGTATTTTCTGAGCTAAGAACTAGCCAGTAGCGAAGCGATAATGTTTAAACTATGCTGTCAGATTTAAAAAAAAAAAACAAGAAAAATCGAAATTTAGAGGGAAGAGTTGTAGGCTGCAATATGACGTCATATTAGGGGGTCTCTGACTTTTTTGACGATATGTAAAAATGCGAAGATGAGGAGGGGTTAAAAATTATTAGTCATGCCGTAATTTACGGACGACTCCTATTTGCCTATACATGGTATTTATAGGCCAATCCAAACGTTTCAGGGACGTGTATCAGCCCCACGTCCGTTGTGTTTGAGAACAAGTGCTTTGAGGTGTTCGAGACTCCATCGACATGGCAGGAAGCGGAGGTAAATATTTTTTTTTGTCACCCAAAGATGCGTTACTAGGTCAGATGTTTTCACCCTAAACCCCATCCAACCGGTGACAACTCTTATCACTATTTTAATTATCATTTTTACTATATATAACTATTTTTTTCTGGTAAGGTACGGAGCCTTGTTAAGAAGCTAATCGTTTTTTTTTATATTGCTCTTTTTTTATATGGCTTACACTAATGTTAAATAGTAATTACAATTCATAAACATTGTTATTTAATAATAATCAAAGTACAATAAATTGAAATGTATGATCGAATATCAACGACAAAACAAAACATAATATTTGCTTGCTTGTGATTAGAAAAACTGCTCAATGTTTACCGCAAGACGGACACTGGCCAAAGTTTCTTCGGAGGCTGAATTGTCTTTTTTATTCTCTCTAAAACCAAACGTTTCTGAAGGCAGTAAGTATTTTTAAAATTAGAAAATATATTTCTTTTCTAATAAAATGTTGTCTTTAAAATTTCTTTTCGAAAATATAGCTGTTTTTAATGTGCATTTATTTAGTTCACTATGACGGCTTGTGCGGGTTCGTTGCAAATTTAGTAACTCAAATTTGAAACACTTCTAATATAGCTATTTTATTCAAACTTTCTAGACACTTTCGTTTTCAGTGACACGCAATGATATCTAATTTTGTATTAAAGCAGATGTTACAATAGACATTAATAACTAATTAAACAATTTTAAACAAATGGGATTAACAAGAGAAGTACCAGCGATCGATAATCTTGCTCTGAACTGTGAATCATACGGTTGGGTTCACGATTGAAGACGACAACTTACTGTAAAAAGTGCAGTTAATAGTTTTTTAAGAGATCGCATGTTTTAGTTGGGATTTAAAAGCAAAAAAAAAAGGAAGCTCGACCCTCTAACAGCAACCCTAACATTTAATTGGTGCAGCTTACTCAAACCCTAAAATGTAGCTCCTTTAAAGATTTTGATTTCTTAGATTTATTTTTTTTATATTCGATATTAATTTTCTTCTCAAAGTGTGGATTGGAGGCAGTAACACGACAAATGAAGGTAAATGGATGTGGACGGATGGAACGACTGCAAATTTAAGCTCCTTGTGGGGCCCGCATGAACCTAATAACGAAAAGGGAAATGAATACTGTCTTGAGATATATTTCAAAGAGGGAATGTTAAACGACGAATCTTGCGATGGACTGCGTCCATTTGTTTGCATGGAAATGATTGGTTAGTATTATTGATTCACGTTTTTCTATTATTTTAATATTATTTCTAGAGAATATTTTATACAAATAATTTCTTAGGTTTTTTTTTAAGTTAGTAATGCCAGCTTACTTATTTTTCCTTTGTTAAACGTAAAAAAATGAAAAGATAAGAAATGCTTATCATTACTGGTTATAATATATGAAATATATAATACAAGGGATTACATTTAATGTTTTTTTAACAATCGCTCCAAGTTTATGAAGTTTTCCAGGCTTGTTAGTTTAAAAACAGGAGGTTATATCACAAACATTAACTTTATAATACGATAATTGACATGTACTTAATTGACGTGACCGGTAGGAGGGGCGGTCATTCCTGTTAAAACAATTTTTAGAACAAAACTCTTTATTTATTGCGGTATGCCAGAAAAAAATTACAGATTTCTAGTTTTGTGGATTTAAAATTCTAATTTCACATTTTCATTTTACAAAATATATGCTATACTTTATATATACTATATAGTTAAATTATTCCTATAGCTAATCTTCTATCGCTAAAGTTCCAAAACGTTCTCTACAGCCCATTTAAAATGTAATGTAAACCTAATTCTAATTTTTCGATCTCCTAAAATATAGCATTTAAAAGTGAAAATATCATAAAGCATTATTTTCTGCAACTTGAATTACAGGTTGGTTTGTTTCAAACAATTAAAAATAAGCATCAAACAAAAGAAATACAATTCTAAATATTATCACATACTTACTTATAATATAGTTCAATATTAATATACCAAATGGAACGAATCAGAAACCTTAACTCTTCTGAATTTCGCCGTATATCCGAATTTTTAAAAATTGAATTATAATTTTCGATTTTTCCACTGCTGTTTTTTTTTCTGAAGCTTAAAACGTAACGACACATAAAACTGTAAATACCGTACAAATATTGTCGAGGGTGGCTTTTTCTTCTCGACCTGCATACATTAAAAGCTACTCGCGTCACGCTCTTTACTAAGGAGCCCTTAGCGTGGACAGATTTTTTTGTGTTTATTTTTGTTGCTGCAAAAAAAATCTACAAATAATTTCCAGAAAATGTTTTCTGAAACTGTGAGTATTATTGTTTTGGTTTTTACATTTGTTAATGTATACGTTTTCGTCATCCTATTTAATGACGACAAGTAAATAAAAAGGCAACACACTGAAAATCAAGAAGACTATGGTTCAAATATTTTAACAGAGTTATTAACATTGCAGTAGTGTGACATTATATTTTAAGATTAAAGTTTTTGGCTTAAGGCTGAAGTATTTATATTCTCGATTTTAATTTATCATACTATCGAGACTAATATTATATGGAGAGATGGAGTAGTCAGCACTGTGTCAATCTGCCTTTAATCTTCCTAACGTATGTTAGATACCGTTCAAACCTAGGTGGACCGAGGGACATCCTGAAGCTTCGAGATCGGAGCGAGATCCAAACTCGAGACCCTATGGATGCAGTCGAGTGCTCTACTATTAGAGTCAAATAATTAAACGTTTAAAATAGCTTAGGGTAAATCTGATTCAGTCGACCGCATGATACTGACAGGTTTTGTAACTGCTATTTGTAAGGAATAAATACAAATTCGTGCTATTTTTCCATTCTATTATTGCTTTTAAGCGATCTTTGTAATTCTGCTTTTGATAATATTTTTCATACTTAACTTGTTTGATAGCTCAAAGCTGCTTGTGTCTTGATGATATTGTTCTCACATTAGCAGACTAGACCTTACCAGCACTTAATGATCCCTTCCTTGCAGGAGCAGAGAATTCCAATGCTTGAGAAACAGCCAACACATTACATGAAACTGGAATCGGTGAATTTATAGCCGGGTTATCTAAACCGTTGGAGGTCCTGTTGAAAAAAGCTGTCGTAATAATAAAACTGTATCGAATAATGGAGACGACTTAGATAGCTGCTCTGGTGTTTTCGGATGAAACAAAGTAGGTGCAAGAGCGTTGTAGACACCTCCATTCTGAGCTAGTCTCAACTACAGTCCTCATGTGTATCTACTCTTCGTGAATCTGACGATGAACCCATTTAAAGAATAATAGTTTTTTATTACAGTATCGTGCATAGAAGCTCAATGTTAAATGCAGGTTACATGGTGAAAAGTAGGAAGTTTTTAGAGTAGTATGAAAAAAAGATTTAAGAAAAAATCACAAATGCAGGGGGAATCGTGTACGTAGTTTTAGCTTTATGGTATAAGTGGTGAAGGAATACGACTGAATGCTTTGACGTTGAAAAAATTAGATGTGCTTTTGTTTATAAATTTATTTGCATTAGTTATTTTCTTTAATTTATTATACAAAGCACTAGGCCTATATAAATAAATACACAAAACTTAATTGCAAATATAAGTGAACAGATTCTCTCTATCTCTCTCTCTCTCACACACACACACGCACGCACGCAAGCTCACACTTACACACACATCACACACACACGCACGCACAAAGACTCAACAAAACAGCAATGCTATTGTTAATGTTACGAAAATACCTCTGACTAACTTTCCAAATTCAACAATGATGTTATTATTCTGCACAAGCAATCCTTTTAGATATTAATCTTCAGTGAGTCTGGGCTATCTATGATTGTATTTTTTTTTGTTACAAGCCTACCACATTCCTCGCTCGCATTGCTCGTTACGTCCGTCTCATGTATACACCTCACCAACTGTAATTTTATATTATACATTTAAATTTATTATACAGGCAGTTTTTATATTTCTTCCAAATACTTGACGATGCTGGTAAAGGGAAAGAACTCAAGCTGCCTTTTGTTAAGAATAGAACAGAAGTAGTCTCACAGTGCAGTAGAATAAAGCAAGAGTTGTCTATCGCCTGGTGAGCTTAATTAGTTATTAATCTCAACTTAGTCCTCCAACCACACACCCTAACTGTGATGTTGAAGATATCGATGCATTAAAAAATAATATTTTAAAAGTTAAAATTCAAAATTTTTCATGAATAAAACGTCTGATGTGACAATTGTTTTTTAACACTTATTTAAAAGTACATTTTATTGAAATAGAGCTAAAAGATTTAATTGAAAAAAATTCGGCGAACTCAGTGATAGTAGCGCTCAATGATTTACTAACTTGAGGCGTTTATGTTTATGAGGCGTTTTGTTCTACGCTGTACCTATCTACTCGTCAGGTATTGTCCTGTGTCTATCGTTGAATGTCAAATACAGTGTAGTTATTTCAGTCTTAGCTTATACTTCCAAACACTTCACAACTTAGAATCTTGCAAGGGCTGGCGTACTGGGATAGTTCAGTCGTACCTAGAATCTTGCAAGGGCTGGCGTACTGGGATAGTTCAGTCGTACCTAGAATCTTGCAAGGGCTGGCGTACTGGGATAGTTCAGTCGTACCTAGAATCTTGCAAGGGCTGGCGTACTGGGATAGTTCAGTCGTACCTTGAATCTTGCAAGGGCTGGCGTACTGGGATAGTTCAGTCGTACCTTGAATCTTGCAAGGGCTGGCGTACTGGGATAGTTCAGTCGTACCTAGAATCTTGCAAGGGCTGGCGTACTGGGATAGCTCAGTCGTACGACGTCATTCAGCCTCTAGGACAGTACCGGCCTTGTGCAAGTTAATTTCATGTCGTCAGATGACAGATTTAGCATACGATAAAGCCATCACATCTGATTCCAAACAAAGGTAGGGTCATCCATGTATAGTTTTTTTTAATGATTGGGATCTTAAAAATTAAAATTGGCCACTTTCAAGAATTTCTTATATATAAGTGTGAGATAAAAATTTATTTTCAAATCCTGTTTGAAAACTGCTTTATGAGCGCTCCCCAACCAGAGTCGTAGCGAGAGGGGGGGGGGGGGCGGGGGGGGGGGGACTTATGTCCTTGGGCGCCGACCTTAGGGGGGGGGGGCGCCGAAATGTGTTGGAAAAACAAATCGAAAGTTTGAGGGGGAGGTGCAAATCAAATGTTCGAGGGTGGGGGGTGCAAATCGAAAGTTTGTCCCCTGGCGCCGGGAAGGGTCGCTACGCCTCTGTCCCTAACTCATTATAATGCGCATCATTAATATCCTAATCATTTCGACATCTAACAAAGCAATACATAGATTGTATTCTCCTCAATAAGTGGCGTCTAAACAGCACGTGGCGCCTTAGGAATGTGTCGTATCCTGTATCAAGTCCTAGACACATAAGTATAAAGTAACTCACACCAAAATGATGTAGCTCAGACAAAAAAGATTTTATTAAAAAATACATCTCCAAACAGGTAGAAGAACACGTTTCTTGATATGTTTGTATAACTGTAATGTCTAAATGAGTAAAAGTATTGAATTTATTTCTAGAGTTAACTATTTTCTCCATTTCACTTGGGTTTTATTACTTAAAATTATAATACTTACAAATCGAAAATACGCGATAATAACGTTGCTAATACAAATGGAAGTTGTATAAATATAATAGCTAAATGAATAATTGCAATAATATATGCACATCTGACAGATTTTTTTTTTAAATTGTCCTCCATCAGAAATAATTTAGACATTTGTTGTTTACATTTTAGACTTTAATTTAACATTTTTATGCACAAATACTTTTACATCACATTATTTTTTTAAAAATGCATTTTTATATTTTTTTTTTAGATTTAATTATTACAAGGTCTATGTAATTCAGTGTAGCTTGAATCAAGTTGTATTGAAATCGTTATGTTGTGGGCCAACGCAATGAAGATTTACACATGCACGTTGTTGTTTTTTGTCGCACAGCACATCTGTACACAAGGTAAGTATTTTAACAACATATTCTTTTGCTTAACATCGATAAAAAAAAGTACACACAAGGGCGTCCGCTAGTGACGTATTAGCTTTTGGGTAGTGAGAGAGCAAAATCTAAGGGCCCCTTATTTTTAGGAGCCCCAAGTTAAATCGTATATTTTCTGCAGTTATTAAGCTAAGTGAATGTTGGAATGTTTAAATAACAGGTTATTGTTTTTACCAAACACAGGCAACTAAATATGAGTTGTTCTCGTTAAAAAAAGAGTTTTAAAATGCAGACTCTCTAATGCTGAAATCAGATTCTTTTACCTTCTTTTCAAAAACTATTAACCTACAGCGGCGCTGCCCAAAATAAAAGAACTTCTTTTTTTGGCGCACAATTTGGTTGATTACCTAGTTTCAGAGAAACAAAAAACCACTCAATCTTATCAAAAC
Source organism: Physella acuta (assembly GCF_028476545.2). Classification (NCBI taxonomy): domain Eukaryota; kingdom Metazoa; phylum Mollusca; class Gastropoda; family Physidae; genus Physella; species Physella acuta. The sequence goes on from NW_026732238.1 coordinate 356,084, forward strand.
ATGTTTTACATTTTGAAAATGCCTAAAGTGCTAAAAGTAGTTGTAATTAACATATAATCAATATTATACGCTTAACATAATGCTTATTTTAAATAATCACACATACACTCACACACGCACAAATACACACACAGAAGAGATGATCGCAGGACAAATGATCTTAGACAAAATATCTCACGGGCAAATGATCTCACGACAAAATAAATCAGGACAAATGATAACATGGACAAATGATCTCAGACAAAATATCCCAGACAAAATATGTCACGTATATATATATATATATATATATATATATATATATATATATATATATATATATATATATATATATATATATATATATATATATATATATATATATATATATATGGCGATATGGGGGCGTCGGGGACCTTGCCCAAACTTGATCCTCCCCTAACATCCACTCATTCCCCCTACCCCACATCAACAAAACCCAGTCTCTCATTTTGTTTTATATAGCTTATACATAACATTGAGGATTTAATTTTTTTTAAATTTTATTCTAAAACTCCAGCAGAGTGTATGAGCAAAAAGGCTGGGAAGTTTGAAAGCAACTGCTATGAGGTAATCAAAACAGAATTGAATTGGACTGAAGCGCAGGTAATTTAGGATATTATGTCTAGTTACAGTAAATTATATTTAAAGCCTTGATAATATATTTACATAATCACTGATTTTATAGTTCTGATGTATTTAATTACCTGTCTAGGAAAATTTTATCAGAGCATAAAACATTAATGAAAACATTGTATTGTGAACTTGTTTATTTGAAGGATTACTGCTAAAATTTAAATGAAAAAACAAGCCTGGCCAAAGTTTCTTCAAAAAAGTGTTGGGCTTTGTAAATAAAATCAGACCAGATAAAACACGAGGTAAGCAAAAATTAGAATAATAAAGTATCGTAATGAGAGGTATCCGGGCTGTTTAGAGTACTCATTAGCAGGGGCGTAGCGAGGGGGGGGGGGCGGGGGGCGCGGACCGCACCGGGTGACACCATTTAGGGGGGTGACACCAAGGCAAAAAATAGCAAAATATATAGAGAAAAACTCGAGGGGGGGTGCAAATCGAAAGTTTGAGGGGGGTGCAGATCGTAAACTTGAGGGGGGTGCAAATCGAAAGTTTGAGGGGGGGGGTGCAAATCGAAAATTTGAAAGTTTGTCCCTGGGAAGGGTCTCTATGCCTCTGGGGGGGGGGGGGTGACACCATTAAGTGCCGCACCGGGTGACACCCGACCTCGCTACGCCACTGCTCATTAGAAAGCTTGCACAAAATAGCCCAACATAGACACCTGGGCTAAACAGTCCATTATTTCACTGACCACATTGCAAGAGGCTTCATAATAACAGTTTTATTTAAGGATATATATATATATATATATATATATATATATATATATATATATATATATATATATATATATATATATATATATATATATAATATATATATATATATATATATATATATATATATATATATATATATATATATATATATATATATATATATATATATATATATATATATATATATATATATATATATATAAGGTGAATGTTGTGGGTGACATCAGTTGCAATTTTCACAGAACCGATAATCACGAAATACAGTCCACTGAAGTGGATTGAAGTGAAAATACATTAAAAATTGTACAAATCATCATATTATTTGATGCTTGGACGTGACTGCTAAGTAATGTATTAATGTTTAATTCATTGTTGTGTAGCTATTTAGGCCTTTATAAAGCAAACTGCTTGAGTGCTCGATAGGGCACTTCCCAGAGCCTCAAGCGCTTCTAATTTGGCACGATCTTGCCTTGGGGCAATATAACACGGGGGCCGGTGCCGGTTGGCCGAAAAGTCTACGAAGATGGGGTCAAAACTGACCTCGACTGACCGGCGCCTTATATGAGCTATATTAAGAAATAAAACTTTTGTCGAACGACCCCCTTGATATTTTGTACGGGGTAGAAGAACGCCTGAGGGTGTCAGAAAAAAATGTCCATGTCCGGAAAAAATCTAGAAATGGATCAAAACCAGTCATATTTCCTATATAATCCTTGTATTTTATGTGAAAAACAGATGGTAACTTCAACTAATATTTTAGGGTACTTACCCTTTGTACATCATGTTCATATTGTGCATGCTCCTAGATAAATGGCTAGATCAATAACTGTCGGTTTCGACGAGGGCTAAAAGATGACCGCGATTGGATGTGTTGGACATTATATTTATTATTTTATGTTTATTATTAATTGATATTTATTAGCAAAACATCATTTTTTAATATGTTCTATAATTCTCTCAAAGTAATTATTGGATTAAAGAGGATATGAATATAGGCTTTTTTGAATGTATTCTTTTTATGTTTTTTTGTAATTATTATATGGAATATCATATGGCAATGTTGTAGGTGATCTGTTGTGAAGTCGTTCGATGTCTGACTGATGGGTGGGGTGGGGGTAGAAAGGAAGGAGGGGGAGAAAAATGAGACAGTTTTATACTTTGATACTTGAATGCATTTCCGTGTAGAAATAAAAAACAAGGCGTAACTTTTTTTTAATCTATTTGACCTCGTCTAAAAAGGAAGCAATATATATATATATATATATATATATATATATATATATATATATATATATATATATATATATATATATATATATATATATATATATATATATATATATATATATATATATATATATAGGCTTATAATTACACATTTCTTATTTCGAGGTAACTTGTTTTGTACTAGCCTGTATCCGAAACGGAACAAAGTATTGGGAACTTCTCGTTCCCTTTGTCCTATTCAGTGTAGACAGTAGTTGTATGTACAAAGTTGCTGCATTTCGTCTCATTTTCTATTTTTTATCAAAGATGTCAAAAAGCTGTTCGTGTTAAATAGAACTGATGACCCTATGAATTATTTCAAGGGGTCGAGCCGGTAAAGCTCATTGTTGCTAAACCGAAAAGTCTCGAGTTCGAACCCTCGGACCGATGAGGCTCGTTAGCTAGGGATTTGCCCATATTTTAGTAGAGACAACCCCAAAATCAAATAGCTGCTGCCTTGTAGTTTGTTCTTGGTTGGACAAAGACTATGGAAGCAAATCCAAAAAGAAAAGCAGGCTGAAATCGCAGTCAATGGCCTCAATTGCGCATAACCAGTTGAAACGTATCCTAATTTGTGATGGAGGCGTGGTTGCGTCGGCAAAAGCTCATGGTTAATAAATTCGAAAAAAGTCTCGAGTTCAAACCCTCTAGCAGATAAGGCTTGATCCCTTCCAACACTAAAAATTAAGAACGAAGAAGAAGAAGATTTCGAAATACAAGTCGTTTCACGTCAAGCGAATTTCCAATTGTGGGACGACGTTGTCAAGCGATAGAGCGCTAAACTGCTAACCTGAGCGTATTGAGATCGAATCTGGGCTCAAATCAGTGAACGTTCTTGAGTAAAATAATAATGGGTGCCTAGCTCGGCATAGTGCTAACCATGCCTTCCCTTCATATGTCGAGGTCATGAAAGATACGTACTTATACTTCACCTGCCCAGTGGATCGCCAAGTCTAAGGAGGAATATATGTATATATATTTGCTTTAATTTTCCATTACTGATCAATAAAACTAAAATAAGACCAATGTTGATGGCGTATTTAAAAGTAACAGCGGATTAGTAGCTCAGTAAACTTATCAACTTGTGCGATATATGTAGATTTCTTTCTTCCATAAGTGTGGGTTGGAGCTAGTGACCAACTAAAAGAAGGTGAATGGTTGTGGACAGATGGGACAATAGCTGATCTAACATCAATGTGGAAAGAAAAAGAACCAAACAACCTTAACGACAATGAAAACTGTCTTGAAATATATGAAGATGGGACGCTAAACGATAACAATTGTTCGAGGCCTTTATTTTTTATCTGCATGGAAGTTAATGGTATGTATTTTTTATATTTAAAAAAAAAAATCGCCTTTTAGTCATTGAATTTGTAAGAATAAACACGCTTTCTTTTGATACTAGCCGTCCCGGCCAGGCCCTGCTCTGGCCTCTGTGAAAAACCTATCAGTAAAGGATCTTGACATGTGTGTTGTTGTAATCAGCATATACCCGGCCTTGCCCACCCTAACCACAACCAACCAAAACCAATACAAAAAAAAAGAACCGCGAACATAACACAAACAAACACAACACAAACACAACACAACACAACACAACACAACACAACACAACACAACACAAACACAACACAACCACAACCACAACCACAACCACAACCACAACACAAACACAACACAACACAAACAAAACACAACACAAACAAAACACAACACAAACAAAACAGAACACAAACAAAAACACAACACAACACAAACCGGGACGGCTATATTAAAATTGTATATCTTCTTTTAGTTTGGTGCAGGTGTCTATAAAATAGCTTTCTGAAACCTATCTGTTACGAAACATGACATGTGTGTTTAATAATCGGGATATACCCGGCATTGCCCACCCTAACCACAACCAACCAAAACCAAAACAAAACTAAAGAAAGGAAACATAACATAAACGCAAACACTAATACAAACGATAACACAAACCCAAACCCAACCACAAATACAAACGAAAGCACAAAACCAACCACAAACACAAACACAAATACAAATACAAATACAAACACAAAGAAAAAAACACAAACGAAAACGAAAAAGAAAGAACGAATACGAACCAAATCAAAACGCAAACCCATCCACTAACGCAAAACCAAATCATACCGTGCTGGGGCGCCGGCGGAATCGCCTGTTTCAGCTTAATAAACGACTATGATACCCCCACTTATTCATAGTCTTTTGCACTCACTAAAAACGAACATAGGCGCCAAACCGAACACAGGAATGCCCGGGGCCCCAAATAACACCCGGTCTGAGCGCCTGAGTAGTGCCGGATTCGATTCACTTAAAGACTATAGTAACCTTTCTTATCCATACTCTATCGCACTGTTTAAAGTAAAATTATACACCATAGCGTTCACATGATAGCCCAGGGCGCCAAATTGAACCCTGGTGGGGCGCCGGCGGACGCGCCTATTTCAATTTAATGAACAATTATAATACTCCAAGCTTATCCGTAAACGTAAAGAAATAAACATATAGGACATGTAGGACCTTGCTTATTAACTGTTATTGATTTCAAAAAATAATTAGTAAACAGTAAGTTCAGTGTATTAAATAAATAAAAGGCAGTATTAAAAATACCTACAACATTGCACTTAATCAGTCCCCGCTAAGTATGTTATTTTTTTTCCTAACACCAAAACAAAGTAATAAAAAGTAAATTCGTTCTCCCTCCGATTTAATGGGTTTTTTTAAGGGAAGTAACTGTGTTTTCCAAATCTAGGGACGTTATGAGAACTAAAGGACAAAATGCAAATACATTTCAGACACAATTTTAGAAATTTTATAAACGCTGATAAATTTTTTTTTTAATTTTATGTAATGTTCATAATTGAAAATTATCATTCTAAGTATATAAAATGAAAATTGGTTTTAAAGACTTTCAATAGTAATTTTTAACTCATAAATTTAGACCATGAGCGCTTTAATAATCTAACAACTTGAATCCAACGAAGTATCGTTTTTTTTTTGTTTTTTCTTATATGCCTTTGTAATCCACGACAAACATTTTACAAACATTTTAGAAAATAAACCGGGAGTGATCTCCCCTAAACTTTCTCGAATATTCTTATATAAAATAACAGGGGATGGAAACTCGGGCTATAGACATGATTTTTAATCCATTTTAAATACTTAAAGTTTTAAAAATAGAATAAAATCTCGTAGACAAATTAATTGCACACCAAGTGAACGCAAATAAAAAAAGCGCATAATAGTGCGCAATATTATTAGTACTTTTAAAATTTACATTAGTTTTTTGAGAAATCGGAAGTAGCGTAAATTACTACTTCCAGTCAACGGAAATTACTCAAAATTTAACAGAAGGTAGAGAATTAGATCTTTTACTTACATGTGAAATTTCATTTATCTATCTGAAATAGTACTCAAGTTATAGGCTTTTAAAAAATTCAAAGTAGGAAAAGTACCACTTCCGGTTATCGGAAATCGCTCAAAAGTTGATACGGATCTACGATTTTGATAAAATACTTATATATGAAATTTCATCAACCTAGCTGTAACGGTACTCAAGTTATCGTGTTTACACACGGACACACACACAGACAGACACACACACACACAGACATACGGACAAGATTGCAAAATTATGTTTTTCCGTATCAGTGAGGTGTAAAACGTCGAGATTTGTAAAAATCTCGATTTTTTTTTTTGCACGATTACAATACTTTCTCTATACTACGTATATACGAGAAAGTAAAAACATAAAGAATTGATTTTTATATATTAGATTGATTGATACATAACATACCTATGGAAAAGTATATATATATATAAATAAATAAATAAATAAATAAATTTATATATATATATATATATATATAAATATATATATATATATATATATATATATATATATATATATATATATATATATATATATATATATATATATATATATATATATATATATATATATTGTTTTATAACAATGGCGAATTTTTCGAAAATTCGATCATATAATTAATTTGGACAAGGTTAAAGTGAAATTAAAAATCAAAAGTTTTTATTTTGAAATCATAGACTTTTAGCAATCGACAGCTTTATTGGATATTTCAACAATAGAGTATATACTTACTGACTGTATTATGCCTGTAGAGATATGATATATTTGTAGTATTTTTTTTTAATTTTAAATTTTAACAACAAAATTAAAATCTGTATTGTCTATAGTTCAATTATTCCGGCTGTTAACAATTATTTCCTAAACAGATTTTATTTTAGGCATCTAATCAAGGGGTCACTCTCCCCATTCCCTTATAGTACGCCCACTATCGAGTCCAAAAAAATTCCCGATAGATCCTTGCCTGAATGCCGATTGCCCGAAGACCAATTTTTTTCCGAACGGACACTTGCCCGAATGAAAAAGTGCATTCGGGCGTTTGTCAGATTCGGGCAAGTGTCCACTCGGGAAAACCTCCGGCTCCCCCACTGCCCCTCCCCCATTCCCGAACGAAATAGAAATAATATATAATTGATAAAGAAAATATATACTTTAACATGTGGACGACCCGAAAACAATCAACGATGTAACATTAAAGAATTTTGTGAATTTACCGATTCTGTTAAGGATAAATCGAGTTTCTAGTCCGGTTTTTTTTCGCTTATTTTTTTTAGGCAGAATAAAATCACGATACATATTTTTAGACGTATTTTTCCGGAGATAAAAAATTCTCCGTAACGCAGTCGTTTCACTTAGTCACATCACCTTCAGCGTGTGAGGTGCTTTTGTATTTCTTGTTTTGTGGCCGAGAAGTTGATGCACACCAAAAATAAACTGCATTAATGCTTTCAAGACAAACTTACACTGAAACTGTAAGTATTGCTGATATTTTGAAGATATTTAGTTTGCTGACAACCAGTGTTTCTTCCAAACTTTTTTCTCCGGGGGGGGGGGGGGGGCACTTGAAATTTTCGGGGGGGGGGGTGGGGGGGCGGTAAACTTTCTTCGGGGGGGGGGGCGGACACTGTTAAAAGTATATAGTTTCTATATAAATTATATAAATTTCATTTCGAAGAGATGTCTGGAAGAAACTCTGCTGACAACGCAAAAAAGAGACTACATACTAAAAAATAGAATGATTATAACATACGCATGTATTTTAATTTGGTTATCTTCATAGCAGTAAAATGACTTGTGGTGCATTAAAGAATAAAATAACGGTTAATTTCAGGGTTCAATCTTCGAGTGTCGATATTGACAAAACTATATACATGTAAATGGTGATATTGCGGTATCGATACAGACATCATCAGGTAAGCTGCACAAATGTTATTACAAATCAAAGCTGATTTCATTAGTAGGATTATACATATAAGATGAGGATGTTAAAATTTAAATCCGGCCTCTAACCATGTTCAGAACTTAGGGCAAGGCTTTTATGTTAAACTCGGGACTTTAATTAGGCTCATTCTCTTTTGTTTAAATTGGTCTAGACATACAAGAAACAAATAATAATAACCCATCATTTTAAAAATCGCATGTTGCTCATTGTTTGTTTAATTTTAATTAAAAATTAGTTTAACTGTATAATAATGTCAGTAATAGAAATATCTTTAAGATATTATGCTATTATATCTGAAGTCTTGTAGCATAGGGCTGGTGCCTGGTCAAAAAACGCCCCTAGACATTAACCCTGCCCCCCTACCCCATTTCCATCAAATCCTTGGGAAAAAAACTCCAAGTAACTTAGGTTAAATAATTGAAGGAGTTGATCCTATGCTATAATCTAGTTATAGATTACTTTTGGTTAACGCAACTCGTTTTTTTTTAACGCGAGGCTGCATCAGGAAGCCTTTGAAGCCAAATATTTTTTTAAACTGATTTCAAAGCAGCAAATCGTGTAGTTTTCTTTTGTTTTGAATTTCAGAGACTACTATAGTGTAATCAAGTTGGCGGCAGAGATGATACAGTTATGTTTTATTTCTGTTCGAAATTCACCAAAATTAGACTTCTAACGAGGTAAACCTAATTCTTCTGAAACAAGTTGTATGTTTTTACTTACTTTTCCAAAGACGACCATTTTATCATTTTTAACCTAATCACATATAGGCTTACGTAGGCTAAAAACTGTAGGTTGTTTTTTTTTCAGAGTTAAAATAACGAGAAAGGCCACATTTTTAAGCTACTATTGGATTTCGTATTTTTATAATATTTCAAAACTTAATGTGTTTGGTAATTGAAAGCTATCATGTCTTATAATAATTATTTTCACGTTAGCAAACATGAAACCAGAACAACCTGCCGTGATTGATAGAGACAAAGGTAGTGTTAGTTAAAAATGAAAAGACAAATTCCAGTCAACCTGAATCGGTCGCAATCAGAATCGGGTTTTCAAAACAGTTGGATGTTCTGTTTGAAGATGTAGATGTATTTAATATTGGAGACGACTATAACAACAGTACTCGACTTTTCAGATACGGCATAGTAAGTACATGTTAAAATGTATTTCATCAACATTGTAACAACATGTATTCTTTGTTGTTGTGGGTTAGCTTTCATACAGGAACACGAGCAACAGTGGCAACTTCAAATGACAACTTTATTTACACTATGTACAGATAAATCCGTGGTACATCCATATTTGAAGATCAACTGATATAGGTACAAATAATAATCACGACTCCAAGTCATGGAGACATCTTACATTCACTGCCATCGTTCCAGTCCCAAGTCCTAGCACACAACACCCGTTCACCTTTCGCTCTCTCTTTTATTCACCACTTTCTCTCCCCTTACGTCAATGAGCGATCTCACCCAAAAGCATGAAAAAACACATGACGATCGCTCAGACAGTCCTTCCGCTAGCCAGGTACTCTTCATTCATGCAAAACACAATATAATAATGATATATAATAATACAGTCTGTGACACGTCCCCCCTTCGAATAAAATTTTGTGTAACAAAATTTATAAATACAATATTGGTAGGGCAGGACCATGTGCCAGACAACAAAAATTTTTATACATCTCAAAAAACATGGAAAATACATTCTTTGTAGACTAATGCACAAGCATTATGTGTAATATATTCAAATATGAGAAAGAAAAACATTTCAATTACCCAGTAATTGTAGTATAAACAAGATCAATGAGTTTAGTAAATTACCAAACTATAATATATAGTTGAAATTATCAAAGACTTGATTCAACTCATAATTTAAATAACTATATCCTATGTGGTAAAAAAACTTCCTTATCATCAAGGCATGTTATTACGACGCATGATTAATATACTTTGTTGTCTCCCCTAGTTGACCCATTTCAGACAAATCTAGGTCACAACACAATCACATTCTTGCCTTACACAGGTATTGACTAATACACAATACATCATTGAGACTTCCGTCTTATTGTTATGCGGAATAAATAGTCTCTAACTTTTATTTATTTACTTTATTCACTGTTAATTAATAGTATAGAATAGGTTTAACATAATACAGTTTACATTCTTTAGATATAGTACACAATTTATGTTTACTCAAACACATTATTTGATATTTATATATTACAGTTACAGACTGTATAATATTAATAAACTGTCAATTGATAATTTATCTTAGCATCCTCTATAGCATGAGTAATCGTTCTCGTGCAGTTGACGATGACCTGTATGCCATCTCTCCCTCAAATTGTATGTGTATCTTTTAGCTTTGTTACCATAATTATTTCCTAGAATTCGTGTAACTTGTGTTACTTCATTTGTTTTAATATTCTCTTCTGGTTTCTGAACAACGTCAGTTGTTTTCTTACTTTGTGTACCTTCGTTTGGTTCATCAATCAACTTAATATAAATATTATGGCATTGCTTTGGCCTCTCATAATACATCTTGCTTCGGTATCTTTCATTAGAACTTGATACATTATTTCTTAAATGACTGTATTTCCCACATGACTTTCTTTGTACATAATAATTGTTTCTTCTCTGATTTGCCAACCTATGCCAACATTGATTTTGGTAATGACCTATTTTTCCGCAGTAAAAACATCTAGATTTTGGCTTCTTATAAACATGGTGACTGTATTCATAGTTTGCTAAATTTCTTTTTCTTTCATTCTGTGCATTAATGACATTAATGACATTCTTATTAACATGTTGACTGTATTCATAGTTTGCTACATTTCTTTTACTTTCATTCTGTGCATTTTTATTAACATTGTAATTTGTAGATATTGTTTCATCTTTCTTAACTTCCTTATGCTTCTTTATTGATTCTAATTCACACATAAATTTCTGGGTTAATTTCTCCATTTCTTTGTTAAATTTTTTATTGAGTTCTAGTATATCTTCTTTATAGTTTGACTCCAATTTTCGAAGTAAATCTTCAATAGGTACGTTCTCTTCATTGTGGCTTATTAAGTTCACTGATTCATTAATCATCATTAGTTTATCATGATTCCTGCCATTCTCCGATGGACTTATTAAATCATCACTGCCATTCACTGATGGGCTTATTAAATCATTTTGACTGCCATTCTCTGATGGACTTGTGATACAACTTTCAATAATATTCTCGTGTACCTGCGTATCATTTAATAAAGAGTCAATCTTAAGACATTCTAATGTATCTGTCACCTTTAAATCATTATTAAGTTCACCCTCTGTTTTATCCTTGGGTTTCAATTCTTCCTGGACTATGTTACTCTGTTCTTCATTCCAAAGGTTGCCAATATTTACTTCTTCAAGTTCTGCTTTAAATTCTGTCTGTTCACTTTCTAATTTTGGTTCATTTGTGTCTGTTATAGCTTTCATTTCTAATAGTTCTTGTTCATATGCTAGTTCATGTAGGCCAACTTGTTTTTCCATAGTTTCAGCCCTTTTATCTGCTCTCTGTTTTCTGTTTCTTTTTTTCCGCTTTCCTTTTGGTTGTACAGTCTCTTCTACTTTATCTAATTCTGAAATGTCTTCTTCTTTATGCATGTCTGTAATAGCTCTTGATCTATTACACACTATTTCTATCATATCATCTAGTTCTCTCAATACATTTCCATGAGCTCGTCGGGGTTGTTCTGGTACTTCGTCCCATGCTTCTTTTGCTTCTTCTATGTCTTTTTCAAGTCGATTGGTTGCCCAGGCTATCTGCTTATTCATCTTCTTAATGCCTTGCGCCCTCGCTAGTGCTAGATATTCTTCAAAACATGACATTTTGATATATTTTCTATGACATAAAATATAAATTCATTAGTTGACAATAGATAAATGTTAATTAATTTACAATACCCTTTCTTGTATTCTGGCTTTGTTCAGTTGATTAGAGACATCTAGTAATCCAAGAAAAGTTCATAGTACATATATAGTACAAAAATAGTTCACTTTGTTGATTCCAAAAAGTTGAAAAAATTCAAAATAGTTCTAGTAGCCTGTTACAGAGTAGAAATTTGTCCAGTTTTAGATAAGACATCTTTAGGAACAGTTTAGGAACAGTTACAAAAATAAACTTGATCTGCTAAATCCAAACAGTAGAAAAACTTGAACAGCTAATCCATATAGAAAAAACTTGAACAGCTAAATCCAAACAGTAGAAAAGAAACACTAAGACTTGATCGGCTAAATCCAAACAGAAAAAATACACAGACGATATTTACTCGACATTGGTGAGACAATATCGAAATAAGGTGATAAAAATTATCACGTTGATGACTTGACTTGAACAAGACGTCTGACTTGACTACAGCAACCCTTCTGACTTGAGTGTAGATAGATGACTTTCAAGAACTTGACGTACTTGGTAAACAGTGGAAGACCACAGACTGTAATATCTCCATTTCTGACATATGTAGCACCAATTCTTCAACCACTTGTGACATCATAAGTAACAGTAATACAATGTAGCAACATCACTTTATTGCCTCCACTTCTGACACCATATGTAACAACATGTATTCTTTGTTGTTGTGGGTTAGCTTTCATACAGGAACACGAGCAACAGTGGCAACTTCAAATGACAACTTTATTTACACTATGTACAGATAAATCCGTGGTACATCCATATTTGAAGATCAACTGATATAGGTACAAATAATAATCACGACTCCAAGTCATGGAGACATCTTACATTCACTGCCATCGTTCCAGTCCCAAGTCCTAGCACACAACACCCGTTCACCTTTCGCTCTCTCTTTTATTCACCACTTTCTCTCCCCTTACGTCAATGAGCGATCTCACCCAAAAGCATGAAAAAACACATGACGATCGCTCAGACAGTCCTTCCGCTAGCCAGGTACTCTTCATTCATGCAAAACACAATATAATAATGATATATAATAATACAGTCTGTGACAAACATAGTAAATCATGATTAATCTGAATTTTATTAAAATGTTTAAATGACGAATTTAAAATTAGCACGATAAACTCGTAAGTCGCATCAATAAACATTAGATGGTATCCGATAGCTAGTAAAAACAGGTTATTTTAAACATTCATTGATAAATGCTGACGATGCAAGTGGACGCGCGTGAATAGTTTTTGGTTAGTAACATGGCAGGAAGAGAACTCATGTGAATATTTTAATTTATTAAAAAATTGTGATTTTAATTTATAAAAATCTAGCACGTTTTCATGAACTGCACTTTTATCATTCAGAATTACATTATTATATACAGGCTGGTTTATACTTTTTCAGAATTCACGGCGCCGCTAGCAACGAGAAAGAACTGAGTTTGTCGCTTGTTAATTAAAAAAACAAAAGATGTCTCCCTGTACAAAAATACAAATCGAGAGTTGTCCCTCGTTGGTAGGTTGACTTTTAAGTTATTAAATTCGAAACTTCCAACCTCAAATCCTAAATCCATTCTTGGGTTGCGTGAGATGTGTTTAACGATAGCCAGTTATTTATTTTTAAATACTGGATTTGATAGACTTGCAATTTATTTTATTTTGTCATTTATTTTTGCTATAATCTATATGTAAAATTTGTTTTAAAAACTAACTTTAAAGTATCACTTCGTTTATAACTTAAACTTTTCATATAACACAATTAGTTTAATTATTATTATTTATTATTATCGGCAGTGTTGCTGTTGGAGGCTGATGATGCCTTGTTGAAGCCTTCAACTGTGCCAGTCTATCACGTGATCAACACCTTTTCTGGTTTCCTGATGGACGCTTCCATCTCAAAAGCTTTAAACATTGCTTAAATTTTGTTTCAATTTCTAATTATCTAAACGCTTCTATCGATGTTATCCACTGATTTTAAATATGAAAGACTGTGAGTGCAATTATTTAATACCGCTTACGATTGTCAAAATATATTTTTGTTAGTTCAGAACTTTTAAATGTGGTTTCTTCTGGACACAGCAATATAATACTTACTCATTTTAATTTTAGACAATGAAATATTATTAAACGTAACCTTTTGAAACAATGTTTGCTTACATTTAGAAATGTTTGTTAGTGCTTGCCATGGTAGTGATGGATGTGTAGTGGCAGAAAGAGGATAGGGGCGAGGTCAAAGTATGAGGTCAACCAGCGATGCTCAATGGAGTTTCTTTTACTGAAATCATACGCGAATTCTCAATTTTTCTGGCAAACAAATAAATAATGATTAATACCATTTTGTTTGCAAAGTGGATTGGATGGTTTGTTTTCGATAATAGGAAATTTGAGAATATGTTCGGGAAGCTTAGATGTTGGGTGGGAAAGTGTCAATTTTTGGGCATTGCTTCAGATGTTTAGTTAATCATTAAGCATTCATTCTTGTCGTAAAACCCCTGAGATACGCTAGGGACAGGGTCAGTGTTTCTTCCAGACTTTTTTCTCCGGGGGGGCACTTGAAATCTTCGGGGGGGGCGGTAAACTTTCTTCGGGGGGGCGGACACTGTTAAAAGTATATATTTTCTATAAAAATTATATAAATTTCATTTCGTTCGGGGGGGGGGGGGCGGTAAAAAATTTTCGGGGGGGCTTCGCACCCCCCGAAGAGATGCCTGGAAGAAACTCTGGACAGGGTTAGTGAATAAAATATTTAAGACACTTTAGCCTTTCAAATATACAATGTAATATACTGTTTTTTTTTACCATTTTTCTTTATTTAAATGTAGGGGGCAGTATTGTAATTGACTTTTGACAAATCTCTACGTTTTTCCCCTTCCTGTGTCGGAAAGCCCAATTTTGCACTCTTGTCAGTATGTATTAGTGTGTGAATGAGCGTGTGTGTGTTGCGTGAGTATGTGTGTGTGAACACGATAACATTTAACAACCATTCCAAACCTTTCTGTTATATACTAATATACACACAAGATCTGTGGAGCTTACTCAAGCGAACAAGGTTATTTCAGAAAAATAAAAGATTAATAATTAATTTTGCACTGCAACACTCTAACAGGCTGTTTTCGATTTACTAAACAATATAAAAAGCATAACAAAATATTAACCTTAACTTTAAACAAAGCATGCTAGCAATTTTAACTCTAGCGACTATTAAATTTCTAGCCGAACCGTAAAGCTTAAATCTACACCTATGCACCAACTCAGAATAAAAATGTTATTCAAAATTACCTAATACGAAAAATCAATATACATAGACATTGTTTGTCACAAATACTAGCTTGGAAAAGAAACAATAACGCCATCTTTGTCTTTTTTTTTAAATTTATAATAACTAAAATGTAGAAAAAGGAACCAATGTAAATTCTTTTATAACAATATGATTTTAAATACATTTAAATCAAATATGAAAATAAATAACGTTATTTCTATAATACAAATATTGGTTGCCGTGTAGAGTCCAATTCTTTTAAAAAACCAAAAGCAAAGTGGTTTCATTTTATATTTTCAGTGCTTTTCAGGTTTGTTATATTTCCTTTACATCTGGAAAAGTCGCTATGGCTATAAAATGAAATGATGACTTGTAAGGGTGTAGGCTCTGGGAAAAAACAGGGGGAAAATCGTTTTAAATAATAATCCTTTTTTTATTTATTTGGGTATCTGAGTTAAGGTATTTATGAGGAAATATTTGCATGCATCAGGAATTCTTCATATCGTACGGTTGCCATGAAAACAGTGACTATCTTGAAAAAAAACAATATTTTGGGGAGGTATTACGGTTCAAAAACTTACATTTTATATTTTTTAGTCAAATAATCATCGATCCTTCTTAACCCTTTATTTACGGAATTATGTTCTGAATGAGATTTTTACTTAAACAATGTGTTACTATATTGCTTTTGGCACATTCAAAGCATATATCGAAGGAAATTTCGTTTCATAAATTTTTAATGGCCCAAACAGATATTGGTACTTATAAGTACCGTCAGTAAACTAGGACATTTTTTTTTGAAAATTTTTTTTTAAAAAAAAACAGGAACAAACGATACAATTTATTAACTAATAGCATGGCAATCATTATAACAATAACTTTTTGTAATTTTCACTCATAAATACGGCACAAAAGTATATTTTGAGTACGATTTTTACTGGATTTTCTATCGGAACACATCTTAGACCCCAAACACAGCAAAAAGTAGTCGACATGTCATGCTCCCTCAATCTTGTCTGTGGTCTTTCTGGTGTAGCAACGGTTGCCGGAATGAACATACTTTTGCTGGAAGCTTCCAATAGCTAGTACAATAAGCCGCATTAACAAACAAAAGCCTAGTCATTCAGCACGCAACTACAAGTAATACTAGTATAATTGTAGCCTACTAGAATGTTATGACAAGTCTACACTACAGTGCAAAGTTCATAAATAGATGTGAGCTCAATGTGTTTAGGATAGCCGTAGTGGCCTACTCCTTTCTGTTTACTGATTAAAATTTACCATATAGATCTATACTATATGCAGAAGTATGGACTATTACTAGCCTACATGTATACATTACGTAAATGCTAGTTGTTGTAGGCAAGACAGTTTAGTGCAGTAAATATAACTAACAAATTAAATCTTACAACTAGAACTAGGCTTTGGTATACAAATGAAGTAAACTAAACCTTGTAAACGAGCCTGCAACTGATACCTTTATTCTTGTTAATTTTTTACTACTAGAAATTAACATGTAATTACTATATTTCTTAGGTAAACCATATGCTAAACTTCTTATAAATGTGTAAATATCATTTTTTGAGTGCATTTCGATAATTAATTATCAAGACAATATTTATGTAACTCCACATAAAAAATCTGCCATTTTCTAAAATTCTTAAAAAAATGACCGTGTGCCCTGACGGTACTTATAAGTCCACTTGTAAACATCGATCTAATACAAAGACAATTTGATAAAAATTGTATAACTAGAAGTTAAATGCGTTTGCCTGACTATTGAAGTTGCCAATAAAAAATATTTGGGGTTGAAAACTTGAAAAATAAGTTAAAACAAAGGGAAATCAAGAACGTATGTGGGAAATGTACAGAAAAATTGTGAACTACCGATATAGCAAGACATTGAATATGGCGCCACACCAGTAATTTTCAAAAAACAATGATACCTCCGACTACCGGCGACTCAGGGGAGACAATACTATTAATTACTTCAATAATTTTTAAAATTCGTATTAAATTAAAAATAATACAGGCATTTAATTAAAGTGGTACTTATAAGTACCGTCAGTAGATAAAGGGTTAAAGTGATTCTATCTAGAAAGTTGTTTTGACAAAACACAATCCAGAAATATTTTTTCGTATTTTCAAAACAGCGTATGATGAAATATCACTATAGTTCGCATTAATTTGAATGGTATTTACCATACATTTTTTTATGTCTGGAGCCTTGGTGTTCAATGATGAAAATTAAACATAGTTCTTATATTAATTTAATTAAGTGGAAATGCTAAGTTTATATCTATTATTTACAACTCAAGATCTAAAGCCTTTTGAACACTCACCATTTTTGGCACATGAAAATAAGTATTAAACAGCAAAAAAAGGGTTGAAAACAATTTTGGTTGTCATGAAACCCGAAAAGTTTCAAAATTTGCACATGTTTTACCATAAACTTTTTTCTTTGAAGGCCATCACGATTCCCTCAAGACACAAGTTTTTTTTTTCTCCAAGAACAATTACTGAAAATATTTTGGGCTTTGTTTAATACATAAAACAGTGGTAGGCTTTTTAGTGTTAAAAAATCAGCGAACTGCGAAAAACAGCAAAAAGTAACGAAACGTAGGTCACTAAAATATCATTTCTGTGTAATTTGTAAAGCCGATTGTAAGCTTTGGGTGTTTTCGAGATGATAGAAAATACGATTATCAAATACATGAGAAACCCAGCTTTCCGATGATGCCAAATACAATATGATGATGGATATAAAACATTTCGTAGAAAGCTTGTACGCTTGTGAAAAAAAAATGACGCAATTTTGTTAATTAATTGTGTCGTAAAAATTGTATTTTAAACACATTCTTTTCTCATTAAAGTTATTATTTAATTACGAAAAAATCGACAAATTATCCAATACTGCAAGAAACCAATTATGATGAAAAACCAGAAATTAGGTGATTTTTTAAGGACCATAATTTTTCATCTCTTTTTTTTTTCAATCTAGAAGTAAATCTTCATATGATTAAATTTAGGATTGTATTATGAAAAGTTTTTTTACGTGTTTATTGATGCTGCATTAAGTTATATCTTCGGTGTCTGTGTTTCATCACACTGTTATGAGATTATTTATACTTTTGTGTTCAGAACACGGTCCAGGATACGACACGTTTGTGAAACGCAACCAGGTGTTAGACTTTTTTAAGTAGGACGAGGTCTTTGTTTTCTAGTAAATTGTGTGATAATGACAATAGCTAATCTTGTCCACCATAGATAAAATAGATACTGGCTTTTAAGACGCAAAATAACTCAAAATTTTGTTTAGTTATCACATTTTCAAATTCAAAACAGTGATGTCACTTGTTCTTTATTCTCCGACTCCCAACCCCCCACCCCTCCTTCCCACACGTCATACATAAAATCCAACACTACACTCACTGCGGCAGTATGACGCCATGTATAGTTGATTAATGATTTACTTTTATTTATTTGCCAGGAAATTTAGGAACTCAAGTATAATGTATGTCCGTACAGAAACTCCATAATAATGAACCATTGATCACCGCTGGTTGACAAAGACAGTAGTAACGCGATCATGTATCTTAATGACGTATTAGGTCAACAACGCCCTTTTGCTCGCACACATCCATGGCCCCTATAACAAGCATTAACAAAACATTATCACACATTTCTGTCAAAACGAAAACAAACATTGACACAGCAGGTTTTGCAAAAAGTATTAAGCGTCTCGTATTTAGATAAATTTAGACTTGTTATTTGTGAGCCAACATGAAATAACACATGAATGTTTAGAATAGGCCTACAAATGACAAGTATATTTCAGTAAGCGATTTTTTACTGGTTAAAACTCACATACTTTAAACCAATAAATTACACAGATATTTGCGGTTAGATAATTAAAAATTGAAACAAAATTCTAGCAATGTTTTAAGCTTAGGCAATGGAAGCGTCCAGCAGGAAGCCAGAGAAAGTGTTGATCACGTGATGCTCCTCTCCGTACAGACTACCACAGTTGGAAGCTTCAACAAAGACCTCATCACCAGCCTCCAACAGCAACACTGCGGAGTTGGCTGATAAGAAAACAGTTTTATGAAATCATTCTTTGAGTTCTAGCACGAAGTGATGTCTCAAATTAGCTTATAAAAATAAAATTCCTTATAGTGATTTTTTTTTCAAATCGCGTAACTTATTACATGACTATTGATAAACACACCTCACTTAATCCAGATTCGATTTAGGTGATGGGAATGAAAGATTCAGATGCGATTTTTCAACAACTAAAAGTGAACTTACCAGCGAGAGACAACTCTTGATTTCTACTGCTGTACAGGGAAGTAACTTTCTTTTTATTTTTAACAAGAGACAGACTAAGTTCTTTCCCTTCGCCAGCAACGCCGTAAATTTGGAAAAAGTATAAACCTGCCTATAAAAAAAGTTTAATTGTATGATAAAAAGTTACGGTTGGTTATCAGTGTGTTAGATTCGTACAAATTAAAAACATAATTACTGTTTTAAAAATTGAAGTTTTCAATAGGCTGGTTCCAAAAGGTTCCACAACTTTGTTGCTAGAAAGCATATGATACAACGAAAATTGAACATTTTGATTATTTGAAAATAAGTACGATAAGACTTATGGTTTTATTAAAGCTAGAAATATTCAAACAAATAATTACTAGTAATATAATAGTAATTTAGGTGACACTTTATTTTTAATTTAGATTAGTAGAGTAAATGTATTATGGCGATAGGGGTTGGTATATAAAATAATTTAATATAAACACAATTTTAGGCTATACCCACTTGACCGCTATTGTGAATGTTATCAAGGAAAGTAATTGTTGTGACTTTCACTGTTTTGCCCTCCATAGTGATTCCGGTTGACTTCAAGGAGGGGTTGAGGTCGGTTTTTTTAAATATTTTAATTGATAAAATAATTCTAAAGGGCTCTTCAAAGGCTTATATTCAATACAAAAAAATATGAAACTAAGTTTAATCGATCATTATCGAAAAGTTTTAAGTTTCTAAAACGTCACTATAGTTTTATCACTAGCTATATTTATAAAAAGATTTTTTGAATAATATAGAATGATTACCTCGACGTTTCAAGCCTATTATAGTTCTCTTCTACTCCCGTCATCTACCAAGATTTGTCACAGATTTTTTTAATTCCACGTATGTTTTCTTACTTTTGTAACCATCTAATCTAACATACGAGTTAAGCTAGGTAATTTTAAATTTGTCAGTTAAAACAGCATTTAAATAAAGTCCATATTTATTCCCCACTTACCATGTTGCATCTGAAAACACCAGTACTGTTGTTATAGTCGTCTCCAACATTAGATACAACTTTGTTATAAACAATGACATCATGCAACAGAACATCCAACTGTTTTGATAACCCGACTGTGAATGTAACCAATGTAGGTTGTATGAATTTGTCATTAGATTCCTTTTCATCAATCACAGTGGGTTTTTGTGATGTAGAGTCTGTTAAGATGAAAATAATTATGCGAAGACATGCTAGCTTTAAAATAACAAACACGTTAAGTAATAAAATGTTATCAAAAGATGAATTACAAAGAGGTAAAAAATTATAATTATGGCGTAACGACACATAGATAATATATTCGTTCATTACAATAGTTACAGTAAAACAAATATGTGAGTATCATGTATATAAAATGCTGAGTCACATTTACCGAATGTGTAATTAGAAAACATTTCAGCTTTTGTCACGTTGTCATCTATAATGACTGCAGTTGCTGATGCCGTTAGTGTCGATGTTGCATTTGTTGATGGAGTCCTTTTAATTGTTGATGAGATCATTTTAATTGTTGATGATGGCATTTTAGATGTTGATGGGATCATTTTAATTGTTGATTGGGTCATTTTAGTTGTTGATGGGGTTGTTTTAAATGTTGATAGGTTTTTTTTCGTTGTTGATGGGGTCGTTTCAAATTTCTGGCTTGTTTCTGTAGAAAAGAAAAGTTTAACTTACATAATAACTGGTTAACTTAGACTCTCCGTAGCAAAAAGAAACAGACGGAAATGCGAAACACTATATAGATAAAGAATAGTTATGGGATAGGGACCCGAATAAAACGACTTTCCTGATTGAAACATTTCAATATCCTGAAGTGGTTCTGAATGCTGCATCGAGTTTTTACAAAACTGATAGAAAAAGTACTGTTTCCGATAGATGAACGACATTTCAGAAATAGGCGTAAGATCGAATTCACTGGATTTTGATGACCACAAGTGGTACTTTAAGTTTTTTTCGATTTCTCGAAATGTATTAGAATTTATCTGTCTTGGTTACTCTGTCATCGGGCGGAAACTTGCGAGCATATTTCGACCACTTCTATACAACGGGCAAAACAGTGTGACATAAAGCACACACACACACACAATATATATATATATATATATTATATATATATATATATATATATATATTATATATATATATATATATATATATATATATATATATATATATATATATATATATATATTGTTACATCCCCACCTTCCCGTCCTTTACAACTGGGCGAGAGGGTTAGGAGATAAGAACAATAACTAAGAAGGAATAAATACTATTGGCAATTATTTTTTACAGTTTAATGCTACAATAATGTAACAACCCGCAACCTCAAACCGCCACCATATGGACTGCAATGAGAAAAAAGTACAACTATCTATAACTGTACTAAGAAGTCCTTAGTATGACTAACTTTCTTGTCCCTAACGCTCAGTTCTAGTCTAAGTCTAGGGATATCTCTTGGCGCTGCCCACACGTTGTAGTCTAATCCTGACAGTCTGTACTGTCCGTGTACTGTCCTCAAATAGCTGATTCCACACCCTAGCGTGGGAATTCGAATTAACAGTCTTCTCTGGTCAGAAATATTTCCCAGTCGTAAACTACCGACCGTCGCTATACACACCAGACGCTATTTAGCCCATGGCCATAATGCACAGCTCTGACCGCGAATGTTTCAGCATTTAATTGACTGTACGGCCTAATAGTCTCGATCAAACACTGTTAAGATGCTTACATAATTTTTGGGCGTCTTAACCTCCGATAGGGTCAGACCGGGTAAAAATCACAGGAGGCCGTAACAATATGTATATATATATATATATATATATATATATATATATATATATATATATATGTGTGTGTGTGTGTGTGTGTGTGGGTGTGTGTGTGTGTGTGTGTGTATAAATGAGTACTTACCATGAACTTCCATGCAAATGAAAGAGAGCGATGTAGAACAATCCATATCATTTAGCTTTCCATGACCATGCGATTCAAGGCAGTGTTCATTCCCATTGAGGTTGTTGGGTTCTTTACTGTTCCACATTGATGTAAGATCAGCCTTTGTACCGTCTGTCCACACCCAATTACCTTCTTGTAACTGGTCAGTAGCGCCAAGCCACGCCTCTGTAAGACAAAAATCTATACATCATACACCTTGATACTTTTTATTAAAGGCCCCTGCTAACACATGAATACTTCATAATAAATCAATGAAAAATATAATGTTTCGAAAAAAGAGAATATTCTCGCGATTTTTTTTACACTAACGAGTTATAGATGAGTTACATTTATTTAACCTATATGTATGTCTCATTTCGTAATTTTTTTTTTATTTTAATTATTGAGTACCTCGAATTTCGCCTGTTGTTAGAGAATTGAGAAACGACAACACGGAATGTGAAGAAACTTTCGCCAGGCTCCTTTTTCCATTGAATCTCATGCAATATTCCTTTAGAATGAAAACTTCAAATGTATTTTCTAATATACTATAATTTTATTATTAATTTTGATACAGGTAACTGACTTTAGCTGAGCTGTAAAAATAAGAGATGATGAAGTTATTGAACAAGTGTCAAATATGTTGGATGTAACTACATGTAATCTAAACATTAAAAAAATCATAAAATTTTTTTTTATTACAAACTTTTATATAATAATGCACTAAAATGTAGAAAATAAATTGTACACTACCATTTAAATAACTATAAAGAAAAGCGTGGGTCACTTTAGTATCTTTTGGATACCACTACTAATATTTAGGAATAGACCCATAAAAGCTTGTTTAATATTAAAATAAGTTTTTATTTGAAAAAAATTCCTTCTTTTTAATTTATCTATTTACAATAAAGTTTCATGACTAAAAACCATTGTGCAATTAATGAACGTGATAATAGTGTCTAATAGTGCGGAATAGTTTGTTGAGATAGCCTACTAATTTGGACAAAATGTTAATTAATTAATAAAAAAATTAATTTGGCATCCAATTGATTCAAATTTAATATCATGTTGCGTTGTCTTCATGTCACGACCGACGTACCAACTATGAACCAAATATATCAGTTAGAAGTGCCCGAATTTTCACTCGGGCGTTTTGATCTAGACAGACAGACTGATGACAGACAGACTGTTGACAGGCAGGTAGAGGAAGCAAGTTAAGTAAAAGCTTGTAAAATCACCTGTGCTTGACTCCAACTCATTGTTGTGCTGATTAGCTCCTAGCAGTTGTTTTCAAACTCCTTAGCCGTTTTACTGATACAATTTGCTGTAATTTAAGCATAAAATAGATCAATAAAACCGCTATATCTCTTGCTAACAAAGTAATGTTTCTTTTAAAAAAATTAAAATGTAACCACTTTATTTTTATGTATCAGAATAGTATAATGCACTGTTCGTCACATTAATTCAGCTATTACGCATTTCTATCATCTTTTTCCTTATAATTTAGTCTAGTTTATAAAATTATTACGAACTATTTATTTTAATCAAGTACATTAATTTATTTAACATCATTCAGCCTTTTAAAATGATAACCTATTAGATTAAATATACCTGCTGCTCCGTAAAAACTACTTGTTCCCGCACTAGACAGGGATGATTTTCAAATAATCGGAGGGTCGACGCCGTAGTTAGATTAAAATATGTATGAAGTATGTAGGTTTTGATTCTGTTATAGGTATAATATGTCATAGAATGTAATGCCTTCTCGTTTTTCATTATTCTTTTTTTAAATAAACAAATTGGACGGGTGTGTTTATTACAATAAAAAACTTTCTTAAGAAAAAAAACCCACGTGTTTGGGTGTTTGACTGCGCAGTAGATTCTAGGAATTGTGTAAGATTACCGTGTCTGGCTATACACAGACGCGTGTACCAGCATTAGCTTTTGCCTAGATTTAGTTCAACCAGACATGTGGGTAACCAAATCTTCTGACCAACTAATTTTATTATCCTATTGCGTAAACACGAGACTGGAAATGCTAGTCGGCCAACCTGATAAAATGTATCAGACGATTGTTATGTAATATCAGTTATGAAACAGGATATGAGACGTGGTAGTGAGCTGCGTAGACGGTTTGGCAGGGAAGATAACGTCAATGTTTTATTTCTTAGAAGTTAATGAGACATGGAGATAAACTATGCACGTCAAACGTAGGGTCGGGCAACAAACCAGGATACATGAACAGGATTTGCAAAATGATATTGCAGGCCCACGAGCCTCTTATCTATGTAGGTTGTTTTCATGTTCTTTAGAACTATCACTATTGCTTATTTACAATGATCTTGTCAGTCTGTAAGTTATTCGTAGACAAGTAATTGAACGAATGTAAACGAATCAAGAAAAAGATAATTATATTCAATGTTTGTCTCTAGTAAATCGGGTGTATGGTCTAGATATAGAACGCTGGCGTTTAAAACTTAAGCCGTGAGTTAGGTACATGACCTGAGGCTGGAGGTCTTCTTCTGATTGTATTGGGAAGAAATAAAAATTTGGTATAATCTAACAGACATAGTTTCATTTAATAATTCATTCACCATCAAGCATGTTTTAGGAAGAATTTCAAAACCGGAGAGGAATAAGTATGTTTTACTGTTGGGAGAAATATTGTATTTACATTTAATACTATTAACTTGATTAGGAGATGATTTTTATCCTGATATGTCATAATTGCTAATACTAATATGAGCATGCTCAATTTCAGAAGCAGTAGTTTGTGACACAAATTAAGATCATTAATAAAAATAGTAAACTTTGTGGTTAGCCCATATGCATGTATATTTATAGTTGTAATGTATGTCAAACGATTTCTGCTTCTAGATATTAACTGATATAGTGATAAAATAAACAGGGTTGAGCTGGGAGCAAAAGTGAAATAAAAATATTTCTGACCCAGCACACTAATTGTACTTAGCAATATGGATGTACAATATCAGTTGTTGTAAACATTATTGTTAAAGATATGACAGAAAGGTAGGTCTATAGCTCTAACTGGTGAACACAACAAACTATAATTAATATAAACCGGGTAAGGGTAAGGGTAAGGGTAAGGGTAAGGGTAAGGGTAAGGGTAAGGGTAAATGTAAGGGTAAGGGTAAGGGTAAGGGTAAGGGTAAGGGTAAGGGTAAGGGTAAGGGTAAGGGTAAGGGTAAGGGTAAGGGTAAGGGTAATGTTTGGGGATATGTAAATTAATTTTTAGAATGACCTAAAATGAGTACGTTATAGTGCTATTTAAATTTTCATATAAATTATTTAAAGCATATGCGTTTACATTTAAATTTAGACATGGCTATAAATGGCTGGGGCAAAGCATAGCCGATAACGTCTAATAGAATATAAATATGCACAATGCACACACACTACGATATATATATATATATATATATATATATATATATATATATATATATATATATATATATATATATATATATATATATATATATATATATATATGTAGTCTGAAGTACACTGAAACTCACACGTTACAAGTCTCTTTGCCCTACTTGTCGCGGTGCCAACATGATAAAATCACAAAACGGATCTTATTAGAAACATTTAACTATTTACGTCATGCTTCTCTACATTTCTCATCCGCCTTCTGCATATTATTTAAAGCGGGTTATTGACATCCTTTTTCATTTCCTTGCCACTTGCGTACAGACATACTCACTACTGCTTATGTAGTTGATGGTGACAGAAGATAAGAATCCTACAACACCTTTATCAAATAGGTAAGAAATAGATATTTCTAATACGTGCCAAAGGTCAGACTTATTATCTTAAAAAGATTAACGCTGTTTCAGCATTTAATTTTTAACGGCATAAAAATTAAGTGTATGTCATAATGCACTTCTTCTTCTTCGTTCTTAATTTTAGTGTTGGAAAATATTCCAATCAACACAATTAAGTAGGCCTATACGTGTGAACTGGTTATGCTCCATTGAGGGCATTGACTCCGATTTCAGCCTGCTTTTCTTTTAAGATTTGCTTTCATAGCCTTTGTCCAACCAAGAACAAACTACCAAGCACTCTTCTCTCCTAGAAGAGTGGCTGTCCCCAGCTAATGAGCCTCATCTGCCTGACCCAGTAGGAAGGAGGAAATAAATGTAGTGTACTATCATATATTTTTAAACAATCATTTATTTTCTCCTTTTTAGTACACTAATACATAAAAGCTTGTTATTAAAAAATGTATGCAATTTTTTTCAGTACTTTAAATTTTTAATTCAATAGAGTTGCATGACTAAAAACTATTGTGCACCTAATGAATAAGATTCTAAGCGTATAATGTTGTGGTAAAATTTACTAGTATGCTGCATTACTACTAATTAATAGCAGTAAGGCAGCCTAATAGTTTGATTAGGAAACCAATTAAGTCGAATTTGATGTCGTGTTTCATTGTCTACAAATCTTGACCCACGTACCAATTTTGAAACAAATCGGTCAGTTAAAAGTGCCCGAAATTTCGCTCGCCCTTTTCGATTTATGACTACAAACTCAAGACTGACGACAGACAGAAGAAGAAAGTTAAATAAAAGTTTGCATAAAAGCTTGTTATTAAAACGTTATTATGCAATTTGTTTTTATTATAATAAACAACATTAAAAAGAGATCACAACATTTTTAGTGCATTTAAGGAGGTAGGCGCCGGTAAAATAAAAAAATTAAAAACTTTTTAAAAATTCGTTAGGAAACTTAAATTTTTTAGTTGAGTAATATTGTAGAAGACTATGAATTCCTTTGTTTATTGGGCTTAAACTTTAATACTTTATTAATGGCGGGAGTTCTCCGAATAGGTTATTTTTTCAAGATGGCCGTCGTTGTCGTAGTAACCCAGATTGTCCCACAATTTTTTTTTAAAATGGAATCACATATGCTGATGTACCTTAAAAAACTAGAGAAAAATTGTGTGCTTTTTAGTATTGAAAAACTATTTTTTTAAAGTAAGGACAAATTTATAATTTATATTCTACTATTAAATCTCATTCCATAAGGGTATGCCCAATCCATCTAAATTAGCGAGCTTTTGTGCCCGTGTCAATTGGCTTTTGTTTGTGAACGACTATAATATGACTGTACTTGTTTTGGTAACACTACAGCCTTAGAGCTTTCGAGACACATTAATTTGCGTCTATTTAGCTGTATTAGCAAGTTGATTGTTATTGATGTTGATTACCCGTTACTTCTATTGATTTTAGTCTTACTTTGAAGGATTCATTTTCGTTTGGCCACGTTGTTGCTTGTGAGATAGTAGGTAGTTTGTCATCAGTACTTTGAAAATCTACCAGCCTTTTCGAGAAAGACCACTTGATTACTTGATCGTTCGTTTGTAGTCTTCTGCAGATAAAAAAGAGCTCTTATGTTTCTTGATCTCGGCAAATGAAAGGAGGGATTGGTCGGCACTATGCCCAGCCGCCTTCACATTCTCAATTTTTGTAATACATATTAATATTTTCGAAATTATTATATTCGAAATGTTATTAATTTATGTTAAAAATCCAAATGTAATAATAAAACTGCTTTATATTTATCACATTTTACAAGTTAAAATGATCAACACAATGAAGCTGAGTGCTGTTTGTTTACTGCTATATATCACACAAGTTGACTTTTCACAAGGTAAATATCTTTTGAAAGATTGACTACATTCTTCCACATTAGCCAACTTTATTTTATATTTAGCCTAGATTGTCAAACGTGTAATATTGCGGAGGGGGTGGCTTTAGGATTAATATTACCCATTGTGAAATCTAAACGTCTAGAAGGACAAGATTTCTTTCATAACAGTGGGAAGAAATTAGCTTATATCGCTTTAAGACAATTCGAACTAGTCTTTGTGCAAAAACTGTATTTTATATTTTAGTATTAAACCTTCTTAAATGAAAACTAGGGTAAAGATATTTTAAAATTAGTTATTTTTCTAAAATAAAAGTTTTTCAACTTAAAATTAGAGTTTCACCTTTGCTTGTCTGTATCGTGCAGGTTAGCTAATTACCAGGAAAAAATAATTTTAAAATAGTGATTACATTTTTTCACGTATGTCTCATTTGATTATTAGCTTAGTTTTGTTTTACTTTTTACTTTTTTAACACGAATTAGTGGTTTTGGCCTGACCGGTAATTTATTTTTGTATGCTAGAAACTAGCCTTAGAAATATGAAATGGTTAAACCTTGTTATCAGTTGTAAACATACAACAGGAATTGCAGTTTTGAGAGAGGACTACTAGGCTGGTAAATCACGCCAATGTAGGAGGTGCAGTAGTACAAATGGTAGCTGCGGGGTGGATTTTAAAATATTTTATAAAGCATGAAATTATTTACGGACTATTGCTCAATTTGCATGACGTTTTTATTTCTTATCTCATTAAAAGTTTCAGCTATGTGTTTTAGCCCAACGGCTTTTAAGTTAAGCAACAAATGCTTTGAGGTGTTCGATACTCCGATGACCTGGCTAGAGGCTGAGGTGAGATTTTGGTTGAATACAGTGCTGTCGATAGGCAGGTGTGGTGGGTGAATTTGTCACCTCATCCGCGTCCAACAATATTGCATTTTCAATAGGATGTCATACTTAATCCTTTATTTCGAATTGTTAATTGACAAAATATTGTTTAGACAAAATATTAATATTTAAATTTGGTGTCACCCTCTGATTGGTGTCAAACAGTGCATTCTACCACCACCACGCGTTTTGACTCCTCTACCAGTTGTCTGTATTTTGATATGGTTTAAGTCAAAGTTAAAAAGTAATTACAAATCATATTCATTGCTTTTTAAATGTGAGCAAACTAAAGTAAATTGAAATATAGGATAGAATATAAATGACAAACCAAAATTGAATGTTTGGTTGTTGTTTTTGTTAGAAAACCTGCTTTACATTTACGGAAAGACGGTCACTGGCCAAAGTTTCGACAATGAATGAATTATCTTTTCTAAACTTTCTAAAGCCAAACGGTTATAAAGAAAGTAAGTGGGGTTTTTTTTTCAATTAGAAAATGAATTTACCATCGAATACGAAGTTCTGTTTTTGTC
The DNA here is from genome assembly GCF_028476545.2 of Physella acuta. Classification (NCBI taxonomy): domain Eukaryota; kingdom Metazoa; phylum Mollusca; class Gastropoda; family Physidae; genus Physella; species Physella acuta. Next base: position 385,630 of record NW_026732238.1, read on the forward strand.
ATACTGAGTATACTAAAATTATAATGTGGTCTGTTGTGAAGCTACTTAAATAATATTTATCTTCTCGTGATCTACATTTAAAATAATTGTTAATTTTTTTTAACGTTAAATGTGTGTAATTATTTGGATTTCTTTACAACATTCACAACGTCTAGTCTACACATTTATTATAAATCATTCCAAATTCTGCTTATGTTTACATTACACATATAAAATTAGAGATTAAAAAATCGTTTTCGAAAAATTTCATTTGTGGTAGTAGGCCTATTTTTTTTAGCTAAAATTATATATTTTCAAATGTAATTTTTAATTTTTTTCTTTTTAAAGTGTGGCTTGGAGCTAATGACCCTACACATGATGGTAAATGGGTGTGGCAAGATGGAACTATTGCCAACTTAAGCTCGTTATGGAGCCCTAATGAGCCTAATAACGCAGACGGAGATGAATATTGTCTTGAGATTTTCAGAGATGGAAAATTAAACGATGAATCATGTGATAGATTGCGTCCATTTGTTTGCATGGAACTGACTGGTTAGTATTATGGTTTTATGTATGTGTATTATTTCATTATTTCTTTTGAGTATTTTGTACCGGTAATCTCTTATCATGCTTTAACTAAGTCATGCTCGCTAAATAATTCTTCTGTCTATAAAATTAAAACGAAAATTTTACATGACTTACCTATGCTGTTTATGAAACATGAACGATATTATACAAAGAAAATGTATGTTATTTAAGCATTGTTTTTTTAACAAGCGCTCTAATTTTAGAAAGTGTTCAAATAATACTAGTTACAAAAAAAAATTATTTGGCTTTAAGATTTTACCGTTCATCGATGACATAAGATGTGTAAATAACAAATAAAACAAAATGATGAAGTTCTCGCCCACTTTCTTACAGATTATAATGTATTAAAGGTAATGTGGATCGTAATCAATCAATAGAGATCATTCACTGCTAAATTCCAATGCTTCTCCCATGTAGTCTACCAAAACTTATATAATAAATACTAGCTACGCCAATGTATTTGCCAACACGCAATTATAAAGTTCAATAGGTGATGTATGGAGGTTTGTGTTGGTAAACATGGGTAGGTGAAGTCTACAAGGAGGTGTGCCTCAATCATTATTTTGGTAAGTCATTGATCTTAAGGCTAGTCAGTGAGTTGCAGTAATTCATGATTAAACAATTTTTAGAACAATGTCCTCAAATTTAAAAAAATGTACATACAAATGTACGCAGGTTATAAAAGCAATTTTAAAAAAACGTTATATGCTGACATTATTGACCTTAATCTGTCATCATTTTAATTCAAAATTATAACCAAATAGATATTTACTGCGAAGGGGCTGGCTTTCGGCCTATCATTGTCCGCTGAGAAATCTAATCGTCTTAGGAGTAATTATCCAGGGGCTTTATGTCGCGGTGGTTTTTTGTCTAGGGGGTTTATGTCGCAGGGGGTTTTGTCCAGCGGGTTTATGTCGCGGGGTGTTTATTTCCAGGGGGTTTATATCGGGGGGTTTATGTCCAGGGGTTTATGTCCAGGGGTTTTTTGACCGGACACCCTAAATACGTATTTCACAGCTCTGCACTTAGTTCAGATTCTCTCCTGTAACCAAACAGACAAAACAATATATAAAAAAATATACAAATATGTAAACGAATTTGAGTTTTAGTAGAATATAGATACATAAATTCATATTCGTGTTTTGAGAAATCGAAAATAGCGCAAAGTACTACTTCCGGTAAACGAAAAATACTCAAAATTTGAAAGATAGCAGAAAATTAGATCTTTTACTTATATGTGAAATTTCGTCTATCTATCTGAATAAATACACAAGTTATAGGCTTTTGAAAAACCACGATTTCTCTCACGATTACAATACTTCTTCTATACTATTATAGTTAGCTGAAAACAAATGTTACGTTTGATGAAATCTATGTAGTAGTCTGTGCCCTTGTGTTTAAGCTAAACTAAAGTGCGACAAAAGGACTGAAAAGATATGCGACGATGGAGAATGCATCCCCGATAGTTATTGGTGTGATGGAGCCATGGACTGTATGGATGAATCAGATGAGTACCATTGTTCCATCATGTACACAAATTGTCGTTATAATGAGTTCCAATGTTCTTTACCTGTGCATGATGCACAGTGTATCCATCTCTCTTGGCTGTGTGATGGTGAAATGGACTGTCAAGATGGAAGTGATGAGGTCAACTGTAAGTTTATAAAAGTTGTTTTAACTTAAACACGTTCTGGATATTAATTGATGATGTAAATTGAAACAATATATTCTGGGTTTTAGGTACACAACGTGATTGCCCACCTAATCACAAGCACTGCGACATTAACCATTGTATTTCAAGTGATTGGTTTTGTGACGGAGAGTTTGATTGTAACGACAAATCTGACGAAGCCAACTGTAATGTTACAAGTGAGTCTTTCTTTTTCAAAGCGCTTAGAGCTAATCAATGCATTGTTACAAATGGTTACAATTGCTGTTGCAATATACTATGAAAAAAACAATTTGTTCTTTGAAAATACACAATTTAAGGTGATGACAAAACCTGCATCTCTGAAGATAAAATAAGTCATAAAGCTCTTATGTAAAGCGGAGAATGAGACCTCGTACAGCATTACGTTTATTTTTCCTATGTTCATCAGTGAAATAATACAGTAATTGTCTACTACTCACTCCCAAATATTTTTCCTAAAATATGTTTTTTGGTTTGACAAGAGGGAAATGCAATATTAATTCCTAGCCTGAAAGATGGTTTCACATTGTTTTAATGAATACAGGCAGCTGGGTATGAGACTAACCTCTCTATCCCTTACAAGAGGATGACAAAATAAACATTACTCTACATCATTTTAAAAACCGAAAGATTTTTTTTAAAAAGATAAAAAATGATTAAAACCCGATGACAATACAATCTGACACTAAATTTGAATTAATTGGATGACAATCAAATTGGTTATGAATTCTTTAAAATTGTCTAAATTGATTAGTAGAAGGGTGTGTCCGTCTTCTACCACTATTCCGCACTATTACAAGTACATTATCATGTTCATTTGGTGTGCAATAATTTTTAGTCATTCTACTATATTGTATAGAGATTGTTAAAGTGCTGAAAAAATGCAGTAAAAGAACCTTGCAATAACAACTTGTATGTAATAATGCACTAAAAAGGAGAAAATAATTGATTTTGTTTAAGTATATAATAATACACCACTATTTAAATAACTTTAATAGTATTAGAAAAGGTATCCGCTAGATAATATAATGACCCACACTTTTCTATCTTGTTATTTAAATAGTTATGTATTATTATATATTTAAAGAAAATAATTTATTTTCTCCTTTTTAGTGCATTATTACATAAAACCTTGTTATTAAAACTTTTTTAATGCATTTTTACAAGCTTTTATTAAACATGCTTCCTCTGTCTTAATGCCAGATCGAAATGGAAGAGCGAAATTTTGGGTACTTATAACCAATCAATTTCTCTGAATTTTGGCTCGTGGGTCAAGAGCTAATCACAATGCAATCTGACATAAGATTTGACTTAATAGGATGACCATTTAATGTTCTTATGAATTAATTAACATTATCTGAAATTAGAAGTTATCCTGCTACTATCTTGCACTATTATACCAGCATTAACATGTTCATTTGGTGCTGAATAGTTTTAGTCATGCAACTCGATAGTATTAAAAATTGTAAGTACTGAAAAAAATGCTATAAAAACGTCTTAATAACAAGCTTGTATGAAATATTGAAGTAAAAAGGAGTAAAAAATTATTCTCTTTTAATATATAATAATTTACTCTTGTTAACGTATTTAAAGAAATTAACAATAAAAACATTTCTGAATTCACATTGCTCTGGAAGTTCCTTCTTCCTTAGTGATCTATTAGAATATGTGAGAAATTTTATGCGAGATCATCCTGCTTTATTTCTTTACAGTTGACACGATAATGTGCTTTGGAAAAGTAGTTTGCTGCTTCAACGATATATTCTACGCATGTTTGTTTTACTATTTTTGTAGTTCGAGCTAGACAGCTAGGGGTAAAGAATATTTGATTATGTAGGTATCGCCTAAAAGCACCTAGTGGACGAGGCAATGCCTCTGAGATTCTATCTGGTCTCGGGTGGGAAATAGCAACGCACGCCCATGGTCTTAATTCTCGAGGTTATTCGTTATTATTATTATTATTAGTAGTAGTAGTAGTAGTAGTATTATTCAACCTGTATTTCCTCTCTTCAATGTATTAAGAAAAAGGAGTAAAAGCATTACCTGTTAAACGTTTTTACTTTGTCTTGATTCGCAGAGACAACTGCCACACCCAAAACTTATCCAAAAACATATCCGACCTCCACGGCAACAACTAGCTTTACTACACCGAGAAATGAGTCAAAGCCTAACAATGTTTCCAGCGACTCATTGGGTAAGAAAAATGTATTTGTACTGAATGTTCATTAAGTTGTTTAAGTAACACAAAACTGAACAAAATCGACATTAAACTTATAAAGTAATTGGTTTATATTGAATAATAACGACTTCTCACATAAAAATAGAAATATTTTTATTGCATTTTATTCTAAATCTCCAGCGGCGTGTATTAGCAAAACGGCTACTAAGTTTGACAACAACTGCTATGAGCTATTCACAACACCAAGGAATTGGACTGAAGCGCAGGTAATTTCAAAAAATAGGACATCTAACTACAGTCAACATATTTGACACTATGAAATCTTAATTACATAATCACTTACTTTCTAGCTCAGATATACTCAAGTACCTTTTCTCTCGAATAACAATTAGTGATTAAAATATTTAATATAACATTGGATCTTAAGCTTTTTTCCATTTTCTTATTTCAAGAAATACTGTTCAAATTTCATTGGAGAAAGGAGCCTGGCCAAAGTTTCTTCACTCTCTGTTTTGAAGTTTCTTTTTTTCTCTCAGACCAAGCAATATACGCGGTAAGTAATAATTAAAATAAAGTATGTCCAGTGAGGAGCAGGATCATGGCCGATTAGAGTACCGAGACGACAACTTGCACAAAGAAACAGCCTTAACACTACGAAAATAGAATGCAAAAATGCAAAAGTGTGCGATACACACACACACACACACACATATATATATATATATATATATATATATATATATATATATATATATATATATATATATATATATATATATATATATATATTAATATATTATATATATATATATATATATATATATATATATATATATATATATATATATATATATATATATATGTAATTTTTCATTCAAAAGTGTGGCTTGGTGGTAATGATCAATTACAAGAAGGTGAATGGATTTGGACAGATGGTACCAAAGCTAATCTAACATCATTGTGGCATGAATACGAACCCAACAACAGTGAGGGAAACGAAGACTGCCTTGAACTTTATGAACATGGAATGTTAAATGATGACAATTGTGCTAAATCGTTATCTTTTATTTGCATGGAACTTCATGGTAAGTATTTAACGAACGTGTAATAGTGTACACGCTTTATTTTGAAGTTCGAAAATTACATTTTTACCAGAGACTGCCTAGGGAGAAATGTAAATATATTTTTTACTGAAGATGACAGACAACACATTAAATACTATCATCAACTACGAATCATTAAATCCGAACGATTTTTAAAAAATTCAAACTTGTATTCTTGTATAATTAAAGACTTCATTTGATAAATTGGTCAGATTACTTTAGAGACCTACAAAAATATGTGTAGTATCATCAAGCTCTATTTCTCACAAAATAATCACTTATAAAATGAAATATTCTCTGCAGTGTAAGGTTTACTAAACATTTAAATGACTTGGGGTTTTAATCAGCACGCATATCTGATTGACTTATCCTTTAAATTAAAAAAAAATTAGTTCAGTGGCGTAGCTACGGGAGGGCGGGTGGGGTGGCAACTCCGGGCGCCGACCCTAAAGGGGCGCAAAAAATGGGTAGAAAATTTATTTTAAAGCTCGTTCCAAATTCAAGTATCTTATTATACACAGTCAAAGTTACGAAAATAAACGACTACAAAGTTTTACCTACTGATTTAACTGTTTTCTATATTAATTTTGTGACACTGAAAATGTTACGGGATAGCAACTGGTAAGAAGCGGCACAAACCTTTCCAACGACAGGGGGGTGCGCTTTTTCACAGACAGAAATAGCCATAAAGAAATGGGAGGGTGGGGGCGCTAAATGATAATCCGCCCGGAACGTCATAATTGGCCGCTACAAAGATGTTTCTTAAAAATGAGAATTTAAATCACTTTGCTGCTAATTTACATTTGACAAAATAGATAATGATTACGATAAAATAGCTCTGGCTAGAAACGAAATATAAGAAAATAATATATTATGCTTGTGTTGAAGACGGTAATGACTTGACGCGTTTCTAAACAGTCAAGGTGAAAAGTCTAACAATATTGTTAACGAACCATGAGCTTTTTGCCGACTCGACCACGCCTCCAACACAATTAAGCGTTACGTGTCAACTGGTTATGCGCCATTGAGGCCATTGACTCCGATTTCAGCCTGCTTTTCGGATTTGCTTCCATAGCCTTTGTCCAACCAAGAACAAACTACAAGGCAGCAGTTGTTTTAATTTTGGAGTTGTCTCTCCTAGAAGAGTGGCTGTCCCCAGCTAACGAGCCTCATCTGCCCGAGGGTTCGAACTCGAGACTTTTCGGTTTAGCAACCATGAGCTTTACCGACTCGACCACGCCGACCCCTAGCAGTTGTTTGAATTTAAAGTTTTTTCTCCAAGATGAGTGGCTGTCTTTAGCTATTGAGCCTCATCTACACGGTTTGTTCGAACTCGTGACTTATCGGTTTAGCAACCATGCACTTAACCGACCCGCGCACGCCGCCCTCTTTCATATAGAATAACCTTTCTGTTCTGCAGAGAAAACAGGGAATCCTGAAATGTCCCCATCAACAACTAAGACGCTCCCATTAACAATTAACACGTTCCCTTTAACAAATGCAACGACCACTTTAACAACTGAAACTACCCCATCAACAACACCAACGACCACTTTAACAACTGAAACTACACCATCAACAACACCAACGACAGCAGCAATTGAAGTCAAAAATAATAACAACGTGTCAAAAACTGGAAATGTTTCGAACAACACACAGGGTAAACATTATTTAATCTAAGACCATGATACTAACAATTGTATTATTATCACTAATGCAATAAATAAATGTATATATATATAAATATAAATATATATGTAAGTATAAATATATATATATGTATATATATATATATATATATATATATATATATATATTTATATCTTTATGCCATAATTGCAATATTTTTTGCTATCATAGTATTTTGGCTTTTGATAATATTTCATAACTTAACGGGTTGTTAATTTAAAGTCATATTGTCTTCATAGAATTAATTTTTATGTTACCAGAATTGAATTCATCACGACCTACTGTGATTAATGCAGAGAACGAGAATGACAAATTCAAACAAACACAAAAGGTCGCGTTTACAGTTGGGTTATCAAAGCCGTTGGATGTGCTGTTGAAAGATGTCGTTGTTTATAATAAAGTTGTATCTAATGTTGGAGACGACTATAATAGCAGTACTGGTGTTTTCAGATGCAACGTGGTAAGTGATGATCGAATATGAATTTTAACAAAAAGACGTTTTACCTGATTATGATAGATTCATTATCATCTTTTTTTGGTTTGTGTACAAGACACACGGTGAAGATAAAGTAGAGTACATCTATTTCTGGGACCTCGGCATTTGAGGGGTAGTTTGGTCAGCACTATGCCTAGCCGCCTTTACTTTCCCTAACGCTAGTTAGGTGCCCGACGGAGCTAGGTGGACTTAGGGACGGTCATCTGACTTGAACCCGGATTAGAACTCGGGACTTTCGGGTCCAGCTCTTAACCGCTAGAACACGCCGTCCCCCGTGATAAAAACAAGTTCCCATAATTAACTCGCATGTTGCATTTTGAAACTTGAAGTTGTTTCTGATTATCAGGACATTTTATTTAATTAATAATTATCATTAAAAGTTTAAAAAAGAAAAAACCACGTTTTCTGATTGAACTAAAAAGTAGAAAATAAATGCTATACATCACAATAATGCAAGTGATTACTCTACTATGAGCAATTTAAAAAATTGTTTAATGATAATTATTTTCTACTTTTTAGTCTTTGTCTGTTTGTTTGCATTCAAATCTTGCTATCGATTTTATCTTCTCGCATTCACTTTTTTTTTTGGGGTAAACGAAGACAAACACTCACAAAGGACGAACACAAAGTTGTATAGTAAAACGCACAGTGGCATCTCGAAACATAGAGTACAGAATTAGCTACGTAAAAGTCTGTATTCGGACTCGCTCTAATTGACAATTACGTCGGGAACTTCACTAGGATCAAGGTTATTTCAGTAGGCTTTCGACGGAGCCATGTTCTTCTTATTGTTGCGCAAGTGCGAGTTACATCGGTGACAAACTTCTAGCACAGTCTTTTGCGCAAGCTCAGGGGGAAGGTATCCCTTAGAAGCAAGCATGTGATATTTTGTCACCTGATTAGGATAGCACTGCTTATGACAAATATCACAAGTTATATTGCAAAAATTGTTTATCGTGTCGAAAAATGTTTTCATTGCTGCCGAACGTTGGGCGTCGACGTTGCAATTCTGCTTCATGCCTTTCTTTGTCTTGACGAGCAGTAGCATGACGCTTTCTGTCTTTTGCTTGGCGAGAGACCCTTTCTTGTTCTGTCTCAATCGCAAGTGCAGCAGCAGTTCGTTCTTTCTGCTTAGCAAGACGAGAGACCCTTTCTTGTTCTGTCTCAATCGCAAGTGCAGCAGCAGTTCGTTCTTTCTGCTTAGCAAGACGAGAGACCCTTTCTTGTTCTGTCTCAATCGCAAGTGCAGCATCAGTTCGTTCTTTCTGCTTAGCAAGACGAGAGACCCTTTCTTGTTCTGTCTCAATCGCACGAACAGTATCTTTTGCTTTACGAGAGACACTTTGTTCTTCTGTCTCCATCGCTAAAGCAGCAGATTTTCGATTTCGATCTTTTTCAAGCTTCTTTTGATACTCACCTTCTTCCATAATTTTTGGTCGTTTAGGAGGATTTTCCAATCTGTATCCTGCATTGCGCTTCTCCTGATACTTCTGGCGTGCCTTTTCCAATCGACGTTTCCTCTGTGTTGCCGTTTCTTTCACCATTTTTCCCTCGCGTGCAAACCATTCGACCATCAACATTCTACTTCCGGATCAGTCAGATTTGCATAGGTTTGTACACAAACACCGCGTGACCACTACTCAGCCAATCGCGTGCTCGCTCCTTCAGTAAGCCAGAAGAAGGAAAGTACCGAACCTTGTTTTTATCAAATTACAATTACTCGGTTATGTCCCTTTTTAGTACAAATCAATAGGAGTCAAAAATGATCAATAAAATTTTTCCATGGTTCAATTTAGTAATAATAATAATTGAATATTGTATTGTCATCGGAAACAAAGCTTCCCTGAAAATTTCAGCGCGCTAGCTAACTGGAAAGTGCCCGAAATTTCGATCGCAAGATTTGACGGAAAGACAAACAAACAAACAGACGCGAAAGCAAGTTAAAGAAAACGTGGGAAAAAATCTGCTACTAATGCAGATCATGCTATGGGAATCGCATTTGCATTAATGAGAAGAAGAGAAATACAACCAAACACTAACTTTAAACACAAAAATTTGTGTTAACTTTTTGTTATTAAACACAGCAGAATATCAATAATTAAAGAATACTAGTTTAGTAAAACAAGCAAACTGGTTCACACACAATACACAAAAACAGTCAAATATACATAAATGCAACATACAAAAGATAATAAAATCAGCATTGCCTTATCTCCCTCTGTTATCATCCGTCCATAATGACGTATCTTTTTTTAGTGAATTAGTTTCGGTATGCTCGTAATTTTCCTACAATTTTATTGATTGTTATGTCAGTTTCAGCTATGCACCTCACAATCTTCAATTATTTCGTACAGGCAGGGTTATATTTCTTCCAAATCTACGGGGCTGCTAATAAAGGGAAAGAACTGAGTTTGTCTCTTGTTAAAAACAAAACGAAAGTTGTGTCCTTGTACAGCAACACGAACCAAGAGTTGTCTCTCGCTGGTAAGATGACATCTGTTTTGAAAAATAAATAATCGAAAGCTAATCTTTCACATTACATTCGGCCCTGGATTGAGTAAGTTGTGGTCAACAATAGCATTGTAATAAGCTACAAAATGTTATAGGAATATTTGTTTTAGAATACAAATTTGAAAGTGTGTCTTTTGTTAACTAGAATGTGAAGAATGATTTCATAAAACTTATGTTATCAGCCAACTCCGCGGTGTTGCTGTTGGAGGCTGGTGATGAGGTCTTTGTTGAAGCTTCCATCTGTGGTAGTCTGTATGGAGAGGAGCATCACGTGATCAACACTTTCTCTGGTTTCCTGCTGGATAAAGCAATATGAAAATATGAGTTATCTAAATAAAAGAGATATTCACATAAAGATACGATACCAGACTGTCTAATTAATTTAAATGTAAAAAAAATTGTCTAATTAGTGTAAATTAAATCTGGACTGTGCACGTGTTGCTTTTTTGATGAAATTAAATGTTTTATTTGAAATTTCAAAATGAAAATGAGACTTTTTGTTGTTTATGCAAAGTACATTTATTAAAATTTGTTTAGTAAAAATATTTTTGTCATGTTTGCAACTTTAGTTATAAATTATAAATGTTATTTTATATACTCGCATTATGTACAGTACTATTTAGCATTTGCTCCTGGATAGTCGTTTGAAAGCTGAAGCGGCGGGCTGAAGGAGGGGAGAGAGTGAAAGATGGGGGAAAGGATGTTTTTCTTTGTTTTTTGTTTTTTTTTTGGAGGGGGGGTTGATAATTTGTTTTGCTCGGTTTGGTAATGGCTTTGGAGTCTGTGCGGTTTGGATATAAACTGAAAGTGCAAAAAATACCTAGAGCGTAAATTTCTCCGGGGGTAAGCAATCGAAAATTCCCGAGAAAAAAAACTGCAGCTATACAACAACAGCCATGCTGATATACACATTATACAACAGACGCCAATGTGTACTGTCTCAAGATTCAGTAATAAACAGGATGTGAAACTCTAGGTATCATGTCTTCCTAATCTATTATAAGTTATCTCGTTTCCGTGAACAATTGTTCCCCTGAATTAAGTTATTTAAACTTTTAATTTCAAATCATAACTGAATTCTTAATTTTTTAGAGTATGATTTCTATTTCTTAACTCCTTTTTTCTCATGCAGTTGAGTGTATAAGTTGTGAGTACGCGTCTCATTGCCCTGGTCTTCTTTTGTCTCTTGTCCTTGGGTGTGTCAAGACTATGCTGAAAACTTTCGTTAGAAGTAACGCCTAGTGAGACGAGACTGTTCCATGAGTTATCTTCGCCGCTAGAGACTGTTTTTAAGAATCTCTAGGGTACTCACCCTTTCAGCTTGTGTTCGGTCATTCTGTCCGTGGTCCTCTGAAACAGATCCAAAAGCGTTGGCAGGAGCCCGAATCCATCCAGTGGAGAACTGATGCTTTTCACGACCGTTTGAAAGCAGTATGTGAATTAGCTCATAAGAACTTAAGAAATGCCCAAGAGATAATGAAAGAACGCTACGACAAGATCACTCAAAATCAAACATTCAATCCAGGCGAGGAAGTCCTTGTTCTCATGCCTACCATTAACAATGCATTGTCTCTGAGATACTGTAGACCCTTTACGGTTCATGGAAGATTGAATATTTGAACTGTCATCAACACTCCAGACCGGAGGAAGAAACAAAAGATTTACCATGTTAACTCATTAAAAAAATATTATGATCCAAATACATGTTCTATTTCTACAGATAAGGTTATTTTACCAGTACTTACTTCTGATATAACAGATGCTGTAATTCATGATAAACTTAAACCATCAAGAATTTAAACTCATCCGTAAACTCATCATTTTTGTCTAATCTGCGAAATTTGTACATTTACCCCCATGAGAATCTTTCGGACTTATTTCTTTCGGGGAGGGTGAGGCGGGCTCAGCCCCCTAACTCAAAGAGCTTTCTGAACGAAACTCTGCATGCCGACCACATTTAAGATTTTAAAAAATAAATTATTTGGTAATAGGAGTGTTTTTATTATCAGGTAATGGCTTTCGACTTCTATGTTTACTCTAGAATCAATGACGTCATTTTATTGTGTGCACTTTTCAGGCTTTAGAGCTGTACATATTTCGTAGTGTTTTCAAACGTTTTATATGTTCCATGTGACGTCAAGCTCTTTCACTATGCATCTTTAAAATTTCATTGTGTTTTCTGTAGACTGTTCTTTTTTTTTTGGGGGGGGGGGGGGGGGGGGGGGGGGGTTAGTGTTAAACGTTCTATCGAAAGAGTGGGGGAGGGGGCAAAGCACCCTCCCGAAGAGATACATGAAAGAAACTGCACGTAAACCACTTTTAAGAGAAGACAAATAACTTTTTTAATGTATGTTTTCCCGAGAATCAATGACATCATAGTATTGTGTGTACTTTCCCTGTTTTATAATATTTCCTACTATATGTTCCATTTGACGTCACATTTTGTTTTTCGTATTACTATAAATGTTTTTACTCTGCTTGTATTTTCTTTATAGTAAAATCGTTTCCAACAGAAAGATAGGTACACAGATACACAGACAGGGAAACTATTATCTTTGATAATTGAAAGAAAATCATTTACTTTCTCCTTTTATTGCAATGTTACATACAAGCTAGTTATTAAAACGTAGAGTAGTTTGATACAGAGTAGTAAATAATTACTTCAACAAATGTTATATTTACTGAGTTGAAAATTTACTTTCGAATATCTAGACCCGCGTGTGTGTTGTCATGTGTGTATGTCGATGGATAAATCCCCATATTATTCTAACTTGCAGACCGATATTATAACTTATTATATTATTATATTATAACCTATGTTTTGAAAAGGAAATCTTATCGATTATCGATCATACGCAATTCGCAACAAGAACATGTGCAAAACAGTCATCGTTTGATCGATCATACACATACACACAAATAGCATCGACACTAATGTAAGATACGTGTTCAGAAGTATGAACGACTAGGTCAGATGAGTCAGTGGTATACGTCACCTTGCAACAGCTGTCCCATAAGCGGAGCTAAGCTTACCCTCCCTCTTGATAAGTATGGGAGGTTAGTTGTGTTTCTTTCAGAGAAGTTTTTTTCGAGGGGATGGGAGCAAAGCTAAATTCTAGATTGGAAAGCTTAAATTTTCTTGCGGATGGTGAACGTATATATTTTCTATAAGAAAAATATTTTCTATCTTGTCCGGGGGGCGGCTTGAGGGGTAGGGAGAAAGGGTAATGGCGGCAGTGATTATGGGCACTTCCCCCCTCCTCCCGATGAGATGCATAACATGGGCAAATTTGCGGAGAGTACCCATTGAGCAGCTTAGTGTATAAGAAAAACACTCCGTCTGTTTTACACAAGGTACATGGCTCAATGATTCACGTACAACCATACCGTCCCTTATTTTTCTTTTACGTAATTCTTATTCAAATTTAACCAAAAGAAATATATCATCTTCTATTGCTATTTCTACGGCTTATTAAAAATGTCGCCATATTTATCTTACTTGGTAATTTTTAGTATTTAGCAACTAAATTTAAGTAATGAAACACTTTTTATAAAAAAAAATCTGAAACACATCTCACAGTATATCAGTATAAGCGTGGGTGGAGAGGGTGGAGATTACCAGCGCTATTTACGTTTTTTTTTAAGCCAGTTTGCTTACAACCATAAATATTTTCTTAAGACAAATGTACATTCCCATAAAATAACAAGCTGTGTGGTATCCGACAATTTGTAATGTGCTGATCGTTAAATTGATTAAAGCATTACGATATATCTTATTTTATCTTTTCGTGTGTTCAACATTGTACTGTCTAGACCAGGGGTCGGCAACCTGCGGCTCGCGAGCCGCATGCGGCTCTTTTGATATCAAGATGCGGCTCTCCAGCTCCTTGAACAAATACTAATTATCTTAATAAAAAAAATATTTGAAATAAAAAGGTGTTAGTGGCTCTTTAAAACCAGGGAAATTTTGAAAATTGTAACTTTTGGCTCTTCCGCTTCATAAGGTTGCCGACCCCTGGTCTAGACTTATAACAATTTTGTATTACAATTGTATAAACCTGCCCGCAGGCTGAAATAAATTATAAATCCTAGACCTATTAGAGATACACTGTACTCTGTGTGTGGGAGGGGGATGGGAGGAATGATCAGGACGAATCGGACAAAATTCTAACCGCTTACAGTTAAAAGTATAACAAATCTAAATGCTTCATAACTCCCAGCTTCAATCCATCTACCACCACCACACCACCATCACTATATTCTTTTTTGAACAAGAAGGATCAATAATCTAGCAGAGGACAAACTTGTATCTTGTTTAGTTATAATATGTTGTAGCTTGCATAGAGTCTATTTAAAGGTGGGGAAGGGTTGGAATAAGGAGTTGAGAATTTTATAAAGTTATTGCGATTAACGAGGGATAGAGGGTTCCAGCGCCACTTTTAACTATTTTTAAAACCAGAATGGTATTAACGTTACATTTTTGTTTAGTTAATTTCGATTGCTAAAAATATGCCCTCTCCGCTAGCCATGGACATTGGAATTGTTTCTCAAGGAAACAACATTTGGTACATTGTCTTACAATTTAGGTTATGTTATATAGACAAGCATATCTGATGGTGACATATGCTTAGAAAGCTACTATTTGAAGCTCATTGCAAAGATAGTCAGCATCGATATCTTTATTGATGTTATGCTTTAGTAACGTTTCTTAATGTTTGCAATCAGTTAGTAAATCCGAAGGTGTCTTTTTGCTGATATTTGATATTATCATAAAGATAGCAAAATTAATTATAACGCTGTTCTAATTGTGCCAACAATTAATTTAGTTTGAAAATATAAATCTCTCCCTGGCTAACGAGATTTCTAATTCAAGTGAGAGAAAACGAAACTCACAACCTTATTAAAAATAAATTGCACATTTTTTACAGCGCCGCGTTAGGTGCTAGAACGATCACTAAATCAGCATTAAAATAAGATAATCATCTATAATGTTCGAAACATAAAGATTTAGATTAAATAAATAAATTATAATTAATTAATATTATTATATTAACAGAGCCGTGTGGGTGGGTCTAATATTATGTATTAATATATAGGCCTAATTTGAGGAAAAGGCGTAACATTGATAGTTTGTTCTGGGCACCCTAATAGATCGTTACTCCTGTCTATAGGTTATATAAGACAATCAGAGTGGTTAATTATTAGGTATTTTTTAATAATGTCGATTGTACATTTTTGCGCCCCTCCTATGAATAGCGCTTTAGACGACTGCCTAGTTCGCCTTATAGGTAGCGCCGGCCTTGCATAAATAACAATATGAAAATACGCTCTTTCCGTTCATGTAAAAGAAACATGGGGTAGATAAAGCGGAAGTCAACGGTTTAAATGCCCACGGCATACAGGGAGGTAATATGGTCAACTTCCCCACCCACACCTCACATGTGTAAATTACACCAAGGTGGGCCGTCAGCTTAGTTAGATTAAAATACAACACATTGACCTTACCACGTTCAGAAAAACTATGGGGCTTTGTGTGTGGGGGGGGGGGGGGGAGGACGCATGAGTTATGAGTTATGATCAAACAAAATTAAAACAGCTGTAAGCTGATTCTTAACATATAAAAAATGTTTAGCAACCCACTCCCACCCCAACCTGAATTCTATTTTTACACACTGGAATGGAAAATGATATAGCAAGGACTAAAATGTGTCATGTGTGTGTGTGTGTGTGTGTGTGTGTGTGAATGTGTGTGTATGAAGGCGGGGAGAGGGGTTGGAATACGGGGTGGGTATTTCATATAATTCATGAGAGGGGGAGGGTGTTACTTATTATTTCTTTTGAAGCAAGTATGCTGTCAACAATAAAAAAATGCGTTTACATTGTATATTCTCACAGCATAACAATATGCTTGGTAAAAGAAAATTACAATGAACTGATCGTGAGATGAATTAGGAAATTTTTTTTTTACATTTCACCGTCTAGATTTAAATTATTATTAACTAGAATTGAAAAGAAATTTCAACCCCCACCCCTTCGCCCCCCCCAAACCCGTAATATCTCTTCACCATAGAAGGTCAACCACTTTAGTTAGATTAAAAAAGGCACTTTGGGAACTACGTTTCAGTCTGGCGTTAGGATTGGGGGAGGGGGGGTGCTGGAGTGGGATTATAAAGTGCGAATCTAACACAATTCAAACCACTTTTAGGTGATAGTATTATGAATCCTAAATTCACACATTTGAAGAGTTAATAGTATACCCACGAAAAATATATTAATAATTTTGTTTAGATGACATTTCCAGTGGCGTAGCCAGGATCGTCTCATGGGGGGGGGTGTCAAAACTTGTATATATATATATATATATATATATATATATATATATATATATATATATATATATATATATATATATATATATCAGAAGATGCAATAACAATACTACAACAAACACAGCAAACAGATAAAAGTACTTATAACATTACTTACCTACAATCGCTCAAGTCTTCTTGGACTCTTGGCTAATTCATCAAGAATCTCATCCGCTAAAATTACTATTTCTCGGTGAATATTTAATAATGCCAATCCATTTAGTCTACCCTCGCAAGTAGTATTTCGCAAGTACGTTTTTAGCCGTCTCAGAGTGGAAAAAGAGCGTTCGCTAACGGCAGTTGTTACAGGCAATGTTACAAATATTTGCAGTAGTTTGTGTACTGTTGGAAATATTTTTACGTCGCACATTAAAAAAAGCTTGATGAGCATTTTGCGGTAGGCCTACATTTCCACTTGTAATAATGTGGCGCCACCACAGTTTCAGTTCTCCAATGCTTTCATCGATGACACTGCTGTTAATCAAACTTTATATTTTTGCATAAGTGTTATGGCATTCTGTTCCTGTTCTTTGGTAAAACCCGAGTCATTGGGCAGAAGACTCATAAAACCTCCCAAAACAGATTTATGTTTCAGCAATCTGTCTCCTATATGACATATAACCGAATCAAGGAAAGGAATAAATACAGCTATTCTTTAATACCCTTCAGGCGTATTTGCCATCACATTGCAGCGTTGAATTTGTTTTCCAGCTCGACGTGGAATAAGTATATCTATGTCGAAGTCCTCACAAATGTCTTCATTAAATACGGTAGTAAATTCTGATTCAGCATCCTTCCGCATATTCACTAGTAGGCTACTTGAATCTTCTGTAAATTTTAGAGCCGCATATAGATCAAAGTTTTCTGTTTGGAGTATTCTGCTGACAGGAAGTGTTATTGCAAAGATTTTTGAGGTAACTCTAAGAGAAACTTGAAACTCAAGACTCCTAATTGCTCCTAAAAGTTGAACCGCTGTTAAAGAAGTTGTTGTATCGTGCCAGGATGACAATTTCCAGTGCATCAACAGTTGCTTTTTGAAGTTGTATAAAATCGTTGATAGACTCAAGACGCTCAATCCATCTGGTTGCGCACAATTGTTTAAGTCGAGATGCTGATGCTTTAGGTGTTAATTTCTCTATTGAGTTTGCAAGCAAAAATTGTCGTTTTGGTGTTTTAAAAAAGTTGTATGTGCTATTAAGGATTCCCATACAATTTCTCACAGCTGATAGTTCGCAGGCATCAGAAAGTGCTAGATTTAGACTGTGAGATGCGCAATGCACGTAAATAGCCAAATCAAATTTCTCAGCAACATATTGTTGCGCCCCATGTAGTCGACCACTCATTGAAGCGGCTCCATCATATCCTTAACCAATCATAAAATTACCGTCTATGTGTAAATTTGCTAGAGTGTCCATTAAAACATTTGCAAGTCCTTTGCCTGTTAGATTAGTTACACCAATAAACTGTAGGAAATCCTCCCTATTTTCTATATGTCGCTATCATATTAGCGAACACATAACGAAAATTGCTCCAAACCAGCTATATTACTATTTGACAGAAGTAATTTTCGCAACAATCTTTTTTCTGTTTGCGGTTTTTTCTGTTTGCGCTTTTTTTCTGTTTGCGCTTTTTTCTGTTTGCGCATTTTTTCTCTTTGCGCTTTTTTCTGTGTGCGCTTTTTTCTGTTTGCGCTTTTTTCCGTGTGCGCTTTTTTCCGTTGCGCTTTTTGTTTTGCGCTATTTTCCGTTGCTCTTTTTTCCGTTGCGCTTTTTTCCGTTGCGCTTCTTTCTGGGAATCCAAAAAGATACATATTAAAATACGACTATGCGAATAAGAAAATAAATAATTATTGGTCTTTCTTTTCTGTCTAAAATGACTACTGTAGGTTCCTGGCTCTACAACTATATTTAATCACCTACGCAGTTTTTGTATCTACCAACACAAATTTTTGTGTCAACAATTGTGGGTCAAGCCCAGATGTGTATCCAGTAGTATTTTATAATTGAGACGTACCAATATTCAAACCCACCCTCACCCCCTGTCACACCCCTTAACTGATAACTTTGTGTCCTTTGCAATCTTTATCATTTTCAATTTACTTAACTTTTTAAAAATTAAATAGTTTTCAGTTTCCCTGTTTCGTCTGCTATTCCATTAGTCATCATTAGAGAAATAAATATCAAATGTTTTGAAGTAGTAAAAACATACACATTATAGAACCTCAATGCGAATAATAATAAATTCCTTTGTTATTTTTTTTATTACTAGACGCTTTCCGGTTGCACTACCAGCATATTAGACAACAAAGGCCTACCCACGTAGCCCACCCCTCCCCATTCGACACTCCTTAACTGATCTAACCTTGGCCAATTTTCCCTTGGCCTACTGCGTTCCAGATTATTATACATTACTTTAGCACGATAATAAAAATCGTAACTAAATTTACAGGCAATTCTCATCACAATGATATACATTGTTGTTCTAGAGGCTGCCAGGCTTAAGTGTTTAGTGGTTAAGCTATAAATAATATCGACACAAGTCAATAGCTGTAGCATAACTTAAAAAGGTAGTCATATTGGGGGTACCTAGCCCCCCCCCCCTGCCTACGCCACTGGTCATTTCTATTAGCTTTCAGTGTTTTTAAGTGAGCATTGAGCAATTCATGGAGCGTATGCGTGGACATTTGTATCGATTATTAATTTTAGGGCATAGTCCATGAAAGTAGTAAATCTTGTAGAGTTTGTCTTAAAGACAATACAGCATATTTTTATATCAGTTAAGGGGTAGAAACAAAATAACTATTAAAAATTAAAAACAATGCAATATAACTTTGCACATTCCTAGTACACATGACAAAGGACGGGTTGTTAAAAGGAAACTTTAAAATCTTACAAAATGAATTTTTTGTGAAACTTTTTAAAATAAAATTTTTAAAATTTGAATTATTTTCTTTGAAAACAATTCTTAAACTTGCACAACTTTTAACAATTGAAGGACAGCCAAACCCTTTTGCAAATGTGTAGATACATAATTATGTTCGTAACATACAGTGGCCATTTTAAGTATTTCTCATAGGCACATTTTTAATTAAATTGTTTCCCCCGAGTTCTATCCGGCAAAATTTATAAAACTGATGAAACTCAAAATGAAAGTTTTTACTTTCTCGTATATACGAAGTATAGAAAAAGTCTTGTAATCGTGCAAAAAAAACGAGATTTTTGCAAATCTCGAAGTTGTACAGCTCCCTGAGTCGGAAAAACATAGTTTTCTATCTTGTCCGTATGTCTGTGTGTGTATGTGTGTGCACATTTTTTTTGGAGTTCACTTGGTGTGCAATTCTTTTTTCTACGAGATTCTATTCTATTATTAAAAGTGTAAGCAATTAAAGATAGATTAAAAATATTGTGTATGTCTCGCGTTGCCATCCCCCGTAGTGTTATATTAGAATATTCTATAGTTTAGGGGAGATCACTCCCGGTTTATTTAAATGCTTATTATTATTATTACTAACTAGACTTACCCGGTCATCCCTTGGATAACTGTGGGTTTCGGGGGTCATCCATAAATGACATCACGTCTGTCACTTATCATCACAAAATAACCAGACCCCACATTCAAAAAGATGTTTTTTATCTTTTAAAAACACCGATTTCAGCTGAGCAAGTCTGACCACACTATCCCTTCATATACTGACGTCACAGGTGACCTACTCAACTCTACTTCACCTGCCCAGTGTCCGGCCAAGTCTCAGACAATATGTTTTTATCGTTTAAAAAAACGATTCCGGCCTAGCATGTCTCTGACCACACTATCCCTTTATATGCTTAGGACAAAGAAACAGATGAACTCTACTTCACCTGCCTTGTATCCCGTCAAGTTTAGATAGGCAACTTTATCATTCATATCTATAAAAAAAAACAATTGATTTTTTTTTATAAATTGACGTGATGTGTCTAAAACCCGTGCCACCCGCTAACAACTTAGCTATCTAGAATTGTGACGCCAATGATGTTTTTTTGTGCTATATAATAATATGTTGAGTCTTCTTATGCAACTTGATTTACGCGCATAGGCCCTATCTCTAGATCTAGATCCAAAATCTAAGTCTAGTAACTTTCAAATTAAATTTTATCTTAAATTAGTCAATTCCATAGCTAAACAAACAAAGATTTATATAAAATAGTGAAGGTCTGGAATAGTTTACTATAGCAACTCATTATTATCTAAATCTAGAAAGAATTATCTAGATTTGCTGGTTTGCTTAAGTCTAGTTTTTGCGTAACTCTTAAAAGATCTAGATTGACCTAGAATCTGAAATCTAGATCTATTCTAGATCTAGATAAATCACAAAGATTTATATAAAGTAATTAAGGACTAAAGTAGTTTAATAAAGAAACTCAAAAATGTATCATGATTTCAAAATTGATTGTATTTTTAACTAATTAATCTTTGCTTTACCTAGATTCTAGATCTAGATGTACACATAACTTTCTTGGACAGATTGTAGAGCTAGAGAAATTTATTGTAAAACTAAATGAAAAAGACAGTTTAAAATTAATATTATTGTTGGAACGTAATAAAAACATCAAACGGGCGTATTGTTAAAGTTATGGCCGACAGAAAATTAGCCTATAACGCGTGAAAGATCTGAATAAGATACGAATAAGATACGAAATCTTGTATTGGACCGCCATTTAATTGTACTAAAAAGTAAATAAATCATGTGACGTCACTATTCACTCCAAGTAAAGTCGTTTTTCTAAACTTTTAAAATTAATGTGGTTAATCTACCAATGAATAAATCAATAAATTAATTAACCTGTTTAAAAATTGTGATTAACATTCTGTCTGAAAAACAAAAATTGTTCTCTACCTACATACTAATTTTTAGCTCTAAACATAGCGCAGATCCTCTACAGTAGTAGTCAATCAGACAAACAAAAAAAAACCAAATATATAAATAAATATTCAAACATGTAAACAAACTTGAGTTTTAGCAGTATAATAGACTTACCCGGTCATCTCTTGGATAACTGTGGGTTTCAGGGGTTATCCATAAATAACATCACGTCACAGGTGATTTTTTAAAAGTTCTATTAATTTTAATGATACCAATTATTCAATTTATTCTATTACGGTAACAATTGTAGGCACGGAGGCCCTTTTTCAAATTGGCCGTTTTAAAATAAACAAATAAAAACAACAATTTAATAACAGCATTTCAAAAAAAATAAATAACAATATCGTAGTAATAGCAGTTACATAGCACTAAAAATGTGGAATAAAGAAATAATATTACATAGTTATAATACAAGATGAGATAAAATAAAAATACAATACCGACTTTAAAATTTAGCCTTCATTCTTCAAAGCAAATTATAAAATGCTTTTCTGGCATACCTAGCCCTGGCCACCCATAGCATGTTTAAATAACGCGAAAACCCGCCATTTTACTCGTGGTAAACATGGCCTAAAAAGGTCGGAAGTCATGCGTCCGGTCCGGACGCCATATTGTTGTTAGCAGCCGACCACGCCTCCGAGTTAGCGAGTAATCCCACTATATCTAGATCTAGAACCTAGATAAATAAATCCCATATATTATCGAATTAGATGATCATTGAAGCTAAACAAAGGTTTATATAAAATAATCAAGGCCTGAAATATATTCTAGATGTAGAATTTACATTAAGTTTAGATCTAGAATTTACGTTGTCTAGTGACCTAGATCTAGATCTAGTCTAGATCTAGATATAGATTCATCACTTATTCTTCCTTCGGCAGCTGATCAGTAGATCTAGAGAAATTTATTGTAAAACTAAATGAAAAAGACAATTGAAAATTGATACAAGTGTTGGAGCGTAATAAAAACAGCAAACGTACGTATAGTTAAATATATAGCCGACAGAAAATTAGCTTTAGAACGCGTTAAACTTTTGAATGGGCCACAAAGTCTATGATGGAAGCCGCCATTCTATTGTACTAAAACGTAAACAAATCATATGACGTCACTATTCAGTTAAAGTTAAGCCATTGTTTTAAAAATTTAAAATTAATTTGGTTAATCTATCTATGAATAAATCAATAAATTAATTAACGTCTTTAAATAAATTTGTGATTAACAGTCTGTCTGAAACAAAAAGTGTTCTCTACCTTCATACTATTTTACAGCTCTTCACATAGAGCAGATTCTCTACAGTAGTCAATCAGACAAACAAAAAACAAACAAAAAATAAATAAATATTCAAACATGTAAACAAAGTTGAGTTTTAGTAGTATATGGATAATTGTTATTTTCTGTTTTCTTATTCTTAGACGGACCTGAAGGCGGAATCTTTTCGCTGAACTAAAGCCAACCGGGATGTCTTGTGAGAAGGCAAAATTTAAAGCCGGAGATTGGATGAAATGAAAGGAAATGGTGGAGGTAATATGTTCCAATTATGAGCAAAATGTACTAAGTCAAGTAAGTTATTCATAGAATAATGTTCATTATCAATATGTAACATTGATTTTTTTTAAGAATAACAGGTTCGTAATATTATATAAAATTGAAATAGCATTATAAACAGAAAGTGATATTTCAACGCTAAGGGTAGACCAAGACAGAATATAGTCCAAGTAAATATATAACAGTCAGAAACCCAACGAGATCCGAACCTACCATTCTACGCGGCAACAAATCGCCTCGCGACTGCTATTTCAGTTACAAAGCTTGCTTCCACACCCCACCCCCTCTACATGTTTACACTATGTGTTTGTTTGGAGGGAGGTAAACGGGAAAAAGTCACAGGAAAAAAAAAACAGACAAAAGTCACTGTTTTTATAGGAAAGAAAGTCACATGAAAAAAAGCACTAAGGACATATTTTAGCGGAAAAAAGTAACAGAAATAAAGCAACAGAAAAAAGTCACAAAACGTTTATAGATATATTTTTATTTATATTTAGACAATCGTAACATTTTGTGTTTGTTGTTGTAGGATAATATATTTATATACTTTTAAAACATTAGAGTTTATAACATTAATAAGTAAAAAAAAACTATAAATAAATATACACAGCAATCTCACCTTTCGCTACGTATTTAGTTGAATATGCGGTACAAAAATTAATTACAAAAGAAAGCTAGGCACATAATTGTGTTTTGCATAGGTTTTTGTCTAAGGCTATTCCTTGGGCGGCTTCTCCTCAGTCGGCCTTGTTGGAACATATGTATGTTGTTGATGTTTTGACTCAAACCTTTGTACCAAGTCGGCTTTCTGTTTTGATCCTGTGCTTTATTATGTTGTGATAATTTAAAGTTAACATTTAAAAGCATGAAAATCGAGAACGTTGGAACAATCTATGAAATTATTTTATGTGTAACATAATTACAACCTACTTACTTCATAAAAAATATTTTTTGTGTGTTATAAATATTACTATAATTATACGACATGCACTCTTCATTACATATAATTATAAGATGATTTGTATTGTGAATTTTTTCCTGTGACTTTTTTCTGTTTTTTTTTTCCTTTAACCTTTTTTCCTAAAATCATGGAGGGACGACACGTCTGATACATGGGCAACATTAAAGTTCTTATCTTACTGCCTATGCAATGTGGTTAGATTTCAATGCATCATCCCTTCGACAAAATATTTTCTCATAATTTTCCGTCCTCTATCTCGGTCCTCTGCTGCTTTGAGTAGTTGTGAAACAGGCAGCACAGACTTATTTCAGACGTCATCTATGAGGTTACGTCTTTGCCTTTGCCTTCTTCTCCGTACTCCACCGAATGCGCAATCATCAAAAAATCTATTTGACTATGCAGTCATATTAAACACATTATGTATATGGAAAAAAAATACAAATATAAGTGTATAAATATATATATATATATATATATATATATATATATATATATATATATATATATATATATATATATATATATATATATATATATATATTTATTTATTTATTTATTTATTTATTTATTTATTTATTTATATACAAACTTAGTTTTTTGTGTATTTGTATGATCGATCAAGTGATGACTGTTTTGCACGCCATCTTGTTGCGAAATGCACATGATCAATTATCGCTAAAATTTCTTTTCAACTGCCCACGCGTTTAACATCGGTTTGAAAGTTATAAAAATTTCAGGATTTACCCACCCACATACACACATAACAACGCCCACACGGGTCTAGCTATGTTGTTGCGAAATGCACAGGATCAATTATCCATAAAATTTCTTTCCAACTGGCCACGCTTTTAATATTGTTTTAAAAGTTATAAAAATTGGATGGTTTATCCACCCACATACACAAATAACAAGACACACGCGGGTCTAGCTATACGAAAGTAAATTTTGAACTCAATAACTTCAGCTGAAATAGAAAAAAGCCCCCCCCCCTTCCCAGCAGAAATTACTTTAAAGGCCCCTACCTATACATAAAAATAAATAAATACGAACATACATACATATATATATATATATATGTATGTTCGTATATATATATAAATATATATAAACTAGCGAACCCGTCCCCGCGCGTTGACGCAGGAATAAAAGAAAGTCCGACGAAATATATAAGAAGGGTTTCATCCATGCGTTACCAACCCTATATTCTTAGACTCGCGACCTTGTTTTCTAAAACTGAGGTATTTAAATGTAAACAATGCCTGCGCTTGGATCATAAATATCGGGACACGGGATTACCTACACTACCGCATGAAACCTTGAGTGTACGTTAATCACTCACCGAAATAATATGGTAGAACTCACTTCGGTGACCGCCCATGTGTCAGGGACGTAGAGGGGCGCTCTCAGGAGCCCCCCCCCTCCCGATTACACTACCACATAGGTGCCGCGTACTGCCCATGGCTCCTTAAAACTAACAGACGCCATCGTGCCAAATAGCATCCTGTTAACAATGATACAGATTGCGTCATTCGCTAAAGTGACACAAATAAACAGGATTTTTTTTCCTTTAACACGTAAAAAATTATTGGACGTGTTTTAAACATCAGTGTGACTGATGCAATATGTAATCGTTACTAATGTTCTATTATTAGATGCTCGGTGTAAATTCTGATTGGATTGTCTAAAAATAGATGCTAATTGCATCTTTCTCAACGTGACTAAACTATTTGGATTTCTTTTTCTGACAAAAAGAAACATCCCAGTTAATAATCTAACCTTGGCTAATTTTTCTATTATTAAAATGAAACGTATTACACCGACCAATCCTGATCCAGATAGAAACATCAAACAGGCCAATTGAAGCCTACCCCCGCCCTAGATGGAACTACAAAAAAGCTAATTGGGAGCTCTTCTCTTCCCTCACAGACTCCTACACAAGACCAATCAACTGTAAAACCAAACAGGTGAACAAGTCATACACAGCCTTCTCAAAAGCAGTTCTGTTAGCAGCCAAAAAATCTATTCCAAGGGGAGCAAGGAAAAATTATATCCCAAACTGGACTCCAGACCTCCAGATACTCCATGACGAGACAATTGATGCTAGAAACATTGTTGAAGAAAATCCCACAGTAGAAAATAACATAAAATTAAAATCAGCAAACGCAGTTTTTTAGAAAAAAGTATCTAACTGCATTGAGGAAAAGCTGGCAAGAAAAAACAGAACACCTCAATGTAGATAGAGATGGTCATAAACTATGGAGTATTGCAAAAAGGCTAAACCAAGAAGAAAACAGAGCTACTCCCATAGTCATCGACATTGAAAACACGATCAAAACAGAAAAGGATGCAGCAAAAGAATTTATAACCCACTTCAGCAAAGTGGGACAAATAAATATCAGCCACCAAAGAGTAGAAGAGGTTAAAAATCAAACTGAAGTTAAGGAAAAACTACAGAAAGTCTCTCCCCCCTCCTCCACTGGAATGGTAGCTCGAATTAGCAAGAAGGAGCTCGGAGAAGCAATGAAGCTCCTCAAACTTAAGCAAGCTCCAGGCCCTGACAAAATCTCAAATGATATGCTCATGCACCTGGGCCCCAATGCTAAGAAAAAACTGCTCCAAATATTTAATGCAAGCTGGAAATCTGGGAAAATCCCAAATATTTGGAAAAAAGCAATCATGATACCTGTTCTAAAAATAGGAAAACCCAGGAACAAAGTCGATAGCTATCGCCCAATAAGTTTAACAAGCTGCATTTGTAAACTGATGGAAAGAGTAGTAAACAACAGACTGACCTGGTTTCTAGAATCGAACAATCTACTAGCAGACGAACAGGCAGGCTTCAGGAAGTGCAGATCTACTGAGGACCAAATCACCTTCATTTCTCAGGAAATAGAAGATGGCTTTCAAGAAAAAAAACCAACCTCAATAGTGTGGGTCGACTTTGAAAAAGCCTTTGACAAGGTTTGGGAGCAAGGCTTAATTCTAAAGCTAATAAATCATCAAGTATCTCATAACATGCTAAACTGGATAAAAGGTTACCTAAGCAACCGAAAAGCATCAGTCTCCATGCAAGGAAAAAGAAGTCACACAGTAACTATAAAAAATGGAGTCCCTCAAGGAGGAGTCTTGTCTCCTACTCTCTTCCTCATTTATATAAATGACTTAAATGAAAACATCCCAAGGAGAGTAAAAAGAAGCATGTTTGCAGACGACCTTTCACTAATCAGCACAGAGGAATATATTGGTACCTCAAAATTTCGTCTTCAAGAAACACTTGACAAGCTCGGCAAATGGACCAAAAACTGGGGCTTATCCATCAATACCAAGAAAACAACTTATTCAATCTTCACCTTATCTACTAAACATCAAAAAATGAAACTTACCCTAGAAAACCAAGAGCTAGAAAAAAATGACCACCCCAAATACCTAGGAGTCACTTTTGACACTCGACTTACCTGGAGAAAACAAATAGAAAACACACAAAGTAATGGGATCAAAAGACTTAATCTAATGAGGAAACTGGCAGGAACAGACTGGGGAGCAAATCACCACATCCTGAAAAAAACCTACACCAGCTATGTGAGACCTACGTTAGAATATGGTGCTTCGGCTTGGGGCTCAGCAGCAAAAACAAATATTTGCAAAATTGACAAAGTTCAGAACATTGGATTGAGAATAATGACAGGAGCCATGAAAACAACACCCATAAAAGCTATGGAGGAAATAGCCGCTCTTAGCTCAATAGAAGAAAGAAGAGAATCAAAAATCCTCACTCAATACACAAAGCTAGAGGCACTGGAAAACCATAACCTAAAACAAAAACTCCAGAAACCCAGTCCATCAACCAGACTACAAAGAACAAGTTTCATCAAAGAAGCAAAGAATCTGAAAAAGAAATATGAAATCGAAAATATCATTCCTGAAGCAATAAAAACTCAAAACCTCTCCCCGCCTTGGATCTCCCACTGTCACTTAACCATTATTGACTCAATAGACACCATAGGAAAAAAATCTGACTATGATCTAGAAGAACTTAAGAAAATAACAAATAAACACATTAAGGATCAGTACCCCAGCAACACCTGGATTAGAGTTTTCACAGATGGCTCAGCTGAAGATGCCACAAAAAACGGCGGGGCTGGCATCCTTATTGAATGGCCAAGCGGAGAAAGCCTGGAAAAGGCAATAGCCACAGGCAGCCTATCCGACAATTTTAGGGCAGAAAAAGAAGCTTTAGAACACGCAGCAAACCTCCTGTCAGAACACCCTGAATCACCGAATAGTCAGATTGTATTTCTTACAGATGCCAAATCAGTCCTGCAATCCCTACAAAATCCGGAGTCCTATATTCAAACACTTATGACAGCACTAGAGAGGCTAAAAAATACCTGCAGCAGAATTGTGCTGCAGTGGATCCCGGGCCACTGCCAGATCCAGGGTAACGAGATCGCAGACCAGCTGGCAAAAATTGGGGGGAAAAAACCACAACCGGAAATTTCGCTACACCCAAAAGAAATAAAAAGAATAATTAAAAACAAACAAACGCAAATGTGGTCTGTCACACACCCTCACTACATTAAAGACGACGGCTATTACAATTTAACACGAAAACAACAATACATAATCTTTCGACTCAGAACAGGCCACAACAGACTAAATCAACACATGCACAAAAAACTGAAGGTTGGGTGTAGCGAAATGTGCCCTTGTGGCAAGGCCCCGGAAAACACAGAGCACGTACTCCAGGAATGTACTCTGTATAGCCAGGCAAGAGGCAGACACTGGCCCCAGCCCACCCCACTCAGGGAAAAATTATATGGGACACCTGACAAACTGGAAACCACAGTCCGGTTTGTCCACGAAGTTGGACTTGTTGTCTGAATCCTCCACCATAATTCAAAAATTAAGAACGAAGAAGAAGAAGACATGGCCCTCAGCGGCCCATGTTAGCGTTTGGGGGCAGAAACAGACATTTTTATTTGCAGCCTAATCGCACCCTACCAGGGTGCCAAAGACACGCCTGATTCAATTTTGAAAGCGTTTGTAACACCCCATAGGGTCTACGACAAATTCCCGAAAGACACTTGCCTGAATGCTGTTTGCCCGACGGCCGATTTCCCGAATGGACTCGTGCCCGAATACGACAAATGCCCGAATGGACACTTGCCCCAATGCGACAAATGCCCGAATGGACACTTGTCCGAAGGCGACAAATGCCCGAATGGACACATTTTTATTTACCGCATATTGAGAAAAAATAATCACGCCCTGCCGGGGCGCCAGTGCTGCAAGTTTAAAATGTGTTTTGCGCAGAAACCTCTCCAGGAATATTCTCAACATCTTTCCAAAGTTTCATGGTGATCTTGTGAACGGTGTCACGGTAATTCACTTTTATTATTTTTATAGACCGTATAAAGAGAAAAATAGCACCCTCCCGTGGCACCGCCCATGCTAAATTAAAAATGATTTTTTTTTTTACAGAACCCTTCCCCAGAGTGTTCTTATGAACTCACCAAAGTTTGATGGCGTTCCTCCCCTGCGAATTTAATATAATTTTTTTCTCAGAACCCCCCCCCCCCCCCCTCAACAACTTCCCAAAGTTTCACGGCGATGTGATAAGAGGTGTGGTAATGCATACAAGACACACGCACATACATTGCTTTTTGTATATATAGATAGATATATGTGTGTGTGTATGTGTGTGTTTATGTATGTAAATTTATATTCATATGTTTAAGTCGATATTGCTATTGCCTCTATTATGCAAACAACTTTATTCATGTATGTATTTCTAAATATTTATATTATTTTCAGAATTATAATGATCATGTTATTTAAAAACTGTAACATAAATCTGTAAACGTATATTTCCTTAGAAAATCAATATTATTTACATAGCTGAGCTTGACGGGAAACATTCACTTTGTTGTTAAATTTTATCAACTTCTTTCATTGCTATAGATCCTACATTAAAATGCGTTTGTGCTTAGCAAGTTAAACGTTGGATTACAATATTCGATCTAGTATTTTATTACTTGTAGGCTATAGAAAACATTACTTCAAATATTGATTGGTTTTTGCCCGCAGTCTTTTTACTTTCTCGTATATACGAAGTATAGAGAAAGTATTGTAATCATGCAAAGAAAAATAATCGAGATTTTTACAAATCTCGACGTTTTACACCTCACTGATACGGAAAAACATAATTTTTCAATCTTGTCCGTAGGTCTGTGTGTCTGTGTGTCTGTCTGTGTGTCAACACGATAACTTGAGTACCTTTACAGCTAGGTTGATGAAATTTCATATATAGGTATTTTATCAAAATCGAAGATCCGTATCAACTTTTGAGAGATTTCCGATAACCGGAAGTGGTACTTTTTCTATTTTGAATTTTTCAAAAGCCTATAACTTGAGAACTATTTCAGATAGATAAATGAAATTTCACATGTAATTAAAACATCTAATTCTCTACCTTCTGTCAAAGTTTGAGTAATTTACGTAGATCGGAAGTACTAATTTACGCTATTTCCGATTTCTCAAATAACGCATGTAAATTTATAAAGTTCTGTAAAAAAGTCCTTTTTTAATTTCGCACGGGCGGCGCCACGGGCGGCTGCGATTTTTCTCTATATACGGTTTATAAAATTTCGGTTTTACACCGTTCATCCGTGTACCGTGAAACTTCGGGGAGATGATTAGATAACTCAATGGTAGGGTTCTGCAAAAAAAATTGTTTAATATTGCAAGGGCAGCGCCCCCCGGGGGGGGGGAGCGATTTTTGTTTCTCTATACACGGTATATAAAAAATAAAACTCGGATGCGGTTCATCCGAGTGCCATGAAACTTTAAGGACTAGATGAGAATACTCCCGAGAATATTTCTGCGAAAAAGAAAACTAAAGTTTCTTACGGGCGGCGCCATATAGGGTACAACTTTTGTCAATACACGGTTTGGCGCCCAGAGTTTTAGGGCGACTAAGTTGGCACTTGGCATCCGTTAATCGAGCGTCCTGCATAGCGAGTAAGGGGTACTACTATATTCAGCGGTAAAACTACAACAGGCTTCTAAAAATAACTTTGTAACGCGAGGAAATCCTTCTGTACAGTTTCGTCGCCTTGCGAAAGATGAAAAAATAACTTTTTGAATATGAGGAGCCTACTGTAGAGTTTCGTCACTTTGCGAATGATGCAATAAGCATCTATTATTAGACAATCCAGTCAGAAATTGAGATCGAGCATCTAATAATAGACCATTAGTAACGCTAGCATATTGCATCAGTCACACTGATATTTAAAACACGTCAAATAATTTTTTACGCGTTAAAGAAAAAAATCCTGTTCATTTGTGTCACGTTAGCGAATGACGAAATCTGCAACATTATTAACAGGATGCTATTCGGCCGATGGCGCCTGTTATTTTTAAGGAGCCAGGGGTCGTATGCCGCGCCGATGCGGTAATGTAATCGGGGGGTGGGGGCCCTGATAGCGCCGTCTCCGTCTCTGACACAGAGGCGGTCACCGAAGTGTGTTCTACTATATTATTTCGGTGAGAGATTAATGTACACTCAAGGTTTTCATGCGGTAGTGTCTGTAAACCCGTGTCCCTATATTTATGATCCAAGAACAGGCATTGTTTACATTTAAATAACTCATTTTTAGAAAAGAAGGTCACGCGTCTAAGAACATATAATTATAATTGATAACGCGTTGGTGAAATCCTAATATATTTCGTCAAACTTTCTTCTATCCCCGCGGCAACGCGCGGGGGTCGGGTACGCTAGTATATATATATAAAGCAATGTATGTCTGTGTGTGTGTGTGTGTCTTTTATGCATTACTACACCTCTAATCACATCGCCGTGAAACTTTGGGATGTTGTAGAGAATACTCCTGCGGAGGTTTCTGCGAAAAAAAAAATTCAAATTCGCACGGGTGGCGACCCCGCAGGTAGCGATTTGTTTTTATCTCAATATACGTCGATTTTGGTTTGACACCATTCATCCCATCGCCATCAAACTTTGGTGAGTTCGTAAGAACACTCTGTGGAAGGGTTCTGTAAAAAATTATTTTTAATTTCGCAAGGGCGGCGCAACGTGAGGGTGCGTTTTTTCTCTATATACGTTATATAAAAATAATAAAAGTGAATTGCGGTGACACCGTTCACACGATCGCCATAAAACTTTTGGAGGATGTTGAGAATATTCCTGGGGAGTTTTCTGCGCTAAAAACATTTTCGAATTCGCAGGGGTGGCGCCGCGGCCGGGGCGCAATTTGTTTTCTCTCTATATATGGTATAAAAAAATAAAAGTCGATTGCGGTCTCACAACGTTCATCCGATAGCCATCACACTTTATGGACTTGATTAGAACACTTTAGTAAAGGTTTCTGTAAAAAAAATCTTTTTTTTTAATTTCGCATGTGCGGCGCCACGAAATGGTAAGATTTTTCTCAATATACGGTATATAAAAATAAAAGACGATTGCGGTTTGACACAGTTGATCCCGGTTCCATAAAACTCTAGGTAGTTGATGAATACTCCCGAGAAGGTTTCTGGGGCGAGAATATGGAATATGGGTGGGTGGGTGGTGGGAAGGAGGTGGTGGGGGCGGGGGATTTAATTTTGCATGGGCGGCCCCCCGGCAGGATGCGATTTGGCGCCCTGGTCTTTCTCGTGAGCGCTATAGTGAATACGTTCAGTCTTAACAGTGTGATAGACAATGGATAGGATGGGGCGTTACAAACGCTTACTAAATTGAATCAGGCGTGTCCTCTGGCGCCATGGTAGGGTGCGATTAGGCTGAAAATAAAAATGTCTGTTTCGGACCCCAAAGGCTCACATGGGCCACTGAGGGCCATGTAATACGTTTTATTTTAATAATCAGAAAAATTAACAAAGGTTATATTATTACCAGGGATGTTTCTTTTTGTCCGTAAAAATATCCAAATAGTTTCGTCACTTTGCGAATGATGCAATACGCATCTAATTTTAGATAATCAAATCAGAAATTGACATGGAGCATCTAAGAATAGACCATTAGTAACAAACTAACATATTGCATCAGTCACACTGATGTTTAAAACACATGAAATAATTTAATTTTTTACGTGTTTAATAACAAATCCTGTTCATTTGTGTCACTTAAGCAAATGACGCAATCTGCAGCATTGTTAACAGAATAGTATTTGGCACGATGGTGCCTGTTAGTTTTAAGGAACCAGGGGTGACACATGGGCGGTCACTGAAGTGTGTTCTAACTCATTTAAATAACTCACTTTTAGAAAACAAGGTCACAAGTCTAAGAATATAGGATTGGTAACGCATGGCTGAAACACTTATATATTCCATCGGAGTTACTTCTATTCCCGCGGTAACGCGCGGGGACGGGTACGCTAGTATATATATATATATATATATATATATATATATATATATATATATATATATATATATATATATATATATATATATACAGAGGCGTATCCAGGTTTACGTTGTAGGGGGAGCGAAATGAGCAAAAAAAGGCGCCGAATTTTTAACACGTTCTATATACGTGTATTATATATATATATATATATATATATATATATATATATATATATATATATATATATATATATATATATATGTATCTATATATATATATAATTACTAGCTGTATGTCATTACTTCGCTATGATGTAAAATAAATTGAAAGTAGCACTCTGAAGAAATAAGAAAAAAAAACACATTGTAGGCCGACAAAACAAAAATTGTATCAATCTAAACAAAAAATATATATATATGTACACACTACAACCAAAAACAATGAACGTAACACAATCTGTTTTGTAATTCTTGTAAAAGAAATTTCTTACATAATAATTCCTGGGAAATTATTTAAGACAAGTGAAATAGGGGAAATAATCACTCTCTTAATATAAATATGTACATATCTACCCATTTAATTATAAATGTCAAAACAAATAAATAATTACTTTAGAATATAATGAAATTGTTTAACACTATTCGTGTTTACAAAATGTTTTTGTCTATAATCAGAATTTAATATATCGTCATCATAAATGCTAAAGTATTACATTGTAATGAAAGTTTTTAAAATCAGAGTTGGTTTAAAAACACGCTTTTCGATATAATATAGGAACCTATTGAATAACAGCCTACATTTAATTTAATATCGGTGTTTTAGTTAAGATCATATATTTTTAATTAACTACTGCTTCTTTGCGTTCTTTAAAGATCATTTTTTAATATATCGATAGGTATGGGTTAGATCACTTTATTGATCACACAGAGTTTTACGTTTAAAAAGCTAATTTTCTAGCGGCATGGTACTTTGGTACATTATTACGCGTTTTTCTACATGCACTTAACAGATCAGTTCGGGTTGGGTTAGGGGGGGGTCAACTTCATTCACGACTGTCCGGTCACTTTAGGTCAATTATCCAACCCAGTGTACACCTAGGTGTGACATTAATGTCGCTCTACACACTTGTGGTGGTGAGGTGTGTGTGTGGGGGGGGGGGGGGATAACCAACTCAGAGTGAACAAAGCGTCAGTTTTTAGATGACTGTTCTAAACATACATATATATTACACAAATATATATTACACACATATATATTACAGAAATAGATTTAAATAAGTAGCAGTGGTATTATGACAATATTTTTTTTACAGAGGGGTCCATGGGTGAGGGGAGTTGTAACTGTTTCATATAATTTGTAAACGTAATCACTATCGCCCAAACTGGAAGAATACTACTACTTCATCGTGATGACGTTGTTGACCTTGTCAAAATTTCCCCACCACTCCGCAGTTTGCTCATAAGTAAATTTAAATAGAGGTGCCACATCAGTTGTATTTATTTCTGTATTGCAATTTTTTTTTAAAATTAATCACACGATTCAAACTGTATATATAAAGTAATTATGTGTGAAGTTTTATGTATAACATTTTCTAATTCAATTATTCGTAAGCAAATACATTATACAGTTGCCTTAAACTTAACACCCCTCTTGCCAAGTGGTACTACCCGTAGAGGTTTTTTTAAAACATTGTAATGCATCGTAATGTTTATTTTTAGAATGGCAAACTGATGCAGCTGTTAATACTTGTTGTAAACGTAGACACTACTAGACTAGTACAATAATGCTTTAATTGCTGCATGAAAAGAAATCTTGCGATTCACATAGATGTGCCGACCAAAAATATTTTTTTTAACAAATATCATTGTTTAAAACTTTAAAAAGTTTCCAAAAAGGCGCCACTTTGCTGAAAATGGCCAGAGGGGGAGCTACAGCTCCCCCTGCTCCCCCCCCCCCTGCGTACGCTACTGTATATATATATATATATATATATATATATATATATATATATATATATATATATATATATATATTCGTATTTATTTATTTTTATGTATAGGTAGGGGCCCTAAACGAATTTCTGCTGGGAGTGGGGCTTTTTTCTATTTCAGCTAAAGTTACTGTGTTGAAAATTTACTTTCGTATAGCTAGACCCGCGTGTGTGTAGTCATTTGTGTATGTGGGTGGGTAAATCCTCAAATTCTTATAACTTTCAAACCGATATTAAAAGCGTGGCGAGTTGGAAAGAAATTTTATCGTTAATTGATCCAGTACATTTCGCAACAAGATAGCTAGACCCGCGTGTGTGTTGTCATCTGTGTATGTGGGTGGGTAAATCCTCAGTTTTTTTAAACTTTCAAACCGATATTAAAAGCGTGGGCATTTGAAAAGAAATTTTATAGACAATTGATCCTGTGCATTTTGCAACAAGATCGCGTGCAAAACAAAAAAGTCATCACTTGATCGATCATACAAATACACAAGCAAATAATCTTGACACTAATGTAAGACACGTGTTCAAAAGTATGGCTGACTAGCTCAGTGGAGTGGGTGTTACACGTCACTTCGCAACAGCTGTCCCAGTGGCGAAGCTGAGCTTACCCTCCATGTAATAAGTATGGGTGGTAGTTAAGTTTCTTTCAAATATTATCTTCGAGTGGGCTTCCCGTCAAAAGAGCGCACGACAAAAGAGCGCCGACATAAGAGCGCAGACAAAAGAGCGCCGATATAAGAGCGCCAACATAAGAGCGCAGTCAATAAGGGAAGGTTATTATATTGGTCGAAAGCTACAGATATCGAAAGGACAGAAGGGGTCGGCGTGGTCGAGTCGGTAAAGCTCATGGTTGCTAAACCGAAAAGTCTCGAGTTCGAACCCTCGGGCAGATGAGGCTCGTTAGCTGGGGACAGCCACTCTTCTAGGAGAGACAACTCCAAAATCAAACAACTGCTGCCTTGTAGTTTGTTCTTGGTTGGACAAAGGCTATGGAAGCAAATCCAAAAAGAAAAGCAGGCTGAAATCGGAGTCAATGGCCTCAATGGCGCATAACCAGTTGACACGTAACGCTTAATTGTGTTGGAGGCGTGGTCGAGTCGGCAAAAAGCTCATGGTTGATAAATTCGAACAAAGTCTCGAGTTCAAACCTACTGGCAGATAAATCTCGATCCCCTTCAACACTAATAATTAAGAACGAAGAAGAAGAAGAAGAAGAAAGGACAGAGCAAATGCTGATGGAAGTACGACATGGAGATGCTGCAAGAAAGATGGCTACCAAGGATGGATGAAAATACTGAACGATGTTGTTCTGTCATTATCGAAACACAATCAAGCTCCTGATCCGGGT
Source organism: Physella acuta (assembly GCF_028476545.2). Lineage (NCBI taxonomy): Eukaryota > Metazoa > Mollusca > Gastropoda > Physidae > Physella > Physella acuta. Next base: position 422,344 of record NW_026732238.1, read on the forward strand.
AAAATTTAATTAAAGCAGCGAAAGATCTTTCGGCTATACGAAAACGGGCAGTAGAAGGGGTGGAAAAACCAAGGCAGATTATACAACCAGCCATAGCAGGACTTTCGATGGAACTAGCACCTCATTTATATCTATATTATAGATAAAAAATTCCTGAACCTCTTCAAACGTCAACAAGAGGGCAAAATTTCGTCTTGTTGGATTGTGGGACTGACATTTAAAGAATGATGATTTCGGAACAACGGATAATATCAATCGTTAATACCCATTTTTTTACTTTAAAAAACTGAAGAATTAGTTTTTTAATGAAACAATAAAGAGTTAACATCAAACAATGCCTTCTGATCTGAGTTTATTTTCTTGTTCCTATTTATTAAATATTGTTTTTTGTTCGATCGTTAGTTTGCGCTCTTAAGTCGGCGCTCTTTTGTAGGCAAATTAGTGCGCTCTTATGTCGGCGCTCTTATGTCGGCGCTCTTATGTCGGCGCTCTTATGTCGGCGCTCTTTTGTCTGCGCTCTTATGTCGGCGCTCTTTTGTCGTGCGCTCTTTTGACGGGTCACCCTTCGAGGGTTGGGAGAAATACAATATTCCAGATGAGAAATGTTAAATTTTCTTGTGGACTATGAACTTTTACATTTCCTATTTCTTCTTCTTCTACTTCGTTCTTAATTTTTTAGTGTTGGAAGGGATCGAGGGTTTGAACTCGAGACTTTTTTGAATTTTTTGCCGACTCGACACAATTAAGGATACGTGTCAACTGGTTATGCGCCATTGAGGCAATTGACTCCGATTTCAGCCCGCATTTCTTTTAGGATATGCTTCCAAACTACAGAGCAGCAGTTTGATTTTGGGGTAGTCTCTCCTATAAGAGTGGCTGTCCCCAGCTAACGAGCCTCATCTGCCCTATAAAAATATTATTTTTTCTATCTAGTCCAGGGCGGATGGTACTCGCGGAAGTGTGTATGGACACTGCCCTCCCCCTTTTAGATTTAAGGAGCCAGAGGCCGTACGCGGCGCCTATGCGATAGTGTAATCGGAGGGGGCGTGGGCTCCTGAGAGCGCCCCTCTACGTCTCTGCCACATGGGCGGTCACCGAAGTGTGTTCTACCTCATTATTTTGCTGAGTTGTTAACGTATATTTAAGGTTTTCATGCAGTAGTGTGGGTAAATCCGTGTCCCGATAATTATGATCCAAGCGCAGGCATTGTAATTGTGATCCAACGCGCGGGGACGGGTACGCTAGTATATATATATATATATATATATATATATATATATATATATATATATATATATATATATATATATATATATATATCTTATTCATGTATTTATGTTTGAGGTGAAGGGGTACTTGAACCTTCTGATAGAGCGGGGAGACACTGTTATAAGCATACTAAGTTTTAAATTTATATTAGAGTCCTAAAAGTAACTTTGGCCGGTTAAGCATAAAATTCAACACTAATTTACACAAAGTAACATATTTAGTTTTTAATTCTATTCCATGGCTTAAACTAAATTGTTTACAACACAGTGTTTGAAAAACCAACTACGTTCAATCGAGAGATTATTCAGAGAAGACAAGAAATGTTGGCTGAAAGAATAGAGAGTCGCGAGCTTGTCGATCGTATCTACGTCGTTAGATAGGTGGATTTATGTTTACATGATAACAAAGGGATAATTTGTTTTTGTTTTGTTTTTATATTGTTTTTGTTTCGTTCTAATAGGAGAAGAAATAAAATGTAAGATTATCGAATGTGTATTCGATTCTGAGTCTTATTGCATATTTATGTTTTAGATCTTTATCGAAAACATTTTTATTACCTTTGTGTTAAATCATTCTGTATTAACTTCTAAAGAAGATTTTGTTTTTCAAAGTTTGGTTAAAATTGTAAAACAAATGTCGCCAAACATTCTTTTATTACACGATTAGTAATTTCCATCCAGTCTTCTGATTGGCTAATAAGTTATAACAGACCTTATAAAACATACAGTACACGACGCTCTCGGATATACCAGACCGTTGACACATCTACTTCTTTAAACGCAGGTAAGTACAGTAAAGTAGTCGGCGTGGTCGAGTCGGTAAACCTCAATTTAGCTGAGCCGAAAAAGTCTCGAATTCGAAACCTCGGGCACATTCAACTCAATCTAGGAGAGACAACTAATAAATCAAACAATTGTTACCTTGTAGTTTTTTTCATGGTTGAATAAAGACTGTGAAAGGAAATCAAAAAAGAAAAGCTAGATGAAATAGAAGTCAGCGGCTAAAATAGCGCATAACCAGTTGACACGTATACTTAATTGTGTTGGAGAGAATCTCTTCTTACACTAAAATTAAGAACGCAGAAGAAGAAATCCAGTAGACGGATAACGCGAAAAATAACTAGGAAATTCTTGCGTTGTACTGAAAATCCGTACCGTAATCTGCGTTTTGTCCGTTTGCAGATTTTATCATCGTGTTCACTGTGATTTTATGGAGACGACTTTATCTTTTTTTTAACAACTAGACTACCCTCATCCTTTGGATAACTGTGGTTCTCGGGGGTCATCCATAAATGACATCACTTTTGACATTCATCGTCACAAAAGAACCAGACCCCACATTCAAAAAGACGTTTTTGTCTTTTAGAAACACCGATTTCGGCTGAGCATGGGTTTGACCTCACTATCCCTTCATATGCTGACGTCAAAGGTGACCTACCGAACTTTACTTTACATGGCCAGTGTCCCGACAAGTCTCAGATAACTTGTTTTTATAGTTTAGAAAATCGATTCTGGCCGTTTATGGCTCTGACCACACTATCCCTTCATATGCTTAGGACAAAGAAACAGATGAGCTCTACTTCACCTGCCCTGTATTCCGCCAAGTTCAGACAGGCAACTTTATCATTCACATCTAAAAAAAATTGAAAAAATTGAAAAAATTAACATAGACGTAATAAGTCTTGAACCCGTGCCAACCGCATGAAAGCCTATAACACTAACAACTTAGCTATTTAGACTCGTGACATCACTGATGTTTTTTATGGTATAGTTTAATACTTTGAGTCTCCTTATGCAACTTGATTACGCGCTTAGGCCCTATCTAGATCTAGATCTAAGTCTAGTAGTAGTAACCTTCAAATTAAATTTTATCTTAAATTAGCCAATTACATAGCTAAACAAAGATTTATATAAAATAATAAAGGTCTGAAATTATCTAGATCTAGATAGAATTATCTAGATGTAGATTCTACCACTCGTTTGCTTAAGTCTAGTATTTGCGTAACTCTTGCTAGATCTAGATTAGACCTATTCTAGATAGATCTAGATCTAGATATATAAATCACAAAGATTTATATCAAGTATTAAAGGACTAAAAAATGTATTATGATTTTAAAATGGATTGTATTTTTATCTAATTAATCTTTGGTTTGTATCTAATTAATCTTTGGTTTAACCTAGATTCTAGATCTAGATCTATAAATAACATTCTTGGCCACCTGAGATTTAGATCTATAAATAAATAGATAACTTTCTTGGAAAGATTGTAGAGCTAGAGAATTTTATTGTAAAACTAAACGAAAAAGACAGTTGAAAATATATATATGTAACGTAACCTAGCTTTACGCTACGCAACACAACGTAACGCAGCGTAGCAAAACGAAACTTTAAGTAACAATGTATTTTACAGAACATCTTTAAAACTATACAAAGCAGAGATGACGTTTGGAAATTTAAAAATAATCTTTGCAACTCTTTTGCTATTCTGTCCGGTCTATACTCAAGGTAAGTACTTTAAATATTTTGTTTCTTTATTTAGTAAACTTTAACATTCCCTAATAGTGAATTCCATTTGAAAGTTGATTTATTTTGGGTAGAGGATTTATGTTCAGTTTAGCTTTATAAACAGATCTGGTTGATAATATGGTTGCAGCCAAATAGTCTATTACACGCCAAAAATGGGCGGCGATTGTCTGCTACCGGTAACTAGCTAAATAGTGATGTAATTGTATGTCCTTTTTTAATTTTCTTTATTAAAAATGTGTTATATCTCCAATCTAAAACATTTTTAAAAACTCGATGAAACTCATATATTTAGAAATATATTTAAAAAAAACATTCTTAATAAATTAATTTAATTTTAATAAAAACCTAAAAACCTTTGAAAACAATGTATGCGATTATAAATATAACACTTACAAAAATTTCCTACATTTAAAATCTTTCTCTTAGCTTTGTTAGAAATCAACAAGAAATTAAACAATTCTATGTTGTTGTTTTTTTTATTATGACAATCATATAGCTTAAAATCACTAATAATTCAATAATATTGTTATTCTTAAAATCTTTAATTGCATGAATTAAAGGAAATATTCACTTAAACTCTTGACTTTTGCTAAGGACTTCTGAAATTTGAAAATAAGTTTAACTGAGCAAGCAGATCGACTCAAATAGATCCTAACTTTCCCCGCACCATAAAACACTGATGCTACATTGCTTTCCTTTATTCAGCCAACTGTAAATGTGAGCAAATTACAACTTATGAAAACGGCCATCGTGTCTGTTCTTGTAGACCCGGCTATGCCGTCAGCAGAGATAATCCTAACAAGTGCCAAGGTAAGACAGGCGGAATATATATATATATATATATATATATATATATATATATATATATATATATATATATGTGTGTGTGTGTGTGTGTGATTTAATAAATACTAACTACGTTTCCAAAAACATTCAGAAAATACAAATTGTAATATCAAACGGCTTTGAGACGGCAAAAACAAGTGTTAAATCAGCGGTTAAAAATCAACAAGCTGTATTGAATAAAAACATGCTTATAATAACGAACCTGATAAAACTAAATAAAAAAAAACTTGTTCTAACTTCTTACGCAAAAAAGTGTTTAATTTAAATGCGAGTCCTCTGGTTAACACGACAAATAAACTCGAAAGAAATATAGCCGATTTTAATATTTAAATAGACTCCCTGTTGTCCTTAGATAATAGTGGGTTTCGGGCGTTATCCTTAATGGGCGCCACGTTAATATATCGTTTCCATCCCTACCGTCACACATCGTGTGCTGAGGTCACAAGTGAACTCTACTTTACCTGCCCCGTGTTCACCAAGTCTCAGATAACATGTTTGTGTCTTTAAAAACATTGATTTCAGCTGAACAAGGTTCTGACAACACAATCCCTTCATATGCTTAGGACATAGGTGAACTCTACTTCACCTGCCCCGTTTCCCGCCAAGTCTTGATAGACAACTGTATCATTCACATCTAAAAAAAAAAAAAGCCACACACCCGCTTGCATGTGTTAGTCTTTTTTTTTTTAAAATCTGTTTATGCCAATACTATTTTCTGAGTTCGAACCTTATTTAAATAATGAATGAATAAATTATTAAAGTTGACGTCTAAATAATATTAATGAATTAAAACCAATCAAGTGTGTTGTGATTTAGCACTGTGCATTTAGCTTTTTAATGGGTGAATCTTTTTAATGTGCAACATGGCTTTCCATGGAAGCCAAGCCACGTGTGTTGTGACAATAAGAAAAAAAAATCAGGTGACGCCACTAAGCCAGTAAAAGGTTTTAATTTTTTTCTGAAAAAAAGTACTTGTTCCTACAAATGAAAATTTTAATAAATTAATTACATGTTTAAAATACATTTGTTTTTAAGAGTTTGAACAAAAGAGCCTTATTCTCCTCATAAATAAGTATTTTACAGTTCTACATGTAGTGCAGGTTCTCTCAACTAACGGAACAGACAAACACAATTTTCAATATACTCAGTCTAGTACGCATCTTTGGTTGGACAAATGCTATGGAAGCAAATCCAAAAAGAAAAGCAGGCTGAAATGGGAGTCAATGGACTCAATTGCACATAACCAGTTGAAACGTATATTTAATTGTGTTGGAGGCGTGATCGAGTTGGCGCAGCTCATGGTTGTTAAATTCGAGAACGTCTCGAGTTCAAACCCTCTGGCAGATAGGACTCGATCCCTTCCAACACTAACAATTGAGAACGAAGAAGTTTGGGGAAGGGTTCTTTAGATTTTATAAACGTCATTTTTCGCTTTTAATTAAGTTATCTTTTCAAAGAGATACTTGTTTATGAGATATTTATTTATCAAAGTAGATAAAAGGAAAGTGTATGTGTGTATGCATTTTGCTCGTTTTGCTTTCTTTTGTTTAGGAGAATGTGTTGAAAATATGACAAGATAACGTATCGATAACGCTGGTGATTGTATTATGTAATCAAATTTTAAGAATAGTCAGTCGTGCTCATAATGGGAATGCTACTACAGTGCCATATATTAAAATTAAAAAAAAAATAATGAAATCTTCTTCACATGAAAAATAACTCTACAAATAATACATCTTTGTGTACAAGTTCGTATTTTTTTTCAAAATATTTGCAGACATTGACGAATGCGGAAATAACTCTACGAGTCCATGTGAGCAGATTTGTAGCAACACAATAGGAAGCTACTCGTGCTCGTGCAATTCTGGATACAGCATCAACAGCACAGATGCTAGTAGGTGTGAAGGTAAGTAACTTGTAAAAAAAAACATGTAAGATTTGCACAATATTATTATTATAATTTTAAGCGTAGGAGTAGGAGATGGGTTAGCATAAAGATAATAATGAGAGTAGAGTTGGGTGAGGGAGAGACTGAGGGTTAGTGTAAGCGTAAGCATAAAGTTAAGGGGAAAAGTAAGGTTAAGGGGAAAGGTAAAGGTAATGGAAATGGTAAGTGAAAAGAAAACAGGAAAGAGAAAGGGCAAGGAAAAGAGAAAAAGAAAATGAAAGGCAGGAATAGATATTGGTTTAGTTTATATTCGATAATGAGGTACTTACAGAGGTTGGTAATCGACAGGTAATAATTGAGCAAGTTACTATTTACCGGTAATTGGTTGGGGGAGTTTTTTTTAGATCTTATCAAATCAGGGTAAAACATAATTTTTCGCTTTTAATTAAGTTATCTTTTCAAATAGATGCTAGTTTGTGAAATTCTTAAGGTTTGAATGTTTCGTTTTAATTTTTTTTTTGCGTCCGTTTACATATAATGTAATTATTTGATACTTGTGGCTTTATTTATCAAAGTAGATATAAGGATAGTGTATGTGTGTATGCAGTTTTCTGTTACGCTTTCCCTTATTTTTTTCTCTTTTGCTCGTTTTCCTTAGTTTTGGTTTAGCTAATATATTTAAACATGATATGATGATGTATAGATAAAGCTGTTGATTGTAATATGTAATCAAATGTTTTGAATATTTAGTCGTGCTCATAATAGGAAGGCTACTACAGTGCCATATATCAACATTTAAAAAGTATTAATGAACTCTTCTTTACATGAAATAATGGATTTTTGCTTACAAGTTCGTATGTTTTTTTTTAAATATTTGCAGACATTGACGAATGCGGAAATAACTCTACGAGTCCATGTGAGCAGATTTGTAGCAACACAATAGGAAGCTACTCGTGCTCGTGCAATTCTGGATACAACATCAACAGCACAGATGCTAGTAGGTGTGAAGGTAAGTAACTTGTAAAATAAACATGTAAGATTTGCACAATATTATTATTATAATTTTAAGCGTAGGAGTAGGAGATGGGTTAGCATAAAGATAATAATGAGAGTAGAGTTGGGTGTTAGCATTAGGGTGAGGGTGATGGTGAGGGAGAGACTGAGGGTTAGTGTAAGCGTAAGCATAAAGTTAAGGGGAAAAGTAAGGTTAAGGGGAAAGGTAAAGGTAATGGAAATGGTAAGTGAAAAGAAAACAGGAAAGAGAAAGGGCAAGGAAAAGAGAAAAAGAAAATGAAAGGCAGGAATAGATATTGGTTTAGTTTATATTCGATAATGAGGTACTTACAGAGGTTGGTAATCGACAGGTAATAATTGAGCAAGTTACTATTTACCGGTAATTGGTTGGGGGAAGTTTTTTTTTTATAGATCTTATCAAATCAGGGTAAAACATAATTTTTCGCTTTTAATTAAGTTATCTTTTCAAATACATGCTTGTTTGTGAAATTCTTAAGGTTTGAATATTTCGTTTTAATTTTTTTTGCGTCCGTTTACATATAATGTAATTATTTGATACTTGTGGCTTTATTTATCAAAGTAGATATAAGGATAGTGTATGTATGTATGCAGTTTTCTGTTACGCTTTCCTTTATTTTTTTCTCTTTTGCTCGTTTTACTTAGTTTTGGTTTAGCTAATATATTTAAACATGATATGATGATGTATAGATAAAGCTGTTGATTGTAATATTTAGTCGTGCTCATAATAGGAAGGCTACTACAGTGCCATATATCAACATTCAAAAAGTATTAATGAACTCTTCTTTACATGAAATAATGGATTTTTGCTTACAAGTTCGTATGTTTTTTTTTAAATATTTGCAGACATTGACGAATGCGGAAATAACTCTACGAGTCCATGTGAGCAGATTTGTAGCAACACAATAGGAAGCTACTCGTGCTCGTGCAAGCCTGGATACAGCATCAACAGCACAGATGCTAGTAGGTGTGAAGGTAAGTAACTTGTAAAATAAACATGTAAGATTTGCATAATATTATTATTATAATTTTAAGCGAGGAGTAGGAAATAAAGATAATGATGAGAGTAGAGTTGGGAGACTGTGTGAGGGTGAGGGAGAGGTTGATGGAAATGCTGAGGATAAGTGTACGCGCTGGATAAGGGTAGGGTATGACAACAAATATGGGTAAGGTTAGTGTAAGGGTAAGGATAAGGGTAAAGGTAAAGTTAAGGGTCAGTTTAATGGTTAGTGTAAGTGTAAGGCTAAGGGTAAATGTAATAGTAAGGGTACCTTCTGTCCGTATGTCTGTGTATGTGTCTGTTTACATGATAACTTAAGTACCATTACAGCTAGGTAGATCAAATTTCATATATATGAATTATATCAAATTTGAAATTCTGTGTCAACTTTTCAACGATTTCTGATAACCACGTTTTTCTTGTGGACTAAAAAGTAGAAAATGAATTTTGTGCTTCCTCGTTATTTGTTTTCTCTTTATATATTTTATATAAAAATAAAATTCCATTGCGGTCTCACAACGTTTATCCGATAGCCATTAAACTTCAGGATCTTGATTAGAACACTCCAGGGAAAGATTCTGTAATAAATAATTTTAATTACATTTGTCTACATCTCGAGATATATGAAAAAAAAAATACCGATTAATAATCTTTCTAAGCGGTTGTTGCTAACCGGACTACGATCTTTCCGTCCGGTTACCTAGTCGCCTGCCGAATACGTTGTGGACACTGACTCGGGCATTAGCCAATGAGGCCGTTGTTGCCTAGGGTATTTACTAATTCTACCCGAGTCAGCTTTTGTAAAATATGCACCGGGCAGGAGACCTTCTTAGTTTCTGTTGTTTATTCATTCATTAAATGCGTGTTCCGCTGATCGAGGCTTCCCCCGAACCGCAAAAGTCTGGAGCGCTTGTGCGAAAGAGAGAGACTAACTAACCTGCCTGTATTTATACCCCTGTTCTAACCCCCTAGCTATTCCCACGGGACAATGGGCTAAGAACTTGTGACACAACAAATTATTCCCCCTAGCGCTAACAACCCTGACTTCTGGTCAGTAAAAAGACTACTATTATCCTGTCAGAGTGGTCGGTCTCTTTGAACGCGTCACCTGCTGTCCATCCCTACGGTGTACCCTGTAATCTGACAGACTAAAGAAAACGACAAAATATATTGCCAAATCATCTCAACCAGTGTCTTGTATGCATTATATCATTATTCATTCGACTGCTATTTAAGTTTTGGAAACTGTTTATTTTAAAAAAATTAAATTAAATTAAAGTCTAGTTGCCGCTATTATAATTTGCGTCGACCTCTTGATTCCCCGTGCGGTTTGAATCCGATGATCGGGTATACTGCTATGGGGGTTAAGTGTACTAATTATATCAACATTAAAATTACACTAGGGGTGTTTTCTGAAGTCACGGCGGTTTTGTGATCGGCATTCCCCAGCGTAATGAATTACACTCTAGGGATACTTTGCCTACTATAATGTAATATATAAAGTTGAAACTAACTCCGTGTCTCTGTATATATGAATGCTGCGGACATCAGAATACAAAGTAATAGAAAAAATATAGAATTCATCGCCATAGTGTAATATATCTGAAGTGCTCATCATTTAAATTAATGATTTAAAAATTAATTTTGAAGGTATTATAAAACAATTTTCATTTTCCAAACTTATACTGTTAAATGAACTAAACAAAATTGAAGAAAATGTGGCACCCTTCACAAAAAAATCTGAATGCGTCTAAAAAATTATTTACTTTTAATTGATATTAATTCTTTAGCACTCATTACGTCCCTTTATAAATTAGGATAACACAATTACTTCCCTTTACAAAAAATACATTGAGGGAAAAGAGATTACTACTTATTACTTTGTTTTGGTGTTGGGAAAAAAGCAAATTACATAATTAGCGTTGATTGATCGAGTGCAATATGGTAAGTAAAACACAGATATTATAAATACTACCTTTTTACTTTCTCGACTATACGAAGTATAGAGAAAGTCTTGTAATCGTGCAAAAAAAATCTCGACGTTTTACACCTCACTGATACAGAAAAACATAATTTTGCAATCTCGTCCGTATGTCTGTGTGTCTGTGTGTGTGTGTCTGTCTTTCTGTCTGTGTGTAAACACGATTACTTGAGTACCATTACAGCTAGGTTGATGAAATTTCATATATGAGTATTTTATCAAAATCGTAGATCCGTATCAACTTTTGAGCGATTTCCGATAACCGGAAGTGGTACTTTTTCTACTATGAATTTTTCAAAAGCCTATAACTTGAGTACTATTTCAGTTAGATAAATGAAATTTCACATTTAAGTAAAAGATCTAATTCCCTACCTTCTGTCAAATTTTGAGTAATTTCCGTTGACCGGAAGTACTAATTTACGCTATTTCCGATTTCTCAAAAAACGCATGTAAATTTATAAAGTACTAATAATATTGTGCACTATTATGCCATTTTTTTTGTGTTCGCTTGGTGCGCAATTCTTTTTTCTATGAGATTCTATTCTATTTTTAAAAGTTTAAGTAATTAAAAATCATGTCTATTTCCAAGTTATATAAGAATATTCGAGAAAGTTTAGGGGAGATCACTCCCGTTTTTTTTTTATTTAATACACTGAACTTACTGTTTACTAATTACTTTCTTAATCAATAACAGTTTATAAGCCAGCTCCTAAATATCTTCTTGTTAACTTCTAATTTCTAGTCTGCATATAAGCTTGGAGTATTATAGTCGTTCCCTAAATTAAATCAGGTGCGCCCGCCGGAGCCCTGCAGGAATCGATTTGGCGCCCTGTGCTATTCTGTGAGCGCTATGGTGCATAATTTCGTTTTAAACCGTGCTATAGACTATGGATAAGAAAGGTTACATTAGTCTTTAACTGAATCGAATGTGGACGTTTTTCGGCATCCCGACAGGATGTTGATTGGCGCCCGGGCCTTCCCGTGTTAGCTATGGCAAACGACTATGAATAAGTTGGGGTATTATAGCCGTTTCCTAAGTTGAATCAGGCGGTTCCGCCGGTGCCCCAGAGTGTTGCGATTAGGCGCCCCGGGCTGGCCTGTGAGTACTTTGCGTTTATGTTTACAGTTAAGTTTGTGTATATGTTTGCATTTAATAGCATTATTTTGAGATATTGTCTGCATAAAGGTTTACGTTTGTATTTCAATTTGTATTTGCGTCTGTTTCCTTTTTTGTTTGCGTTTGTGTTTCCTTTGTGTTTGGGTTAGGGTTTGCGTTTCTGGTTGGGTTTGCGTTTACACTTGGATTTTGGTTTGTTTTTGTTTTCTGTTTTGTTTGCTGTTTTGTTTGCGTTTTCTTTGTTTTTTGGTTAGTTTTCTTTGTGTTTTTGTTTGTGTTTGTATTTGTGTTTGCATTTGTGTTATGGTAGCGTTTATTTGTGTCTTGTTTTTGGTTGGTTTTGGTTTGGTTTAATTCGAGTAGTAATAAATCTTCTAAACCCGGGCAAAGCCGGGTATATGCTGATTACTAAACACACAACTCATGGTCTTTTAAAGATAGTTATTTCACAGACTCCTTCGCAGGGCCTGGCCCGGACGGCAAGTCTAATATTAAATCTTACTGGGTGGGGAGGTTGCGTTTGAGAAAGTTTTACCTGGCATCATTCATCTAATCGTAAAATAAACCGTTCAGAATTTGTTGCAAGGGTTTCTGGCATAAATTTATTTTTAACCTCATGTGGTACACTAATTGTGCAGTTTGTACGCTTTATACAAATGAACAAAGTTTTACTTGAATTTATGGTTACACTTCACCACTGGTATCTTCCAATGATCGTTTGTTTTAGAGCGTTTCTGGCTTCGGAATGACCAACATGGCGCCAAGATTCGTGTTGACGAACGTCCTAAAGATATAATATAATTTTGTAAAAATTGATTTTTTTCTTACGCTAGAAGGCGTACCACGTTGATATTTTAATTTCAACTCTGTATACAACAACAATATTTCCCTTCCTAATTCGTGTACAAAAAAGTAAATATTTGCATGGAAACGGGGCAGTAGAAATTACACTACAGAGAACATACTTTAGAAATTTTTTAAATTATTATTTTTGTTAAATTCCGCTGTAATTTTAAAATAAAATGTGTATGGGTCCATACAAAAGATTTGTTTAACAGAAATTGTAAATATAAATTAACGATTTACTTAAACAAGACTTGTTTTTATCAATTCAGCAACATGCAAAAGTGTAAACAACAGTGACCCTCGACCTCTCGTGAACCTAGACTCTGGAGTTGAAGTCATGTGTGACACAGAGACAGACGGTGGAGGATGGATCATTTTCCAAAGACGTGTTTCTGGGTCTGTAGATTTTTACAGGAACTGGACTGAATACAAAAATGGGTTTGGTGATTTCAGTTCAGGTAATTTTTACCTGGGCAACGAGAACATTTATCTCTTAACGTCAAACCGTCCAACTGAACTGAGAGTGGATTTTATCCACGAAGGAACAAAATATTTCGCCCAGTATTCCAGCTTCAACATTTCTAGCGAGTCAGACGGTTACAGGCTACATGTTGGTGGCTACACCGGAGATTACGCAGACAATCTAGCCTACCACAATGATATGAAGTTTTCCACATTTGACCAGGATAATGATATGATTGGCCTTAACTGCGCGGAAATGTATCAAGGAGCGTGGTGGTATAAAACCTGTTACTACAGTAACCTTAACGGCGTATACGGTTCTCAGGAGTATATTGGCATCTGCTGGTTGGATTTTGTAGGTTTATCACTCAGCGAAATGAAATTTAGACGTGCTTAACATGTGCAGAATAAAGGTAACGACACTTTAGCTATTACATTAAAAATTAAATTTTGGTTGCTTTAAACCTGTTGTAAAACAGTGTGACCTGCGGTATAAAGTGGAAATGCCTGTTATAATAGATTTAATTTGCTTCATAAAGGTATAGATTAAAAACAAAATCTACTTTTTACATCCTGTTCACCCACAAACCATCTTTAACTTTGAAAATTATAAATTAGCCTGTAGCATTACAATGGTAAACACTTATATATTTTTCCGAATTGGGAGAATACAGTGGCGTAGCAGAGGGGGGGGGGGGGGGGGGGGTAGGGGGGTTATAGGAATTATTATGTCAAATTGTTTTTTTACAAGGATTACAAAAAGATTGTGTTGCGTTCATTGTGTGTGACTTTTTTTTTTTTAAATTAGAGTGATACATTGTTTTATTTTGTCGGCCAACATTGTGTGTTTTTTTCTTATTTCTTCAGAGTATTTTCAATTTATTTTACATCATAGCGAAGCAATGACATACAGCTAGTATATATATATATATATATATATATATATATATATATATATATATATATATATATATATATATATATATATATATATATGTATATATATATATATATATGAAAAAGGCAAGAAAAAATGTGGACACCCCCCCCCCGATGAGACGATCCTGGCTACCCCACTTAGGGAATAGATAAGGAGGAGGGGTCGTTTGTTGATAATTGTTAATGATTATTGTTCTGCTATGAAATATTTATAATATAAAGTAATTTTATATCAATTAAAATTACAGGGGTTTCTGTGCATTCCACAATGGTCCATAGCCGTGCGAGTGTAAAATGGAGATGCCTTTAAAAGAAAACAAGAAGATAATTAGTTAAAACAAATGATTTACTAAATATAAATCTAATTTTGTCTTGTGAATTTATTAATTAACTTGCGTGTGTATGTTAATGTTATTACAGACTAAACTGGCTTTGTTTTTAATCTGTTGTTTTATTTCAGAAAATTAGTTCACAATTATTTAGTGCTTGTGATATGAAAATTTAGAAAGAGTTATGTACACATAATAAAATTTTAACAACAAAAATCTGAGTGGGGTGTCATATGGTAACCACACAATCTATATGTACAGTACATTCAACAATTTTTAGGAGTGTTAGTTGTATGTATACATTTTAATTGTACTGCTTTTTAAAACTAAAATAAAGGTCATCCATGGTTCTAAAAGAATCAAATTAAATTGATTTCCTTGTCTCTTAATTTGGGGAGTTTTCAATGGGTATTTTTTGTGTAATTTTTAAATTTTCATTTTTTGAACTATTTGTTTTGCAGCGGTATTTATATTTGGTATCTTTTTTATCATATTGTATGTCAACCTGGGCCTAACTTAATTAGACTTAGAGATTTAAAGTGGAAAAGCTTGTTATAAGAGATTTAGTTTGCTTCATAAAGGTAGAGATTAAAAACAAAATCAACTTTTTACACCCTGTTCACCCACAAACAATCTTAAACTTTGTAACTATAAATTAGCCTGTCGCATCACAAAGGTAAAAACTTATATTTTTTTGTGAATGGGGAGAACAGATAAGGAGGAGGGGGTTGTTTGTTGATAATTGTTCATGGTTAATGTAATGCTGTCAAATATTTATAATATAAAGACATTTTATATCAATGAATGTTACAGGGATTTCTGTGCATACACAATGGTCCATAGCCGTGCGAGTGTAAAATGGAGATGCCTTTAAAAGAAAACATAAAGATAATTAGTTAAAACAAATGATTTACTAAATATAAATCTAATTTTGTCGTGTGAATTTATTAATTAACTTGCGTGTCTATGTTAATGTTATCACAGAGTAAACTGGCTTTGTTTTTAATCTGCTGTTTTATTTCAGAAAATTATTTCACATTTATGTGATATGAAAATTTAGAAAGAGTTATGTACACTTAATAAAATTTTAACAACAAAAATCTGTGTGGGGTGTCATATGTTAACCACACAATCTATATGTACAGTACATTAAACAATTTTTAGGAGTGTTACTTGTATGTATACATCTTAATTGTACTGCTTTTTAAAATAAAATAAAGGTCATCCATGGTACTAAAAGAATCAAATTAAGTTGATTTCCTTGTCTCTTTATGTGGGGAATTTTCAATGGGTATTTTTGTGTAATTTTTAAATTTTCAAATTTTTTAACTATTTGTTTTGCAGCGGTATTTATATTTGGTATCTTTTTTATCATATTTTATGTCAACTTGGGCCTAACTTAATTAGACTTAGACATCTTTATAATAATTATGTTTACTACACAGAAGGCCTGTTTGTAGGCCTATTTGTTTTGTGGTTATTATACAATGTGGAATAAACTTTTTAATTTAACAATTGTTTCCTTTTAAAATTATTTTAAAATGAAAAAAAAACACGTAATATTGGCGACGCCTTCCATTATAAGCCAACAGATTATTATCAACCTCTTATGCTATGCTCTATACTATTTTATTATATTTTAGTAACGTCTATAAATTATAATATAAAATGTGTGGAATAGCCATAACTAAAATATAACTTCAGAAGTGTTATTTTAATTCCTTCTAACACGGATGTGTCCAAAACATAATTCTATATATTAAAAATGATATTTTGGGTATCCCTACAAAGTACACCACGTTTCAACTTCATCGGTCATGTATTATGCAAATTAGGACCTGTGTATTCATTATTACAAAGTATCACAGAAGAGTAAAAAGTCAGTAAAACGCTAGATAAAAACATGTTGAGACAAAATAATATTGAATAAAGCTGACGTAAAGTAAGAAATGCACTGATTATCAATGTTAAAAATTATATTAAACATTTATTTTTTTCAAATAATATTACGAATATAGAAAAAAAATATAACATTTGAGCTAATTTTTATGGAATTAATAAAATATTGTTTGATTTCTTTTAAAAATTAAACACAAAATAATACATCTCAATCAAAGTTTCACGGCGATGTGATCAGAGGTGTAGTAATGCATAAAAGGTCACACACACAGACAGACACACATACATTTCTGTACATATTATAGATAGAAGATAGAAGATTGATAGATACCGTACATAGAGAAATATAGCACCCTCCCGTGGCGCCGCCCTTGCGAAATCAAAATTGATTTTTTTACAGAACCCTTCCCCAGAATGTTCTAATCAACTCCCTAAAGTATCATGGCTATCGGATGAACGGTGTCAATCAAAATCGACTTTTATTTTGATATACCGTATATAGAGAAAAAACAAATTGCGACCTGCCGGGGCGATACCTCTGCGAATTTTTTATTCGCAGAAACCTCCACAGAAATGTTTACAACAACTTCCCAAAGTTTCACGGCGATGTGATGATAGGTGTAGTAATGTATAAAAGACAAACAGACATACATGCATTGCTTTATATATAAGTTACGGTCAAAGCCCGAAGTGCGGCCAAAGCCCGCATTGGACGGCCAATGTGCGCATTGGCCGGCTCTCTTGGCCAAAGTCCGAAGGCATTTAACTTGACAGCGTATTTCCTACATTGGCCGGCCAAGATGCGCATTTGCCTGGGACGTTATGGCCAAAGTCCGAAAAGTGTAAAATTGACATAGTATTTTATACATTGGCCAGCATGTTCTATCTAGACTAAGTTGTGATCGCGTTTTCATTATTCTGGGTGAGGTTTCATTGTGAGTAACTTATTGATTGGTTGTTGTTCGTATAGCATTCTATATGCAATGCGACATGGACCAAAAGGGCCGTCAGACCAAGTGACAGACATACCAGATTGCTGCCAAAATAAATAATCCAAACCCTAATGGAATAGAATTTGTGAATCAAGTTATTTCTGAACTAAATAACATATGGCCTGAACTTTAACTAGTTCATGGAAATCCAAAGCATAACCAAAGCCAAGGTTCAGTAGAACGTGCCGTCCAAGATGTTCAAAACATGATGGTGACATGGATGCAGATAAATGAATTAGCTCATTAGGCCGAGAGTCTCAAATTCATTCAATTTATGAAAAACCGTCCAATTCATAAAGTAAACCAACAATTGCCATATGAAGCAATGTTTGGAACAAACCAAAAGTGGGACTTAGTACTTCAAATCTACCAAGAGAGGCTCTCGATAATTTAGTTACCGAAGAAAGATCTTGAGAAAATTGAACAAGAAATGGAGGTTTCCATAAATGCAACGACATTCTCAGCAAATACATATGGCGGAACCTCCAGACCAGCTGCGTGACAATAATATGGCCAATAGATAGCGTGTTGTTTGTGAAAAATATTGTAGTGCAGCCCATTCTTGTGGATCCTGTGGCAAAGATGTCCATGCAATATGCGGAATAGCCAATGACGCAGACAAAGGTTACGGAGGGAAAATTACTTGCAGATTATGTTACAATAAACAAGTAATCATGGACAACAGGTCCGCATCTCATACTAGCTTGCAAACGCAAATGCATTGTCTTCATTTCTTGACCCGCGTACCAATTATGAACCGTATCTGTTAATTAGAAATGCCTGCAATTTCACACGGCCGTGTTAAAATTCAAATCCGGGCTTTAATCGTGTTTAGCACTTATGTTAAACTCAGGACTAATTAATACTTAGCCAATTATATCAAAAAGCCAACGAAGCTCATCGTTTGATTACACTTTAATTACGTTTAGTTTAACTCAGTGGCGTAGTGGGGTCGGGTGTCACCGGGTGCGGCGCTTAATGGTGTCACCCCCCCCCCAGAGGCGTAGCGACCCTTCCTGCGGACAAACTTTCAATTTTCGATTTGCACCCCCCCCCCCTCCTCAAAATTGTTCTCTATATATTTAGCTATTTTTGCCTTGGTGTCACCCCCCTAAATGGTGTCACCCGGTGCGGTCCGCACCCCCCGACCCCCCCCTCGCTACGCCCCTGGTTTAACTGTATAATAATGTTAGTCATAGAAATTTTTGAAGATATTATGATATTAAATCTGAAGTCTCGTAAAATAGGCCTGGTGCTTGATAAAAAAAAAGCCCTATACATTAACCTTCCCCCCCCCCCCCCCCCGACCAACATCAAAGCCCCTGGAAGAAACACTTCATGTAGATTAGGTTAAATAATTGCAGGAGTGATGTGGGTCTATGCTACAATCTAGGTATAGATTTTTTACTGATTTCAAAGCAGCAAATCATGTAATTTTCTTTTGTTTTGAATTTCAGAGACTACCATAGGGTAATCAAGTTATCGGCAGAGATAATACAGTAATGTTTTACTTCTGTTCGAAATTCACCAAAGTTAGACTTTGGACGAGGTAAACCAAATTTTACTGAAGCCTTAATAATGTTATCATTTTTATTAACCTAATCACAACAATGTAGTTAGTTAAAGTTGTTAATACGCCAAAAACTGTGGGGTTTTTTCAGAGTTAAAATAAAAAGACAGTCCAATTTTTCAGAGTTTAAATAAACAAACTGCCAATCTGTTGAGCTATTTTTGTAATTCGGATTTTGATAACATGTGTTTGGTAACTGAAAGCTATCATGTCTTCACATAATTATTTTCACGTTAGCAGACTCGACATCACCAGAACATACTTTGATTGATACAGAACAATCTAATTTTAGGAACGAATGCAAAGACAAATTCGATCAACCTGAACCGATCGCATTCTTAGTTGGTTCATCAAAACCATTGGATGTTCTATTGAACGATATCGTTGTTTACAATAAAGTCGCATCTAATACTGGAGGCAACGTAAAAACATTACTGGAGTTTTCAGATGCAACATAGTAAGTAATTGTTCTAATTTGTGTTTTCAACATAGTAAATCATGATATAATGTGAATTTAATTACAATAATTTTTTTCTCTTTTTTTCTTTGCCTCAGACATGTAATTTACTGCGTCAGTTGTGTGTTCGCTTTAGTATTACAGTAATTTAACGGAGGAATTTAAAATTAGCATAATTATCTCGTAGGTCGTATTAATAAACATTCCATTATATGCGATAGCCAGTAGAAAATTTAGTGATAAATCCTGACAATGCAAGTAGAAGCATGTAAATACTTCTTGGTATGTGAGATGGGAGGAAAATAATTACAATTCAGTATTACATTTTTAACAAAAATAATTGTGTTTATAATTTGTAAGAATCTAGCACGTTTATCCTAATTACATTTTTGTCCTATAGAATTAATATTTTTTTCCCACGTTTTCTTTAACTTGCTTTCTCTGTGTCTGTGTTTCTGTGTTTCTGTGTTTGTCTTTCCAATCCAATCTTGCGATCGAAATTTCTGGAACTTCCCAGTTAGCTAGCGCGCTGAAATTTTCAGGGAAGCTTTGTTTTGGATGACAATTGAATATTCTATTGTTTTTATTACTAAATTAATCCATGGAAACATTTTATTGATCATTTTAGACCGCTATATAATTGTACCAAAAAACGTGGGGGAAAAGGGACATTACCCAGTAACTGTAATTAGATGAAAACAAGGTTCGGCACTCCCCCTCTTTTTGCTTACTGACTAGTGTTCACGCAGTGTTTGTGTACAAACAACCATAACGTAACAACTGTTGGCCAGTATGGGGGAGACGATATGGTCGAGTGGTTGGGCACACGATTGCTATCCCACTCGACACGGGTTCAAATCTATGTGTTCTAGTCAGTAACGTATTCACACAACGTGTTTTTTACGAGTTGTCTTTTTACGAGTTGTCTTTTTACGAGTTGTCTTCGTTTACCCAAAAAAAAAGTGGAAAGATAAAATCGATAGCAAGATTTACATGCAAACAAACAGACAAACACTAAAAAGTAGAAAATAATAATCATTAAAAAAGTTTTAAAAAACCCACGTTTTCTGATTGAACTAAAAAGTATAAAATAAATACTATACATCACAATAATGCAAGCGATCACTCTACTATAAGCTATCAAAAACGTGGGGCGCCGTGATTTTCTTACAGTTTCTAATACTGTTGACTCTCTACAAGCTCCCTAATAAAAGTCAATAGTATTATCTAATCAATAGTAATATAACTTTTACTTCGGCGACCCACGTTTTTGATAGCTTATAGTAGAGTGATCGCTTGCATTATTGTGATGTATAGTATTTATTTTCTACTTTTTAGTTCAATCAGAAAACGTGGGTTTTTTAAAACTTTTTTAATGATTATTATATAAGGCTGCTTTATACTTCTTCCAAATTATCGGCACTGCTAGCAATGGGAAATAACTGAGTCTGTCTCTTGTGAATAAAAAAGTTGTGTCCCTGTACATCGGTAAAAATCAAGAGTTGTCTCTCGCTGGTAGGTTGACTTTTAAGTTATTAAAATTCGAATCTGAAACTTACAATCCCAAAACCTAAAAAAATTTGCCCCTGATTGAGGGAAGTATGTTTAACAATCATTGCCATTTATTTTTAAAAATTACTTGATTTGATAGACTTGCAATTTATTTTGTCATTAATATTTTCTAAAATCTGTAAGTAAAATTAGTTTTGAAATTTTAAAGAATATCTTCTTTCATTTTTTTAACTTTTGATATTGCAAAAAATTTGTTTTATCATCTTATTATTATCAATATTTATTTTTATCGGCAGTGTTGCTGTTGGAGACTGTTGATGAGGTCCTTGTTGAAGCTCCCCATTGTGGCAGTCGGAACGGAGAAAAGCGTCACGTGATCAACACTTTCTCTAGTTTCCTAATTGACGCTTCCATTGCCAAAGATTAAAGCATTGCTTGGATTTTTTTTCACTTTCTAACTATCTAAACGCTATAATCTGTGTCTTCGAGTGTAATCCTTAAAGAACGCTTACGAAAATAGATTTTTGTCAGTTCATAACTTAGATGTGTGGTTTTCTGTTGGACACAGCAATAAAAAAGCTGACTAATTTTAATACCAGACGATCAAATATTATTTATCTTAACCTTTTGAGACAATGTATACTTACATTCAGAAATGATTGTTTGTGCTTTTATTAATGCTTGCTATCGTCACGATGGATGCGTAGTGAATGTAAGAGGGTGGAGGTGAGGTCATAGTGCGAGGTCATTGAAAAGTGTTTCAACTGCATCACAGCTGTTTTTTTTCAACCAATGGTGTTAAATTGTTCATTACGATTGCGTTTTTTTTTACTGAAATCATAGACAAAATCCAGATTTGCCTAGCAAGCAAGAAACAAAAATGTATAAATTTAAGTTTACATACAGATAGGTTGGGGGGGGGGGGGGATTTGAGGATGGATGTTAAGTGTATGAAAATTTGTTTGGGAAGCTAGTTGAGGTGTTGGGTAAGAAAGTGTCTTGTGTAGCCATTACTTCAGATGTGTATAAATAATAATAAAGTATCCGTTCTTTACGTAAAATCACTGGCTGTCGCTATGCGTTTGGCATTTGTTACAAACTGTGAGGAAGTGATGAAGGAGAGTGTTATTGAATAAAGTTTTTAACACTCATTTGCATTTTAGAAAGTATCTTTTGAACCGAATATGTAATATAACATATATTTTTTTTAAAATAACAGGTTGATTTTTGACAATGTATGGGTGTAGGTATTCATGCAGAAAATCGAAATAAAGATTGTGTCAAATTTCTACGTTTTGTACATTCCTGAGCTGGAAAACCGAATTTTGCACTCTTGTCAGTATGCATCTATGTGTGTCTAAGAGAGAGAGAGTGACTGCTTGTGTGTTGCGTGATTATGTGTGTGTGAACACGATAACATATTACGCGTTATTCCAAACCTTACTGTTATATAGGAATAAATACAAAACATCTAAGGAGCTCTTTTTAAAAAAATTCAACAAACCTTTAAAGAGGATAGGCCTACATAATAATATGCTTCAGAAAGATCGAAGTTTAATAATTTATTTTGTACTGCAAAATCTAAAGAGCTGATTTTGATTTACTAAACTAACTAAACAATATAAAAATCGTAACAAAATATTAACCATACCCAAATGATGCCTCAACTTTAAACCAAACATGCCAGCATATTTAACTCTAGCAACTATTACATTTATACACGAACTCTAGCCAAACCGTACGTTTTAACCTACACCTGAACACAATCTCAGATTTAAAATTTAATTTAACATTACCAAAAACGCAAAATTAATATATCAAATGTGTTATCCATAAAATCTAGTAATAAACGAGTAATATTAACGTCATCTTTCTTTTACCTTCTGTAATTACACATAAACAGAACGATAAACAAACTATCAAACAGATAGTATAAACTATATGAAAGCTTTAAAAAGAAAGAAAGCTTTCAGTGAATTGACATATTTTTATTTATAAATTTATAATGACTTAAAATTGGAAAATGAAGCAAATATAAAAACATTGAAAATAATACGCATTTAAATAAATATAAATAAAATAATAAAATAAATATCGCTACTTTATTTAATACAAGTATTGATTGATAAAATGTCTAAAAGATTTCAAGAGCGACCAATGCTTTTATATGACACAAAGCAAGTTTGTTTCATTTTTATATTTTAAAAATAATTTTAATTTTACTATATTTCATCTGCATCTCGAAAATTTTCTATTACTGTGAAACAAAAAGCTGGCTTTACTTAATTTGTATCATTTTATCGAGTTCTTCTGAACTTGCTGCTTGGACTAGGATGATGACGAAGACCTGTTTTATTACAAAGTCTTACATAAGGCAGTGGTCAATCGCATTAAATTTTCGCCACTCGGGGAGAATGTATATAATGAACACAATTTTTTGATACATTTTGTTTTTGACCCACAGATCAAGCGCCAAATTGTAATCGCTTGCACGTCTGGAAAAAACCTAAAGTCTTTGAAAACTACTTCAACCTAGATGGATAACATTTCTCTGAGAATAATGGCACTGCATCGTTCACACTACTGATAGTAGAGCAGGAGTTGTGTTGGACTCTAATTGTGATATTGGCTTATAGAATATAGTATCTTTAAAAAAAAATAATTAATAACATTTTTTTAGAGTATTCACCTATGAATGACGATATTAGTCGAATTTTCGTGAACATCTGTAATTCCCATTGTTCGATAGGTCTGAAATTTTAGCATATCGATAGTATTTGGATGACAGTTCAAGAATAATGAGTTTTTATTTTAATTAGATACACAGTATGTATTAGTCATTAAAAATCAATTTTAAACATACCATATTGATTAATAAAAGTGGAGACAACATGATTTTAAATATATGTCTCATAAAAAATAAATATTTTTAAGAAAAATTCTTATTTAATGTACAAATCACAAAAAAATGAAAAATTGACAAAAAAAACAAAATAAAAAAAAACAGTTAATTTGATGTAACTAAAGTAAAGCTGCATGCTCGTATGACTAAAAATAAAAGTCTGGGCTTTCAAAAGATGAAAACTGAACACAGGTCTTATATTTTTTCAATTAAAAATCGTGTGTTTTGAAAACCAAACACGTATTAAAGAAACGACCTGGTCTAATATAAAACCTCTTACATGTATTGTTACATCTACATGTATTTTTTATCACAACAAATACTAGGTATTGATATTACAATAAATCTGCTCATCTGGATAGTCTTCATAGACATGTTCGTTTTCGTATACATCAAGTTCCACGTGATAGACACAGTCAGCTTCGGTACCTGTCATGTTTTCATAAAACGTGCTCTGTTCTGGAAAAGAATTTTACTTTTTAACCTTTTTATGTATTGTAGCTATAATTAATTTAAAAATCACAATACAATGCAACACTAGGTAACCATGATACTATATCGATAACAAAATGTCCATGCCTCAATATGCAAGGCCCAAAGTCCTTGACCATGACCCTATGCACATGTCTTTCACCAACAACCATGTTGCAATGAATGCGACCCATGATCCCGACGCGCTGACGTTGACCCATAGATATGCCCACATTTCTTCATCCCACTGATAATGACTCAACGACCATTAGACACTGATCATGACTTAGTATTTCTGACTCAATTACCACTCATAATCCACTCCACATCTTTGTCTCAAAGATAGGGGTCGGCGTGGTCGAGTCGGTAAAGCTCATGGTTCCTAAACTGAAAAGTCTCGAGTTCGAACCCTCGGGCAGATGGGGACAGCCTTACTTCTAGGATAGACAACTCCAAAATCAAACCACTGCTGCCTTGTAGTTTGTTCTTGGTTGGACAAAGACTATGGAAGCAAATCCAAAAAGAAAAGCAGGCTGAAATCGGAGTCAATGGCGCATAACCAGTTGACACGTAATCCTTAATTGTGATGCATGGTCGAGTCGGCAAAGCTCGTGGTTGATAAATTCGAAAAAAAAGTCTCGAGGTCAAACCCTCTGGCAGATAAGGCTCGATCCCTCCCAACACTAAAAATTAAGAACGAAGAAGAAGAAGAAGTCTTAAAGATCATGTTCTAAAGTCCATGAATCTTCTACTAACCTATAGGTGGTTTTATAAAAGTCATTTGTATTAAGTGGTGAACATTTGCTGCATGCAGTATTCAATAATTAATGAGTTAAACCCAGCATTTCTAATATCAAATTTAATATTATGCGGAAATATTTTACTTGTTTGGTTCTCGCTGCCTGTGAGGTTTTTAGATTCCTCCAGATTAAAATTGATTGACTGTGTTTTACGACGAAATTTTATAGCTAGCACCACAGCAAGCACGGTAAACACGACCACAACACCAATACCAGTCCCAATGCCAATCCATTCAGCTAATCCAAATAAATTCATCTTTCTGAAAGACGTAAAATTCGATTACTAACTGGTTTACGTATCTGTGTAAAAACAAACTCTA